>NC_090445.1:341550677-341862725 GCF_031143425.1 Pleurodeles waltl
CTTTCCCTGCATTCTCACCCAATTGCTCCATCTACCTCCTGCTGTTCTGGCGTCCCAGTGCTTTGGGTGACTTTACCTCTCAAGGGATGTTATTTCACTTCCTTGAACTCCGGTTTCAGCAGTCGCCTCTCAATTGCCATGAGTTTATTAGACTAATGCAGATATATCTCCTGTAAGTGGTACACTTGAGCCTGGAGAGAAAGTCTGTCTGCTATTACAGCACATAATCCCACACCAGATAACCTGTACAAGCCTTCTAACAAGGTAACATGTTTGATGTAGGAAGCTGGCTGTTTATGTAGTGAACTAGCGTAGGGGTACACAATGCATATAGTCCAGGTGACCCTTATTGGTTTACAGGGGCTTACTTTAATAATCCCAAGTGCTCTATTTGTGGTAGTGTGGTTGAGCATCCAGGCTTATTAGAGGGCAGTGTTGAGCATATGTTTACACACAGTCCATAAATGAGATACACTGAATGAGATATCCGAGACCAAGTTAGACAAGCATTTGGAATGCAATAGGTCTCACATTTGCTTGACTTGGAGCTGTTGGTGTTGTAAATTAATAACTGGACATTTCTTGCCACATAAATTGGTCAACTCTGCCTCATAATGTGGCCTTTGCCTGTAACATAATTCCAGTGGCCCTGCATATAACTAAAGCACTTCCATTTACCTTCTTCCTGTATCTGCAGCAAAAAATGAAAATGCTGCCATTTTGCATCCTAATTTAAATCTGCCATGCTTATTCAAATAAAATACCACTTTCACCACCCCACCATCAGAGTTGCTGGCTGGCTAACACAACTCCCCTTAGGGTGGCTTAATACATGCTGCAGCCTTTAGGGACCCTCTTTAGTACCAAACCCTGAGGTACCAGGGGTACCATTTACTAGGGACTTATTAGGATGCTAATGTCCTTGCCAATTTAGTTACAATTAAGCATTACTTTCTTTTATGGAAAGAGCACAGGCACTCAGGAAGCTGGTTAGCAGAGACCTAGTACAACATCAGTCGAAAAGCAGTCAGTACTCAGGGATGTGGAATTCCTATCGCCCGACGCCCGGGACATCTTGTTTGGGGTCAAGGGCAACAAGTTTTTATGTTTACTTTGTCCTTGGGACAAGTAGGCCCAACCCTCTGCAGCACAAACCCTTTGGCTGCCTGTTTACAGAGAGTGGAACTCTCTACAGTTGAGGTAATGTGTTTCCAAAAGATAATGCTGTTCGAACTTGTATTTATGGTTCATTATTTGAAAACCTTCATTATTAGGTTGAGTGCTGTAAATAAATGTTTTAAGGTCACTTCACTACTGACGTTGGTTCCAGTACAAATAAAAAAAACGTGTATACACATGTTTGAAAAGTTTAGGCTATGAGGCTAAGTATAATGCTCCCAGAATGCTCTCTGATTAGATGCAAATGAGGTGTCCTTTAGCGAAATGTTTTGATGCATGCTAATATTTCCCAAAAATATTTCTAATGGAAAATCAGTGTAACCATTTTCAACACGATTATGGGAAGCATGAAAATAAACAAACACTGACAAAGCCAACTGATCTGACATATTTTTATAAGTCTTTTAGTTTCATCAATGCGTGTCTTGTTTTGACATGGCTTTTGTAACACGTTATTGTTGTGGGAGCTACCAGGCCCTCAACATTGTAACAAACACTGGCAAAAAAAAAAAAAAAACGTTTTTGAACTCTAAAAGCACACGTTGCAACCAGTGGCATAACAAAGGCCCTGCAGCCGCGCTCCAGGGGGCCCCTTCAGCACAGCACCTGCCCTGAGTGAGTCTGGAGAGGGGGCTCCTCCATGTTCTTTGCAAAGGGGCACCCTCCAGTTTCGTTACGTCACTGATTGCCACTGTAGTTCCTGACACTGAACAAAACTACTTTGTGTGCCAATGTGCTCCTTGTGGAAGAGAAGAATGCGATATCTCACAGTAAAGCCAGCCAAAAGAGAGAGAAATAGAAGTTTAATAAAAACAAAATGTCTTTAACACCAGACCTAATTAGGGACCAAGACCCACATGTAGGTAGCTTTTTGCATGTCGCAAACAGCGACTTTCGCTGTTTGCGACGTGCAAAAAGCACATTGCAGTGCACAAACCCAGTTTTGCGATTCGGTAACCTGGTTACAGAATCGCGAAACGGGTTTGCGACTCGCAATTAGGAAGGGGTGTTCCCTTCCTAATTGCGACTCGCAGTGCAATGTAGGATTGTTTTGCGAACGCGGGCGCAAACCAATCACAGTTTGCACCCATTTCAAATGGGTGCTAACACTTACACAAAAGGGAAGGGGTCCCCCTGGGACCCCTTCCCCATTGTGAATGTCACTGTAAACATTTTTTCAGAGCAGGCAGTGGTCCGCAGGACCACTGCCTGCTCTGAAAAAATGAAACGAAAACGTTTAATTTTTCGTTTTTGTAATGCATCTCGTTTTCCTTTAAGGAAAACGGGCTGCATTACAAAAAAAAAAAAAAACTGCTTTATTGAAAAGCAATCACAGACATGGTGGTCTGCTGTCTCCAGCAGGCTACCATCCCTGTGAGGCCGCCATTCGCAAGGGGGTCGCAAATTGCGACCCACCTCATGATTATTCATGAGGTGTGCATTTGCGAAGCCCTTGCGAATCACAGATTGTGTCAGGGACACCATCCTACATTCGGATTTGCGACTCGCAATTTGCGGGTCGTAAATCTGAACCTACCTACATGTGGCCCCAAATTCTTAAAGAAAGTCACAAAAGTGCATCCATGGTATATGTCGTACCCCTATAAAATATTTGTGAACTGTATTTTAGCATGGGTAAATACGCATGTGTAGATTTGCTCATGTGAAAATCTATTGAGCATTTGCAAGTTCATTTTCCCTCCAGCCACTTTCTTCCCAACCCTGGAAGAAGTTCTAATTCTGCCATTGTCAGGAGTAAATGTCCAACCTTTCTTATTATGGGAAAATATTAGAGAGAAGCTGGTGAAGACCTTTAAAACATGCAGGTTAGTAGGTTTGCAGACTCAAAGGCATTCCAGCCCTGGAACTATTGCTTACTGCTTCCTCCAGCCCCAGTATGCAGATCTGCAGAAAGGTGGAAAAATAAGGAAATTGCTACAGTAGGGATTGAAACTGCAAGTATTCAAGCCCTACTATGGTAGTAGCCCTGGCATAATCAGAGAGGCTATTATCAGAGCTCTTACATAATGAGATTGCTGCCATAATTTGGTGCCACACTACATGGCACCAAAGGGACAAGTAGATCTTTTTACAGGACAAGTAGATTTGAGAAGCAACCTGTCCTGTGGACAAGTAGATATTTTAATAAATTCCACACCCCTGAGTACTAACACAAAACATGGGGTGACCATGTCAACAAGCATTTGTGAGAGTTAGAGCTGTTGGTGTTGAACATGTCTTTTACCTATGTGTTTTGGTTTGGAGTGTAGTGGATGTATGTCCGGTGCCACAGCAACCCTCCCAGGCCTGTCGCTGCAGGAGAGAGGACACAACAAGGCCGCCATCATGGGATTGTTTTTGCCTCATTCCTACAGACAGTTTACTTAAACTTTTATAGCACCAAAGGAGCCACAAAGAGGCACCTTTGTGGCCTTTGACCCAGAGGATGAGAAGGTTAAAAAAGTTAGTAGCAAAGAAAAGAGGACAGCCATATATATCTGTTTTAGAGGAATTATTCCTCTATATTGGCAATACCAGCCTAACTTCTAAAAACATTGACTGTATACAAAGAGAACAGCAGAAGAGGCAGCTTAACTGCAAATGAATTATAGCGATTTTGTTAAGAATGGCACTTGCTTTGCAGCACTATGAGATGGCAGAACCTGTATTATGAAGTGCTGTATTAAAAAAAACTTGAGACAAAGAACCCTAAGGGAGAGGATGTGGCATAAGGGCCAATCACTTTATCTCCCCTTGCTACCAAATATGAATGTGTTCTTGTGTAATGTAATTGGTGCTCATGCGAAGCGCTGAAATACCTTTGTATCGAGTTTGCGCTAACTGAGCTCAATTTGAAGAGGCCCGATTTTCATCCAAAGGCTAGATGGTTTTTGCTATAAAGCTTGAGGCCGTGAAATGCTTTGGTCTGGAGTCAGGACTTCTTTTCCACCATTTTGGAGACAACACTTTTCGCCATCTTCTTGCCTAGGACTAACCTGTGTGCTTGGTTGGTGACTCCAGAGGTTATTAAGTGCACATGTTCTCGCCTAGTTAAGCTCTACTCAAATCAGTTGATTAATGCACCCACTGCAGAGGTCTTGGCAGAACGAGAAATGTCACAGATTACAGTCCTGACATAGTGTTTTCACCTCTTCATCTCTGCAAGGTTGATGAAAATGTATTACTGCAATTTTGTTAAGAATGGCCCCTGCTTTGCAGCTCTATGAAATGACAGAACCTGTATTACCAAGAGCTATATAAAAAAACAAGTTATTCGCAGACTGCCCCAACACACAGCAGAAAAAGAACCATGGTGGAGAGGATGTGGCATAAGGGACAGAGCTGCCGACTTGGAGCTGGGGAACACAGAGTCTCGCCTCTGACTCAACAGCCTGTGATGCTGGGGAAATCACTTAATCTCCCCTGGCTAACAAAAATGAATGTGTTCTTGTGTAATGTAACCGGTACTCATGTAAAGCACTGTAATAGCCATGTGTCAAGTTTGTGCTACATAAAACTGCAAAACAAAAAAGTAAAGCGCTCCAATATCTTTGTATCGAGTTTGCGCTACATAAATCTATAATAATAATAAAATAACGAATACCCCACAGACATTGCAAAGAACCAACAAGATACCGGGAACCAAGGAAGAAACAGCATACCACCATGAGCGCATGGCGAGGCAAAATTTAAAAAATTGTGCGCCACACAAAGGTATCTCGCCAATTATGCAATAATCAATGTAACAAAACTGCCCCAAGGCAGGACAAACAAAAGCATTTACTAACTACAAGGGATTTTTTTTTAAAGGCAGGCCCAGAAGCGAATGAAATTGATGGGTGTGGTCAAAGCCCACAGAATAGATTACAACATGTCGAGCAGAGCAGCGCTTGCGCACTTCTATACTCTGCCTAATCAGAAGAGCAGCACTTACGCGCTGCTATGCTCAACCTATAAAGGGCACTTTTCTACAGTTGGCATGTGTAGATTTCTTTGCACAGTATTTTTATATTTTCCTTGATTTATCTGAATTAGTTAACTAAGGGGTTTTCCTGTCAAATACCCTCCCCCTTCTCCCCCCAAATCTTAATAATTGCATGATTGATTGGAACTGTGACTTGATTGATTTTTGTGTCTTGCTAGCATTGGATGATGGTGGTTTCAGCGCAGCCTACATCACATCTTGATGAATTGAACTCACTTTTGAGAAAATTCATCCCGGTGTTTTATCAATGCGCGTAACTTGATTATTTTATGTAGCATCAGGTCATGTATTGAGATCATAATTTTCAAACAGTGCAACCATCTTTTCTTGCAAAGTTACTTTGGACTAGAAAGTAAGGGAACACCAGACTGTCTGTTTCTGACTCCTATATGGTGGATCATGGGAACAAGGGTACTGTGTGTATATCCTTCATTTCAGCTCTGTCCATAGAGAGTGCTCTGCCTGTGTGCCTGCCTTAACGGGCTTCACCAAAAAAGAACTGAAGTAGCCTTTTACTTTCTATTAGACACACATTCCACAATTTAACCAAACAGCCGAGACATACAATAACAACGTTACTTATGGTAACAATGTCCCATGCAAACATCTAATTGCTCTGTTGAGCCATAGATGTTTTACTTGAATTCTGTCTATAAGTTAAATCCATCAAGCTTTCTGCAACATCCATGTTTTATAATGTTGTGACAGAGAGCCCCCCCCCCAAGCCAAAGCTGCAGTAGGACTTTTCTAGAGGCACGTAAAAGTCGGAGTGATATCTAAGGTTGCCATTCAGGCCACTTCTATTTTTCTGCATTCTAGTCCTGTGACAGTTCAGTATGGGTCCTAGCTCGATTTAGCTATGCTGTCCTTTTGTTACACAAACTCTGTTTTGGCCCAAATTATTTTTAGACGTTGTTTTTTTGGTTCCAACAAAGGGTGACTGGCTGAGTATTTTTCTTTTAACAGCATGATGCATGTGAACCTTGCACATCACACTGGAACATCATTTTCCTACAGTATCCTGCTTTCTGAAACGGATGTTCGGCAGTCGTGCTCTGCTTTTACCTAGACACAGCTGCATGAGTTTATTGCCACCTCTCACTGAGCTTCAGGGGCATCATTAAGAAATCGGTTGTATTTTAGACTCTTGCTGAATTTAGATACAATATGGTTGTCTGTCTGGAAGTGCATAAGTTGTAAGCGCCTGACTGTTCTTTATAGTTTCCATTATGGCTTTCCATTTAGTTTGTAATCGTTCTGCCTCCTCTTGTTAAATTTCAAGTTAGTACTTACGTTTGGCTGCCAGTTTTTTCTCTTTATTTAATAATTTTTCTTGTTGCAGGTCTTTACTACGTGGACAGTGAGGGAAACCGTATCTCCGGCTCTGTTTTCTCCGTGGGCTCTGGCTCCATGTATGCCTACGGCGTGATGGACCGCGGCTACAACTATGACATGTCGGCTGAGGAGGCCTGTGAGCTGGCCCGTCGCTCCATTTACCAGGCCACATATCGTGATGCCTACTCTGGTGGCACGGTCAGCCTTTACCATGTGCGTGAGGATGGCTGGGTACGTGTGTCCCAGGATGACGTGGCAGACCTCCATGAGAAGTACAAGGACAGCGAGTGAGGCACCTAATATGGGCTTCTCTGTATTCTATAGCAACAGTACAGTGGGATTCGGGATGCCATGGACCAACTGGACTGGAATCTCCTGTGGATAAAATGTGGAAATTGACAGCTGACGTCCGTAGGTTGTGGGAGATCGGATGTTATTCTGGCGGTCTTCTTAGTAAATATTCAAAATTCATGTGTTGCTCCTTATTTTGCCACAATGTTACTTTGTATTAAACTGTTGGCTCTTATAGTCCAGAGTCTGTTTCTAAGAGTAGTGGTTGGTGAATTTCCTTTCCCTGTAGTACGCATTTTTTATGTTATTTACCCAATGATGAAACAAACACTACAAAGTAGAAGAGAAAGACAAATCATTTAAAAATAGACTAATACATTTGAGTGTACATCAGCAATAAATGGCTTGTGTGATCTCTGCAGCACGGTATGGCAGTAAATCAAAATTGAAAGTGATATTAGACATGTCACATCATTGCTTGAAACACTGGGGCATGAAACAGTAACTCTGCAAGAGAGAGATAATACTAGCCAGCCGTGGCTCCTCTGCTAGGGCGGAGGAGCACGGTCCCTCCCTCCCCCCCAAACCCTCTCTCGAGCGGCAGCTGCTAAACCTTTTCCAGAAAACGATAATAAACTGAGTTTATTATCGTTTCCTGGTAAAGGGGTGAGGCCACGGGGGTGACAAGCAGTGCACAGCACTCCCCCTCACTGCGCATGTATGTTTGGCTGGCTGTCTCGAGCCAGCCCAACACACATTAGGCTCTCTCTAGCCCAGCAACACAGTTGCTGTACCGGCGCGCCCTGGCTGGCTGTGAGCAGCGTCAGGATTGGTAGCAGGGCAGGCTGGAAGCCAGTGCCTGCAGCCTGTCTGGACGGGAGAGGAGTTGCACGGTAACTGCAGCGGTGGCAACAACGATTCAGATGAGTTTTTATTTTTTATTTTTTTATTACTGATTCCCCAACCCCTTCCCAGTCCTCACCCACGCGTGCCCCTCCCCGAACCACACCCCCCCTCACCCCGAACCACACCCCCCTCACCCCGAACCACACCCCCCCTCACCCCGAACCACACCCCCCCTCACCCCGAACCACACCCCCCGAACCATACCCCCCTCCCCCCAACCATACTCCCCTCCCTCACCCGTTTTCACCACAAGCCACTCCTGATAGTAACCAGTTCTACAATTACACTTGATCCACAGTCTCATTCATAGTATCCTTGATGGTAGCGCATTGTGCCTGGTATGCCTGGCAAGGCAGGCAGATATTTTGAGTCATTGGTTTAAGGTGTCATCAATAGGCAAAATTATCAGATGCAACATTACAGTAAGTAAGGTCGTGGAACCATTCTCAAAGGGCATGGGGTGATCCCCTGTCTCATTGCTATACAACTCTTGGTCAGTGATGGTGCTGAAGCAGTAAGCTTCCTGACTGGTAGAG
This sequence comes from Pleurodeles waltl, assembly GCF_031143425.1. Taxonomy (NCBI): domain Eukaryota; kingdom Metazoa; phylum Chordata; class Amphibia; order Caudata; family Salamandridae; genus Pleurodeles; species Pleurodeles waltl. The sequence continues at coordinate 341,558,910 of NC_090445.1, forward strand.
GTAACACAACCCAGCAAAGCAGTACTGGGTCATTTGCAATGTTCATCAAACACTGCACACACAATAAGCTTCTATTTCAGGACATTTCCCAAAACTATGTATAAAGTATACTACTATTACTACTACTTCATGACCTTTAGGATCCCCCCGGTCTTCTCTGAGGTTCTACCAGTGTAGCCTGCCCGGGTTGTAATTTAACTTCTGAATATGTACTTAAATTGTAGAGTCATGTTTGCTGTCTAAGGATTTTTTTTATTTATTTATTTTACTTGATTCACAACCTACCACCTTCAACTGTACATTTGCTATGGAAATATTTTAATACCTGAGCAGCAAAATAAGCACTAATCATCATAGTGGTCCTTCTAAATATCCAATTGCCATTCCCGACCGGGTTTCGTGACTTCTGAAAGTCTAGTACTTCTGAGCAATGTATATAATTGTGAAACTGTGTGTTTGAAACTGGCATTTTGTTTCAGATACGTCCGCAATGGTAAAAGTCAAGTTTGCCACGGGAGCTGCCAATAATATCTTTAAGGCACTATCACAAAATAAAATGATGGACAGTGTTGAATCGTTTCAAACACTCACCCCCAGTCACAGATCTGAGTTTAATTCATCGTTTTTTTGCTAGCCATGTCACCCTAGTTTGGACCCAGCTATATGCAAATCAGTCTTGACCATGGTCAAGACTGATTTGCATATGGCTGGGTTCAAACTGAGGTGGCTTGGTGAGCAAAAGAATTGATCTCTCAAGACATACTGGAAGCCAGGAACACCAGCTCCCTCACATTGGGAGAGTGTACACTAATCAATTGTGTTTATGTAGCCAGCTCCATGCTTGCACAATGGTGCGAATAAAATCTTTAGATTGTAAAAGCGCAGCCACAAGAGGCAAGGGCGAGGTAGTGTATTTTGTGAGCTAGAGGATCGGCAAGTAAGAAAGAAAGAGAGTACTCAAAAATGAGCAAATTGACTGAAATGTTATAACAAAGCTCTGAAAATTACTGCAGGTTTTACACAGATCGGAATCCTCTATTTCAGTGGTTCCCAACCTGTGGTCCGGGGACCCCTGGGGGGTCCGTGAAGCCTTTTTAGGGGGTCCGCGACTGCTTAGAATATTAATAAATATTGACCAATTCGGTCCCAAACTTCCAGTAATGACTCAGTGGGGGGTCCCTGGGTTCAATTAATGATAAAGTGGGGGTCCACAGGAGTCAAAAGGTTGGGAACCACTGCTCTATTTGCATGAGGTTCTGAGTTAGTCTGCCAGTGGTTCCGCTGCTGTGGGACAAAGCCATGGTGGAAGCAAGATGCCTTGATGGGTTCCTCTGCTTATGGGCATGGGAGCAGTTACGGCGCCATTCATGTTGTTGCGGGCTGGAGGGAAAGTATATATATAAGACAAGTCAACTTGAGAAATCGATTACAGACTTCCATCTCGGCGAACATTGCAAACATGAATTCCCATTCACACCAAGCGAAAAGCCTTCTGTGCACGTGTAAACTGCTTCAGCATTGACATCAGGGACTCAATCTGCGAAAGTGCACCAAAGAGAGTTCTAAAAGTGTATGCCGCCGACCTCTCTGGAACAAGCCCCTCTTGCTCGGGCTAATCGAAGCCGCGCAAGGAACAAAGGCAAGGAGCCAGAATCTTTGCAGGTACTTTTGTCTCCATATTGAGTAAGAAAAGTGGTCTGCGTGAAGAACATAAGTCCGCTGGCTTGCCACGCTACATAATACTTATGACCAAGATCTCACGCATAGAAAGTGGAAGACATCAATTCTGTAACATGACTTGAATAATGTCATAGTATAGGGAGTATGGTCGTCTAGGAGTTCTTTACAAAAATAAGTGGCAAAGCGAACAGTGTCAGGAGCTCAACTATAAGGCATACTCCTAATTACGTTTTGAATTTGAACTGGAGTAGGAGATGAAGCAATGCTTCTCTATGCTCACTCTCAAACCTTGCCATTGGCAGATCATGCAGATCAGTATTAGTAACTGTTTGCCACATGACGTGCGTAGTATTGTTGGAATCGGTTGGCAATCTGACCAGTGTCGTATACTAAGACATTGTCTATAGATCGGATGCCAGTAATAAATCCATCGGACAATCTAGGTTGCAGTTGGGCCACCTGGTTCTTTAGCACGTCTCTCTCCTTCCCGCCATATACCCTGACCCCCGCATATTTATTCATGTGCCTGTCTTCCATAGCAGCAATTTTATGCAGTTCGCACTGCTTTCTGTATATTACCCCCCCTATGTTCTGTTTGTAATCACATAACCCCTTTCCAGATCAACCCTCTCCCTTTGAAGAGGCAAGAGGCTAGCTCCACTGTGCTTTGCTATACTTATCCCACTAGATTTCTCATACCCAAATGTCTGTATTGTGCTGGTCCATCAGTTCGGAGCTAGTCTTCTATAGCTTGTGGCTCGTTGTCCAGTTCTCCAAAGGCCGTGTACTTAAGCGCCAGGGATGGATTTCAAATTGTGTGCGCTTTAAAGTGTATACTAATCTGTAGTGCAAAAAAAATCTTAAGGTTAATGCTAATATATAGACATAGAGTATGTGTAGAGCAAGTGGAGACGGGATGCTACAGGTGGTACTACTGTGTATGTTAAAACTGACGGTTAGAAGAAAAGTGGAATACATGTAAGTACATTAGCAGTGATTTAAGATCCAGCTTAGTATTGTATATGTAGCAAGCACATGGGCGTGGAGAGCATATATAGTCTAGTGTTGGGGCTGCCTTGCCACCAGGTAACGGGTGACCTAGTCAGGATTGTGTGTGTGTGTGGGACACTGGCATGTAAACTCCATCTGGAGGCAGTGATGCCAGGAGCATATTTGGAGGTCTGTTGGGTAACACAATGGTACTTTATTTTGGGAGCAGGCAGGGTGTTGAGTATATGTATGCACAGCATATTACTATCAGGAATGTGCATATACTATTTATTAAGGCATTTTTCGTCCTCATTACCTTACATCTGCATCAGGCGAAGGCTGCCCTAGCTCGAAGTCAAGGATGTGGACCTCTATCCGTTCTCTGGACTAGTCCTGTGACAAATCTTCATCGTATTCCAAGTCTTGCGGCATGCCTAAATCTAAGAAGAAATACAAGAAGTCCAAGCAGGACTCATGCCAGTCCTGCCACGCTCTTTCTGAGAAGCCGCAAGGACGTCAAGGAGCCCTGCATTCTCGCAAGTGGTCCTGTTGTAGAGCTTCAAGGAAAGAAACACAGACAACTGTCATTGTCCATAGACAAAGGTGTTTGCATAAATTTATGGGTACAAGTGCTGATAGGTGCATATCCTCTGGAACTTTCATTTGCTCTTATATTCATTAAAACCACAAAAGGTGTGAAAATGCACATACAATCATGGTGCAGAAATAACAATTGTTTCAGCATTTTAACCAGACACATGTATGATGTTGATCTAAAAGTACAGAAACTACACACCCATCAAAATATCTAGCAAATCAAAATGATGACAACTCGTGATAGAAGTGTGATACAACAACTCACTGTGTAAATTTGATGATTTTACACAATTCATACCCAATCAGTTATATAGGTCCTTGGCTATGTGTGGTCCAAGATATCGCTAACTATTGCTGTTTCTGGGCAAGCAAGGCAGTGAATACCACGTGAGATGTTTTTTGTGCAAGCACTGCGTTATAAGCTGTTCAGCAGAGTACATCAGTTTACCTGAGGTCATTTGAACTTGGACATGTCTTGCGGGCCTTGTCATCATTGACTATCACAGGACAGAGCAGGGGACTAAATAGATTCTAGTAAAGATAGCAAGCATCTGCAATGCAATAGGTTTTGCATTTGCTTGAGTTAGAGCTTTTGGCATTATAAATTCATAACTGGACTTTTCTTTCCACATAAATTGGTCAACCCTGCCTCATAATCGCATCTTTTCCTGCCATATAATTCTGGCGGCCCTGCATATAACTAAAGCACTTCCATTTACTGTCTTCCTCTATCTGCATCAAAAAATGAAAATTTTGCCGTTTAGTATCCTCATTTAAATCTGCCACGCTAATTCCAATAGAATACCACTTTTACCACCCACAATATCAGAGTAGTTGGCTGGCTAAAAATTCCCCTCAAAAAGACACATGACAGCCACAGAGGAGAAATAAACTAGACGGAGTGCCCAAACATATCAAGAGTGTTCAAACTGTCATATTATAATAAGGATGTTAAATTGGCCCGAATCATGGTCATAAGTGTAGAGAGATTAATAAAACATATACAATCATCATATAAACCTTTATCGGTACTAAACTTATGGCATGAGACTGTAATGCACAAAACAACCCCCAAGTGGCATCATAACACAAATATCATAAACATTGTCATGTAACCAGAGTAAAACCACATGAAAAAAGAATGGGAAAATGTAATGCGGTAAAATTGTGTATTTAGCCCCTAGAGGGAATAGTGTATTACACTTTTTCAAGGCTAGCAGGCCTATTGCAATGATATTATAAACAAGGCTTTTAAAACTAAACTTCTCCCAGCTGTAAAACAAAAGTTATAGCCATGAGAGAGCTTAACAGACACTGAATTGTGGGAGGGGTTATTATTTTGGAGTCTCCACCAACCTAGTGTGGGGACCCAGAGATGATTTAATCAGAGTGTTTTGAAGGTGGTCCCATTGTCCTAGGACCACTTCTGGCTGAGTAATGAACAAAAAAAGAATTTTTTTTTTTTAAAGTAATGCCCTTCAAAGCATTAAGTGGCGAGTTTTCGTGCAGCGAATATTACAGTACGTTGACTGCAATGCTCAGAACAGCCCCTAGAGAACACCACAGTAAAAATAGCTTTTGGAGGAACCATGGTCAGTTAACCATACAGTAGGCCCTTAGAGAGCATAACCACATGAAAAAAAAAATGGGAGAATATAATGCAGTGTAACCATATATTTAGCCCTTAGATGGCATAGTGCCTTATGCATTTTCAAGGCTAGCAGGCAATGATATTACAAACAAGGCCCATAAAACATAGCTTCTCCTAGCTGTAAAACAAACATTCCAGCGAGCTTAAGACTGATTGGTGGGAGGGATTATTTTTTTTGGGTCTACACTAACCTAGTGTGTGGAACCAGCGATGATGTAGACGGAAAGAGCACATCGTGGTGAATGTTTTGTAGGTGATCCTATTGTTCTAGGACCACCACAGGCTGAGTTATGAGCAAAATTGTTGTGTAAATGTAATGCTCTGCAAAGCATTATGGGGTGAGTTTCCAGAGTGCTGTGAATATTGTATTATTGGCTCTTCCGCTTTTGAGGATTTCTGTTTTATGTAAAACATTTTCCAATTTCAAGTGTTTTTTTTGGGGGGATAAGGTAACTGTGAACAATGTGACCAGCGCTCCGATCGAGTTCAAGCTGTTGTACCTGTTCGGGCTGTGAGCGCCACGAAGGGAAGAGGCAAAGGAAAAAAATAGTTTGTCCCTGCTGAATATGTTGGCAATCGTGCAATAATCCATGTAACGGGCAGTCTGCAAGGTGTGACAAATCAGCCTCAAGGTGGGACATATGTAGAGCATTTACCAATGACATCTAGTGATTTTTGAAAGGCAAGCCCAGGAAACAATGAAGTGATGGGCGTGGTTAAAAGCCCACGATACTTACAACAGGTCACAGCGCTTTTGCACTTGTCCTAAAAATGGCCCCCCACACCCTCTCCTCTGATAATCAATGATGATCCCTATCCACACCTAACTCTACTCTTCCTGTCCCTGGTCTTTCTCAGCAAATGTTGGCACCAGTATGGTCGGCCTCAGTGTACGTGATTACTGGTATATCACCCTCATTTCTACATTTTGCTGCACTGGCAAGGCTTTGTCCACACTTTCAAAGCAGCCTGTTGAAACGGAGGAGACACAGTGGCGCCACCTGAACGAGGACTCATATTGTTACCAATATCACCACACCAGTTATCAAGGCTTCTACCAGCCACGTTCCCCAGCCCCCAACCAGGATAGCACAGAGGCCCATATGTCTCTCCTGTGTATGTAATGTGTCGGTTGCTGTACTTTCTTTTTGCTTTCTATTGCCTCCTCAAGTTATTGCTGTTGTCAGGATATAAGAACAACCACTATTGTGGACGACCTGCCACACTCCTCCCTCCTTGTCCATGTGCAGGACAATGCAGTTTTGTATAACCATTGCCCTTAATGCAGGTAATTCTTCAGTGATATTTTATACTGCAGCAGCACTTGAATCAGCCATATCTTCCATTATCCTAGCTAATATGTTTATTCTATGGCTGTTATGTGCAATCCCTATCGGTGGTACCATTGCACCCACTCCTGTGATCATGTTTTCCACCCATTTTGCTAGCCTCTTCCTTCAGGTGTGTCCCCACCCTACTGATCTTGTAATAAGTGGGTGACGTGAGTCATACGCAGTAACACATGGAGGCATAGTATATGCAGTTGCTGTCACCCACATGAATTTTAGGTTTCCTCTGAACATCTTCACGGGCACTTCTACAGAAGGGGGCAACTATCTGTTGTGTTAATCTTAGCCTTGGTACCCCTATTTTACATGCATCCTTATACCGTGAGGAGTGACATGTTTCCCTCTATTCCTTTCCATGGAGGTGTCAAAATGTGCCAATAATGATTGTTTCCTTGCAATGGGCTGAATATATGCAGACCTGTGTGCTATGAGGATCAGATGCTGGTCTTCTAGATTATACATTCCTAAAAGGGAAGGGGCATGCTACTCTGTTATTTTATGTTCAGTGGACAACATTTCCTTCCCTAAAATGCACCCAACATAGTTTGGTAATGGTATAGAATCATATGTCATTTTGTCTTTAGCATCTGTAGGCAGGTGTATGCAGACATAATACTGTGAAACATTCATTATTGTTACATACATTTTCATCATTTCAACATGTTTCCCTCATATTTCTTTTACAGCTCCTTTCCTTCATCCCTTTTGTTGTTACTTTCTACTGCATTTGCTATTCTTTTTGCATTGCCAACCTCGGACTAGAAATACAAATCCTCAGTTGCATTTGTATCTGGTATCTGTCCCTCCATAAATGGGATGGCAGTATTGTCCACAAATACCATTACCAGTGTAGTTATTATCATTTCAGGGACAGGAGCACAAACCACAATGAGCAGCAATGGCCATATCTTCTCTGTGATCGAAAAGGTGCCAGGCATTTCAGTTTAGAGAAAATTCAGAATGAATCCTTGTATGATATTGAAACTCCTGTGCTTTTCAGATGATGTCAGAGGTTACCAGCACATGATACCCTAGGCACTGCTCTTGAGTGGAGGTTGCAATGTGCGGGGGGCAGGAGGGTTGCATATGAATCATAGCTAACTCACTACCTGTAAGAGCAATCCTGTTTGCTTCCCATTCTGTAAATGCACTTTCCCTGGAAATACTCCTTAGAATAGGTGTGTTCTTTGTACTTTATGATGGCTACCTTAGAAGGTAATAGGAAGTCCTGCAAGAGGTGGCCTATCAGGTGTGCATGCTGAACCTGCTGAAAAAAGGAACCCTTACATTGCCCAGAGCTGGCCAAAATCATGGGTACCCCCAAAAGCATACTGGATGTCGGTGTATACATTCACCTTCAGCCAAGCAGCAAGCTCAGGTCAATGCTATTAGCTCGGTTGCCTGGGTGCTTTTTTACTGCAGGCATCCGGGTTTCTTCCACCAAGTTGCAGGCGTTGCCTACAGCATATGATGCCTGCCAGACTCCCTTATCTTCCTTCAGACATGAACCATCCACAAAGAGGTCTCCATCTGCTTCGAAAAGAGGAGTATCTTGCAAGTCAACAGTGTGTGAGATGTGTAAAATCAGCGTGTGTGCCAGCACGGTGTTCTCAGATTGTTCGACCACTAAAGCGGCAGCAGCCACCGCCCACAGGCAGGGTGGCAGGGCTGTGGCTAAAGGGTGTAGTGTGGCTGAGTAGTAAGGTACCAGGTGATAGAATGCTCTATACTTTTGTGTGAGCACTGCCAGGGAACAGCCTCTTTTTCGTGACAAAATAGATGTATGTCTTTGGGTTAAATTAAGCTGAAAGATGCAGGGTCAGCGCATAGGTCATGCTTCAAAGTAAGAAAAGCAATTTGGCATTCATGGAACCATGGCACTGGGTCAGACACGCTTTTGAGGGTAAGAGCTTGAAGGGGACGAGCAGCCTAAGTGAAATTCGGTATCCAGTGACAGCAATACCATGCCATACTTAAAAAGGCCCTCACCTCCTTCTGTTACGGAGTCTAGGAAAATATGTAATAAGGGATATCCTCTCAGGCAGCAATTTCCGTGTCTCCTCTGATAGTTCATGTTCCCCAGTACTTGACAGTGGTCAAACAAAACTGCAATTTCTTGGGAAATACCTTATAACCCTTCAAGGCCAGGTGACATAGGACGGCTATTGGGTATCCCCCAAGAGACTGTAGTTTTGAGGAGCTGATCCACAACTGTTTCGGAGTCTGTTGAAGGCGCTGCAACAATTGAGTCATTTAAGGAAGACACGCTTCCCATCTTTGACACCTTATTTAGTTCCCTTTTGTGTGCCTATAGGCCAGATGGAGGCCTCTAGCCGGGTTACTGCTTGCGGGTTTGCCCTTGACATAAGTTGTGTCTCCTAAACCAATTTCTGGTTAAGCTCCAACTCTGTGGAGCCAATTCAACATCCAGCACCACAATTCCTGCTGGTTCCTGGTGCTTCATTGCTGGCACCGACACCAGAGGAGAATGTCAAGCCCATAGTTCTGTCTGACTTCGAATAGAATCTGTCCCGATCTTGGCTGAAGCTATGTGCAAGTTCAACTCTCATGCATCCTGCCCCATTCGTTCTGACTCACACAAGGCAGTGCCTTTACCTAGAGGCAGTGCTTAATTTGTGCTTGTTGTTTCTAGTGCGGAGCACCGGTACTTATTTTTGGTGGCTGGCGCTTAGTTTTCTGCATCAGGCGTTTACTGCGAGCAAAAGAGACATAAGGGAAAGGTGGAGGAAGAGAAAAACGAAAAAGCGTTCAAAGGGCGAAAGCAGAAGGATGCACGAGTGAGCTCAAGAGGCAGGGAGTAGCTATGAATGGATTAAAGAGGCCAGAGAAGGCTTTAGAATTAGGTACCTTGATGTTATGTGTTTGCACATTTAGTTGCAGCAGCCACATGTTTCGTAGGCGAGCTTTGGGCTCCGGCACGTTTTTATTCACACATTAAGCACCGCCTAGAGGCCATCCTCCAGTACTTCAACAACTCTTTGGGTTGGACTCTGATCAGAGTTAACCTTCTTTTGGCAATGACGGTGATTGTTGGGATGAGGTTTTCACACACTGATGATTTCTATATGGACCTACAAGAGGCCAAGGGCTGGCCCTCTGACACTGGGCTGTTGTCCCCCTCCTCCAGTCTTCTACAGAAGAATCTACACCCTTTGTTATGGTCACTGGAATGGTGGTCGAAGTACTACATTCGCAACTGCCGTCGATAAAGGTGAAGACTAAAATCCTCACAGTCGTGCAACCCAGACAGTCTTCCTCAGAACCTCGGTTACCCTTTAATGAAGCACTTACTGATACCCTGATGAGGACTTGGGCAAAGCCTTGTTCATGCCCACTGGTACATACACAAGTGGTATGTTGCTTTGGCCCCGCTCATGATGACCCTTCCTTTCTCATGCAGCATATTACTCTGAATAGTCTGGGGTACAGGCATTCACACAGCAGAGTCCACCTAATTCCTTCTCTATAACCCAACCAGATAGGGAGTTGTAGAGGATGTTTTCCTATGCCAGCCTTGACCTTTGTGGGTGAAAGTGCTAGCTGTTTGTTGGAACGCTACTCTTGCGCATTACAGCTTGGCTGAAATTTTGCTGGTCACCCCTGAAGAGTTCAAGGCCAATTTAGCACAGGCCATTCACAATAATGTGACCAAGTTACTAGTGCGGTTTACCCCTGTCGAGGCACGTGTAGGGGCTTTGCCTTCATGCAATGTCAAGGCTCATAATCACAGCAGCAGATACTACAGACTTTGCAAGGTCCCAGGAGCAGATTTAGCAGACAGTGCCTAGGCCAGCACGGGCAATGTTCTTTCCAGTTTCCAGCACCACTCAGCAGCAGCCTCCAAGCTGCTTTAGTTTCCCCTTGGTGGCACACAATCCACTCTTGGGGAGTCAGGATCACTCATTTTCTCCACAGATGGCAAGCCATACCATCCAACAAGTGGGTACTCCATATAGTGCAAAGGGGCACAACCTGCCTTTCCTTTCTATCCTGACCATCCCACCTACTTCCTAGCAGCTTTTGGAGGATTGATTGTCCATTTTGCCGCAGGCATTCCAGACAAATTAGGAGAAATTAACCGTAGAGAAGGACCTGGCTTTCGAAATCAGAAAGGGGTGTTACTTCCACTATATTTTAGTGCTGAAGAAGGGCAGAGTCCTTCTCCTTATTTTAGATCTTTGACCCCCTGTGGTTTTTGCAGAAAGACAAAAATCACAATGGCCTAGATTCTCCCTGCCCTGAATCATCCAGAATGAATGACAGTGTACTCCCCTTCCTGCAGGCCCACGGACACTACCAGCTGTTTATTGTCAAGCAAGAGCATTTTCAGTTTAACATGCTCTCCTTTGGCCTCACCAGTGCGCCTCGGGTGTTCACAAAGGTTGTGGTGGTTGGAGCATTCCTTTGAAAATCGGCGGTAGCAGTCTTCCACTACCTTGAAGACTGGCTGTTGAAAGCAGGTTGCCACAGTTAGTTGTAGACTACCTCTCCTTCAATGAGTTCTGAAGAACATCAGGATTGTCCAAGTAATCCTAGCGGTCGAGGATGGGGTCTGGAAAGTGTGATATCTGAAACTTCTCAGCCTCAGCATCTGTCCTCTGATCGGGCTGAAACTTTAGGAGGATTGTCTGTCACAGCAACAGGGTAGAGTCTTGCTCCCTGCAATCTACATCTGTGGAGATTGAGCGGCCACACTACGTTTGATCTCCCTCCCCAAGAAGTGGATGCAATTCATTCAGCCAGATGTCCTTCTACCAAATCCATGTATTAAGGACACTGGGCTAAGTTTATGGCTTGGTGTAGCACCTGTAATACGAAGCCCCTTAGAAGTCAAACTGTCAGATGTGTTACTGTTCTTTCTGTCTTTAGCCCAGAAAGGACTTGCAGTGGCACTGTTAAAGGGTACTTGTCAGCCTTTTTGCATTTGCCGGACCAACTATTCTTGTTTGAATCAGCTGTTGTGTTTTCACCAAGGCTCCCTCCTAAACCTATTGTGATGCCACAGTGGGCCCTTATCTTGGTCCTTACATTTGTGACTTGAAACTTTTACAGAACTGCTGTAGAGCTTTCCCCTACTTCTGCTGATCCTGAAGACAGTTTTCCTCATTGCTATAACATCAGCTCATCACGTGAGTGAGGTTCAAGCTCGGTCATTTACACCACATTCATTCTGGACAAGCTGGTGCTAAAGGCCAGAGCTGCTTTTCTCCAAAAGGTTGTGACTTCTTTTCACAGTGGTCAACCCATCACTCATCTGATGTTCTTTGCCCCCATTCCAGTTTCCCTTCAGACTTAAAAAAATAGTTGAAATTCCATTGGTTAGACACCAGAACGGGTGCTCCATTTTATCTCAATTATACCAAAAACCATGAGGTTGATGATCAGCTCTTTGTAGGGTTCTCTAGGGCAAAGAAAGGCAAAGCAGTACATAAGCAGACCTTGCCCAGATGTATGTCCTGTGTATTAAATGTGAGAGAAGCAGCTCCCGGAAGGGTTGAGGACCCACGCTACCACTGTTAGAATGTTGAATGCTGGTACTGGATATCTGTCAGGCTGCAATGTGGACATCAAAGCACATGTTCATTAAGCACTACTGCCTTGACAGCTAGGTTGCTCGGAAGGGTGTTGTAGGAATTCTTGGTCTGAGTCACTCCACAGGCCACCACCTATTGAGGTACTGCCTTGGTATCTATTCCAAAGGTGAGGTTAATGATTAAAAGTATCAATCAGAAGAACAAGTATTTTCAGGCAGATGCTCTTCTGTAACTACAGCTTTCTTGCTGACCAACCACTGCCCAATTCTGTTGAATGGACTCTTTTCCATCTACAAACTGAACTCTAGCACAATTGATTACTAACGGTGTGGATTATGTCCAGAGAGAAACTGATGGCAGTGTGCCTAGGTGGTGGATATACATAGCTCCAGATGTCACTTACAGAGAGGAGTTAATATGGAACTGCACCACACCACGTATCTGCATGCAGGGGCAGTGGTGAAAAATGTTTTTTTTTTTGCTGCAGGTGAAATTACATTTGCATAAATCAGAGCTTAATTCCGATTTTATCTGAACATACAATTTCTGTAGCAAAAATAGTCCAGCATGCGACAATTCCTTCAGGTACCCATATCCCAACAACATTTGGAGTAGGCCTTGTATCTCAACCTCCCTTTCCCCATTCTAACCTAATCCTTCTCTTGATCATTCATCTTCCCCTATATACCGTGGTATCTTCGCAGAGCTCCAACCCTTTGAGCATACAGCTTTTCTTTCGCCCGTGCTGCCTCCACCTTTGCCTCCCATGCTGCATAAGTAGGGGGTATTGGTGATTTCCACGCCTGAAGAATCAACAATTTGGCTATCAAGGTAGCCACAAATATATTTTTCTTAGAATAAATAGGCAAGCCTGCATATTGCGAAATGCCCCATAGTGCCACCAGTGGATTTTGGGCTAACTCGTATGATATCGTGACACTGATCCTTTGAAAGATCTGCTCCCGATACACTGTCAGGTGTTTGCATGAAAAGCTCACATGGAGCTAACCCGCCTGAGTCGCCTGGCACCGCAGGCACGAGTCTAATGCCCCTGGATACATTTCCTTTAATCTAGCAGTAGTGTAATAAAGCAGCAATTTGGAATAGAATGCAATCTTTTCAAAATTCGCCCCCCTGAGTGCTTTTTGTGTTAAATCATTATGCCTTCTCCATTAGTGTAATTATAATTTATACCCCGTAAGGTTTTCTGCCTTGACCAAGAATTGGAAGATTACCTTGGTTGAATACCCATCATGGAGCATCTTGTACCAATTGCCTATGCCCAGTCGGTTTCCATAAAAAGCCTGGAAAATGGCTCGGTTAGGGCCATCAGCTACTTTTTCCACTGCTTGCAAGAAATGCTGAATTTGGCATTAGGAAAACTTAAGGCCTTGTGGAATGGTATTTTTCTCTGCTAGACACTGCGTCCATGTCTTAATATGATCACCTATTAAAAAATCAGCAAAGCTCTTAGCCCCTGCCTCTTCTGAACATATCCTTGATTGAGTTCTAATCCTACCATCCATGCATCCCGAAGTCTGACTGACGGGTGGATCTTACAAATTTGGTATTTGGTTTGTATAAGCAAAATGCTAGTCTGAATCATTACTGGTAATTTATACCTTACACGCTTCGGGAGGTGAGGGTGCTTAAGGAATCGCAAAAGCTGTGTATCAGTATCCGCTAGCATCTGATTAAAATAGAAATTGGTTTTTGGTGTTAACAAAAGCTCTTGAAGCCCAATCTAATACGGAAGCTTCATAATAAGTTTGAACTTTGGGAAGTGCCAGCCCCCCCATCTTCCATTGTAAGAGTTACCTTCTCTAGCTGCAAACGGGGTTTCTTATGGGACCATATGAATTGTCTGATCAGTGAATCCAACTCTCTGAAAAAATTCTTAGGGAAAATTATACTAGAAAAAACAAATAGTAATGGTGGGAGAATCATCATTTTTACCATTGCTGTCCTCCCTATATTCGTCATAGTAGCTTCCTGCCATTTCAGGAGTAAGCCTTGAATCTTTTTAAATACATTTGTATAGTTCAGCTGAAACAGATCAGACAAATTATTGGACACATATATGCCTAAATACCTAATAGGACTAGAGGGTGAAAATAGCACCTGAATATCCTTTGGTAAAACAGATGTATCTGCATTGTATAAGAGAGCTTCTGACTTGGACTGATTGATTTTGTATCCACCCAAGTCCAAGAAGGCCTTAATCTTCAAAAAAGCTCTGTGGTTATTGTATGAATCCGCACGGAGATAGAGGATCATATCATCGGCAAATAACTTCAGCTTAGGTGATTGAGGGAGTGGGGAATATATGTGTTGTTCCTGTTGGATTGCCACTGCCAGTGGCTCAATAAAAAGTGCAAAAAGCACCGGAGACAGATGACAGCCCAGATGACAGCCCTGCTGCGTGCCCCGTGATTTATGTACTAGCCCTGCTATTTGTGCATTAATTGAAACCCTGGCTTGGGCTCCCACATATAACTTTCGTAGTGTCTGAATAAACTTCCTTGGGAAGCCTATACTTTCCTAGAATCATAAATAATGCTTCCCATTGGACTAGATCAAATGCCTTCTCGGCATCAAGCATTATGATCACAGCCAGGTGGTTGTTATGGGAAAAGTAATTAATTGCCTGTACCAGGAAATTGGTATTAGTGGACAACAGCATACCAGGTAGAAAACCATATTGATCCTCATGAATAAGTCATTGTGCCACCTGAGCCGTACGACCTGCGAGGATCTTAGTGAATAATTTATGGTCCTGATTCAGAAGGCTAATCGGGCGATACGAGCCTGGATTTTCCAGTGGTTTATCCTTTTTTACAAAGCTAACCACTACAGCCCTAGAGAATGAGGAAGGGACCTCTGCTCCTTCTAATATTTCATTAAATAACTTGACTAGTATTTTAGCTATTTGGCCCACAAGCACTTTATAGACTTCCACCAGGAGACCATCCTCTTCGGGGGCTTTTCCATTTGGGGCTCCTCGTATCGCCTCTAATACTTCAGCGAGAGAAATAGGGGCCGCTAGTAAAATCTGTTCTTCTTGATCTAAACCTGGCAGCACCAGGGAACCTAAGTACTGTTTGATTTGTGATGGATTCGCTTGCATTGTCTCAGTATATAGCTTTCTATAATGAGAGAGAAATACTCTATCTCTTTGGGCTGGCTGACCGTTATACACAGCTCAGCATCTAAGATGGCTTTTATCAGAATAGAGTTCGATTTTTTTTTTAACTGACCAGGCCAAAAGTCTCCCTACATGCTCATTCTCTTTGTACTGCCTCTGAAAGCTTGTATGTCTATTAAGTATTTCCTGAGACATATAGACGCCCCTTAGTGCACCCTTCCCAATATAGATGCTATCTCCGGATTAGATAGCAGTTGGTTCCTTTTTAACGGCTGATCTAACTCCCGTTGGAGTAGATTACTTTTCTCTCAAGCTGTCTTCCCTAAATAGGACTTAAAGGAGATTGCCTCCCCTTGTAAATAAGCTTTGGTGGCTCCCCAGATATTAAAGAGAGATGCCAAGTCTTTATTAATATTTAAAAGTTCAGTAACTGATGCTTTAAGAGTTGCAACCCAGCCCTCCTCTGTCAAGAGAGATTTATACAAACTCTATTGTGGGCGATTTGATTGGTTTCCCAGTTCCATAATACTAGCCCAAGGAACAGAGTGGTCAGAAAAACGCAGTTGAGGGTATGCTTGGTCGAATTTTGGAACAGCTACGAGCAAATAAATTCTCACAGGAGGAGGCACGTAAAGAAACTTATGAGCAGCTGAATACTAACTTAATCCTTCTATCTACACAAGTCTCTCAAGTAGAACAAAGAGTATCAGACCTCGAGGATGGTAAGAATCGACAAATGACAGCTAGATCGCAAATCCAGGCAGAACACGAAGACCTACAGCTCAATCTTGACGAGCAGGAAAACAGGTCCCGACGATCTAATCTAAGGTTCATAGGAATTCCGGAAGAGATAGAAACAGCATCACTGGTGACTAAAGTGATCTCTGACTTAATATATAAATGCATCCTTCCTGACAAGGCTGGGAGCAAAGATGACCTTTCCATCATGCGGGCACACAGAGTCTCTGCAAAATGCTCCATGAACTCCAGATACCCACGTACTATACTGGTTAACTTTGGGGACTACAGTATTAAGGAGCAAATCCTGTCCAAACCCATAAAAGCAAAAAATTTCAACTCTGACGATAATTTTAGCTTTTGGGTTTTCTCCGACATGTCGTTTGCAGCCGCACGACGATGAGAATTTGTAGGATTGATAGATGACTTCGGGGGTCCGGCAAGCATTGTGCAAGTGGCCAAACTCAAGGTGTTTTACAAGGACAGGTGCATATTTTCCAGACGGTGCAGCAGGCGAAATACTTTTTGGACACATTAAGACAACAAGCGTAGTGACTATATGTACAAAATGAAATAATTGTGTCTTGAACATGGGTTTCGGATAAGTATCCGATTTGCTCCTGCTGCCTCCCAAGGCTCAGGCTCCAGAGTGCCATACCAATGCACTCCCAAATTGAGATGGAGGAGGGTGAAGGGGAGAGTGGGAGGGGGAGCATGTGAGGGGCAGGGGGCACCAGGGAGTCAAGAGAGGGAGGGGCCAAGATGGGCAGGGCCCTCGACGGCGGGTGGGGAGGGAGCACATGGTGGAGACAGGGGAGAAAATGCAGGTGGATGTCAGTCAACTACACCCTTTATATAAGGACAGAATACAGGATGGGAATGCGTTAAAAATGCAGATAAAGCACAACTGACTATGGAGATAGCCTTGCAGAAAAATAAGGGATGAGTGGGAATAAGGTAAAAATCGCTTTGTGCAACCTAAATGGGGCTAATACTAGTGTTAAATTTCAAGCAATACTTAATTGGCTTGAAACATCCCAAGTACAGGTATTTCTCCTGCAGGAAACCCATTTGAAGGTCAATGCTATGCTACCTAAACTCCCCGGTTTTATTGCCCATTCGTTCTTTGCGTCGGCTAATGCCGCAGTACGTGGTGTGGGCGTTTTGATTTCCTGAAAATGTCCAGGGATGGTAAAAAGAGTTTTTAGGGATCCACAGGCAAGATGGATAGTAGTTACTGCAATAATGGCAGATAAGGAGATTCATTTTGTAAGTTTTTATGATCCAATAGAAGATGATGTAGTACCCATGCAGGCTCTCACATCATGTAGGACTAAAGAGCAGAATAAGCTGAGAGCCTTCCAAATGCTTACTAAACTGATCTTGGATCTAGCACTGGTAGATGTGTGACAGGCCGACTATCCTCAGGCAAGGGAATTTACATGCTATTCCAAAAGGCACAACACTGCATCAAGGATCGATTTTATGTTACTCTCATTTGCTCTGATGAGACAGGAGTCAGGGATACTTGCTTATCCTTTTTCTGGTGAAAAATGTTCATAATCCAGTCTGGTGCCAGGGGATACTATAAAGTCAGATGAAGAATCCACCCGCCAAACTGTTACTTAAAGTTAAGAAGCTTATTCTTCAGACCCAAACCCAAGGATGTTTCATGAACGTAGGGCACAAGTCAACACTGTTTCAGTTCAACAGTGACTGCCCCATATGATGCTCCAAGGTATGTCAGGTTTATGTGGATGGCGGAAGTAGAGATGGAGTCTTAAATACCTCCATATTGCCAGACTTACCTACAGCCTATCTTTGTGTTGCCCAGACTCACTGATGCGCTGAACACCAGTGCAAATCGGAGTAAGCTTGGCTCGGGCAGTTGATCCATCCAAGATTATTTCTAGGGTCCCTGTAGATGGTGAAGGTTTTACATAGCCCATCACCAGCAGGTAGCTAAATGTAGGAATAACATCTAGGCGAATCCTTTAAGGGCTTCGGAATAAATGGATTCCCTGGTGGGGAATGATCGAGGTTTGTGATCTGTTGAGATTTTTAAGCAGTATAAGACCCCTCAGAACAAAGTCTAAGGAAAATGATATACTGAGGGAACCTTTGTTCCAAGCATTCCAACCATCCAAAGGATGCCGTATACATAGAAGAGTACGCTGCCTACTTCTTCCAATGAGGCATCTGAGCTACCTGGTCCTGAGTGAGATGTTAAACTGTAGAGCCTACCAGAGTAGCAAGAGTTGCTTACGGCTGGGTATTCAGAAAAAGCAGTTTGTCAAAGCTTAGTGTGTCTGACTGGAAGCCCTACCCCAGTATACCATGGAACATGACTAGTGACTGGAAGCTGGTTGCATCTGTTGTTATGGAAGATGGGTATGCCCCAATAAGCCTTTGGGTTTGGAAAATAAAGCAGTATGAGGTTGCTAGTCTCCCTGCCACACTGGAGTGCCTTAATGTAATTGGACCATTACGTTCTGTTGTCAGGACACTTAAGACTTTTTTTCAGGTGTTTTATTGAGTATTAAAAGTAAAGAAGATAGATTAATATCTGGCAAGCATCAGTAAACCGGACTTGTGCAAGAACGATGGAGTGTGGGCCAGATACAGGTACCAAGTTAGTCTTGCTGAAAAAGGTACCTTAAAGTCCAGTGTGCAGAGTTCAAAGCTTCAGGATTTTACAGGAGGAGCTCAACTGATGCCAGCCAAGGTCCTGGACTAGGAAGGCATATTTTTGGGATAAGGAATTTAGGCCAGCAGGATTCAGGCAGGTCCAGTTGCAGCAGGCCAAATGGGCAATTGCAAAGAGGCCTTTGGAGCTTGCTGGGCCCCTGTAGCTCAGAACAGGAGGTCAGCCAACTGACCCTTGAAGTCACTCTCATAGTTCTGGGTTCAAGGAGATGGTCCTCTCTCCTTCAAGCTGCAAGGCAAGCCTCAAGCAGCAGGGTAGTGCTCTTACAAATAAGGCAGACCTCAGGCAGCAGGGCACTCCTGTAAAGTACAAGACCGTGCTTCCAGGGGTCCTCCACAGGTCCAGGCGCAACTGAAGGGTGAGTCTGAGGATCTCATTTATACACCTGGTGCCAGCTTTGAGGTGAAAGAAATTTCTAGAGCTCTCCCCGAACTGCCCCCAACAGTTGGTTTCTCCTGTGCACACTTCAAAGGGTGACAATAGTCTGGTGTCAAGTTCTTTGTGAGTGTGCTGGAGGCAGCCTTTAAAATGTAAGTGGTGCAGGGAACAGCTCTGCCCCTCCCGTCCTGGTAGGATGGCACTCTCCCAGCTCCACCCAGGTCCTACTGTTTACTGTTTGGGCCCAACATGTATTCCTGGTGGGGAAGCAATTAACAGCCCCAGGCAGCTGGAAGGTCCTAGAACAGGCTCCTCCAGCGAGTCTCTAGCTACCCATGAGTAGCTGTACTATGTACAGCCCAGTCTACTAAATTAGAAGCTTTTGCTTGGTTGAATTTATATGCGTATGCTAAAACTGAAAAGTGAGTATATGAGAGAAAAATCTGTGTATTTTCAAAGCCAATCATTTCCAAGATATATGTAAAACTAATAACTAAATGATAAAAAATGCAGCATTGGGAGATTTATTACTAATGTTACCTTGGTATTATTATGTTGGTTCAAGGTACATTGCAGCTGTAGCTGTTATGTATTACTCTTGTAGTGGCATTCAAAATTTACAAAGCCTTTTTCTTTACATTACTGCTGCTAATCCTTTACTGAGGCAATCACAGCTGGTAATCTTGCATAGGTTGGCCCCTAATATATCTTTTGTGATGTGTAAAGCACTAATAATTTTGGTAGCTCAGGATGATTTTCATTGAGCATATGTAGCTCCTACTACTGAAAAGTTGGAGACTCCTGTCCTAGAAGATCTCTGAAAGTTTAGGGTAGGATGATGCAATCTTTCTAAAAGTGGTATTCTCCACATTGCAACCTAAAATCCAATTTTACTATTAAAGAGGATTTTAAATTACAATCCATCTGAGTCCAGACATGATAGTTCTACCTGTTCCGTATCAAATGTTAGCACTTATTAAATATAATAAGGTAACTTAATGTTATCCTATGGGAGAGGTACGCTTTACAGTAGTAAAAAATGAAGTAGATTTTTTTCACTACCAGGACATGTAAAACTTAAAAATGTGAGTCCTATGTTTTAAGTACCGTGCACCCTTCCCTATGGGCTGTTTAGGGTCTATTTTAGGGGTGGCATACATGTATGAAAACAAAAGGTTTAGGCCTGGCAAAAGGTTTATTTTGCCAGGTCGAATTGACAGTTTAAGACTTCACATAGGTTGCAATGGCAGGCTTGAGACAGGGTTTTAAGTGCCTCTTAAGTGGGTAGCACAATAAGTGCTACAGGCTCACTAGTATCATTTACTTTACATGCTCTTGGTAGATGTAATACTACTGTACTAGAGACTTATAAGTAAGTAAAATGTGCCAGTTGGGTGACAGACACTTTTACCATGTTGTAAGGATTGAGCACAATCAGTTTAGCACTGGTTAGAAGTGGTAAAGAGTAGAGAGTCCTAAAACGCAACAAAAACAGGTTAAAAAAATAGGAGGGGTAAAGGCAAAATGTTTGTGGGTGACCCTGCATAGCGAGCAACTCCAACAGTACTGCTCAGTAATGACATTGCTTCTGCTATCAATTCAAGTAATAGAGAGAGCAGACATTTAATAATTCCTGAGCAAATAGTTGTAAGTGAATAGGAGAGGCAAAGCCACCAAAAATGAATAGATAAAGGGCCGGTGTTCAATCAATGTTCAGTACCTTTGTAATGTTTCATCTCATTCCAAAATAATTTTAATATCAGGACAATCCATTAGAACATGTCGATGTTCTCTCTTTTCTATGTAGCAGCTCTAGCAGTTGTTATATCCTGCAACACATAGTTTGTGGAGTTTTGAGGGGACCAGAATATATTATTAGCTGACCAGAATAGAAATTGGGCAAGTTTGGGAGCAATTTTAGAAGCAGTGAGACCTCCAACATATGCTATGGTTGTTTATTGTGGAGTCCTGGGCGAAGAAATCCTCTCACTTTCTTTGAAGTGCGATCGTTTTTTTCAATATCTTTGGAGTGAATTGAAAACCTTTGTTGCACTGTGCCTCCCTCGTAATATTTTCTCTATTAGATAGGGTAATTGGTTCATGTGTTGGTAAATTTTTAGAAAGTGCAGCTGTAAGATTTAGAAAATGTATAAATCAATGTTTTCTATGTTGTGCTTAATTTATATAAGAGAAAAGGGAAATTGTGAAACTGTAGATCCACGATCTTCAAATAGCACAATTTCTTTTTCATAGAATTTGTGACATTTTGCTGCACCTGACTAATTTACTAGGAGTGTGGAAAATGTGGAAGACAGACAAAGGCTTCACTTGTTCACGTGATAGACGGGCTGTGGGGGATAATTTTGAGTGGAGGTAATTGACAGCCTTGGTCCACTGACCTTTAGGAGAAAAAACATTTTAATAATCATGGACCTTGTGACAAGATTTCCAGAATCAGTTTCATTGAGGAGCACAAGTGCCCCATTGGTAGCATAGCTCTGAGCTGCACAATAGAGAGATTATGGGGGTTATTACAACTTTGGAGGAGGTGTTAATCCGTCCCAAAAGTGACGGTAAAGTGACGGATATACCACCAGCCGTATTACGAGTCCATTATATCCTATGGAACTCGTAATACGGCTGGTGGTATATCCGTCACTTTACCGTCACTTTTGGGACGGATTAACACCTCCTCCAAAGTTGTAATAACCCCCTATATCTGTTGCTTTCCCCTCAAAAAGGTGCCATCTTTCCTTGGAGGTAACCTCCTGTTGCTCTTTGTGAAGGCCTTTTGGGATGATGTTGCTGCGAGGTTTGCTCCTTTTCCTACATCAGGCAGTGCGCTAGTTAGTAAGTTCAACAAGAGCATGATAGTTACTTTGGAGCAACTATTAAGGAGGAAGTTGTATGTCCTCCTGCCAGTCTTGCTTTTTGCATTTTAGGTGTCCTAGAAGCGAAAAAGGTCTTGCTGAATTGAACAAATGTTTTAAATCGTATTTGTGACCTATTGATTGTGGTGAAGGACAAAGATGGCCCAGGTGATGAATTAAGGGGAAAACAAGTGTCAGCTTAGCCAGGAGATTTTAAGGAATGGTATGATCTCAGGAGACACTAACTGCATGCCAGGAATGTCAGACAATCCTGATCATGAAGCTTGCAAGTCCTTGAACTCTGTATGACATATGGACTGGCCCATTCTGGTTTAATTATCAACCCGGGTTCTTGTCCAGAACCTCACAGGATTTACCACAAGTACAAGCTGAAACCATATCACTGCAAGAAGGAGAGGGGCAGTGATTCTTAAAATCAATGAAAAGGACAATAATAGTGAGGAGATTTGAAGGATGGGTCAATGAAGAGAGATAATCTACCTTAATACCTGTGCTACTGGAAAAAATGTCGACAAAGGCTTTAAGATAATTCCCAAATCTGTTATTACGAAACCAAGGTTGGATACCCTTTTATACTCATGGCTTAGACATTAAAGACAGTCTTCCTATGAACAGCAATATCTGCAGGATGTTGTACAGTGCCCAAGGTTCAATGAATGCAAAAAGTGTCAAAATATGGGCCTTGGTGTGATTACGAGCTCACTCTTTGTAGACAAGTCCTGGTTCCCTAATAGGTGGCAGCAGACCTGCTATTTTTGTTGTACTACTGCAGTCTTAATATTGTGCGAAGAATAATGCCAGCCTAGTTCCAAGGGCCAATGAGATTGTGGACAAGCTAAGTGCTGCAGGGTTTTGAGCACCTTTGATTTAACCAGTTGGTATAGGCAGATTGCTGCAGGATTATAGTACCATCTACCTTGTGCCTCGAGAAAAAAACTGGGCAGTGGTTGAGAAAAAGGCTTGGACAATTGTCTCAGCATCAAAAAGGTTGTCTTTCCATAATTTCAGTCTACCTTCACTGTACAGAGGGACCACAAACCTCTCAGATGTTTGATGATCATATAAGATAATCCCAAACTTTGAAGGTCTATTTCCTTGCACGATCCGGGTGTTATCGTAAAGCAGAAGGCTGTGCTTGCACATGGGAACGTTGGAATTTCTAGAACATTGACTCCATCAGAAGACAGAGAATCTCTGGGTCCAGCATAGATTCTTGCAGGTTGTCGAATCCAGCGGTCTAAAGCATAGTACCTCTCTGCCACCATGTTCTTGATTTCATCGATTCTGTCCTACTCAGGGTCACTTGTCACAAGTCCACCTGAGAAGCGCTTCAAAATGATTTTGTAAATTGTTCACAGGAGAGTGCTGAACTCTGCTTGAGAAAGAGATGCAGTACAAAAGCGCTCCTGCCCGTTTTTATGAAAGCAGACTGCAGTCCACCATACCGGATCAATGACGCAACTGTCAACTGATTCCACAGTTTGAGGTTCAGGCTTTTTTCTTCTTCCTATCTTCTTTTATCTGCTTCCCAGTAGATAAGTACATATTTGCCCTCCCTGGAAAAAAATCTGTACAAACCAACATACCTGGGATCCTCCATTCCCTGATGGTACCCTGAATGTGATCTGACGGACTGCATGTGTTTGTGCGAAAGGCTGTGGGGTATGTGTTTTTTCCACAAAGGAAGGTTGTCATTAAGAACTTTTTTTGTCTTGCTAAAGGCACTGTTTCTTCCTACCCCTGCAAGTTGGAGCTTCTCTCCAGCCCGTCCCCCCATCCTTACATAGGGTAATGTAGTTTAGGGTGTGCACTACAGTGCTGGATTGAAAATGCTTCAGAAGACCTTTGTGTTCAATGTACTTCTCTGAGCAAGTTCCTCAAAGTCTGGATTTAATCTGCAAGAGATACGCTACAATAGAAGGTCAAGGACATGGCCTTGTCCTCACAAATATAACAGAGACATGCAAACTTTCGGTGAAGGAAGATGGCTGGTTGGTGTCGCTACTGTGAGGGCCCCCTCCTGATGATCGCCGCTCTCATCACCGGATGCTGATTAACGCAGGACTCTACCGAGGTCAATGCCACTCTGACCGGAGAGCACAGCTGCAAACACCGCCTTACGAAAAGGAGCGGACTAAAGCTGGTTTGGACGTGGTAGATATTGGTATTCCTGACAAGAAGCGTCATAGCGCTTACTTGGCGCTTGCGGTTTTACACCACTTGCACCGCTTTCTCCACTCTCACTGTGGCACCGGCTGCTCGAGCATACTTCGGGGAGGGTGCGTAGCTCTGCAGTAGCAGGGGTAGCATCAAGGGCAGCTCTGATGTGGGGGTCAGGCGGCGTTACATGAGACGGACCAGCTTAAGAAAAAAAAAGCGAGTACCTGTCGCCCGATTATCCAGCTACTGAAGTCGGGTATGGCTGTACGTTTGTTGCATGCCAGCAGGGCAGAACAGCAGGGGATGTGCAAAATTTCACTGCCGTCAAAGGCATTTAGTGGATGCCATTCATGCTGGGCAGACTCTTATGATTCTGTGGACTCTAGGGACACGCAAGCCTTTACCCCCGCGCACTCTGCTTTTCGGATGACCAAGGAGGTTGGCAGTCTTGTTACCATCGAGCTGCCTGGTATGTTACAAGGTATCTCTGATGCCGTAAGCCCTAGCAATACGAACCCTGAGTGCTGCAGCGCTGACGAAATCCCCAGGGCGTATGCTGATAAGATTGAACAGACTGCGGGGCTTCTGCTAGGGCCCCTTATGGATAGGGCCAGTGTCGGTGATGGCGCCATGGAGAAACCAGGTGAGTTTGAAGAAGATGGGAAGGGGGTCTGCCCGTGCAGGCCGTGCGGACTTCGAGGTGATGGGTGATGCGCCGCGGGTTATCAACATGCTGTTGTTATTCACCCTACAGCACAACATCCCTCGGACACTGGTCAATGCAGGGTGGTACTCAGGGCTGTACTGCCTGAGAGGCAGATCAATGAGGCTAGTGGTGGCTTGGGCAGTGAAGAGGCGCATCCCTGCCTTGCGAAGCTTCAGGATTTGCAAAATTAGGCCCCCTTGGCACCCTCGGCATTGGCTGCACCACAAGTAAAATGTGTTAAGATCTTGGTTCCGAAGAAACGTGGCAATCTTAGACAGAATTCCCCTGCAAGTATCAAATCTGCCTCTGAGGGCCTATAGACCTAGACTGTCTTCAGGGGGGATATGACTACCACACGATCATTCACCTACGGTAGAACAAGTTTGTTGATGCAGGCAGTCACAACTCGAGTTTCTTCTCCTTCTGATGCCCCACCAACTGCCACCGTTTCTAATGCCGGCCCCCACTCTATTCGCGGTAGGAGCCCAAATCAACGGCAAGTTCAAGATTCTAGGATTGAAGCTACAGAGCTCATGGAGAGAGCACTCAGCAATCCTACACAGTTATTGTAACCAGACCCGGATTCCAAACTGGATACTGAGCTGGAGCCCCTATCAACAATGCTGCATCTTCTGCAGGTTCAGCGCTCAGATGCACCCCAGCACTAGGCAGGCAGGCTTAATTAAACAACCAGGCTTTGCAACAATCATTGGATGTGGTGGGTGGGAACATAAATGAAATTGCATCTCAAGTCGCCGAACTTCAGCAGTCTGTAGTCGGGCCTGAAGAAGTGGGATCTGCTACAGTTAGATCTGTGTGAAATCATGAGAATTGATTGGATTTGGTGCAAGCCAAGGCTGAAGATTTTGAGAACCTCCACTATTACAACAATTTGAGGGTGTTTGGTATGCCAGAGAGAAGAGGAGGTGATGATCCTCGACTGTTCATTGTACACCTGTGTTGGACTTCGCCCTTTTTGCACCATTATCCCCAAACTTTTTACCTTCTTCCTCCTATTTTTTATGACCTGTTTTTGTTGGCTTTAGGACTTTGGGCACTTTACCACTGCTAAACAGTGCTAAAGTGTATATGCCCTCTGTCTAAAATGTATTGGTGATTGATTTCTCCATGATTGGCATATTTGATTTTCTAATAAGTCCCTAGTACAGTGAACAGCGTGTGCCCATGGCCTGTAAATCAAATGCTACTGGTGGGTCTGCAGCACTGATTGTGCCAACCACATGAGTAGCCCTCCAAACATGTCTAGGGCCTGCCACTGCAGTGCCTGTGTGTGCAGTTTTAAACTGCCATTTCAACCTGGCAAGTGCACCCACTTGCCAGGCCCAAACCTTCCCTTTTTACTACAGGTAAGCCACTCCTAAAGAAGGCCCAAGGGCAGGGTGCAGTGTATTTGAACAGTAGTATATGTACTAGTGTGTTCTACATATCCTAATAGTGAAATACTGCTAAATTTGTTTTTCTGGGCATGGCCAAGATGGCGGCGCGCTAGCACGTGCCTGTCCGAGCTCCGCCGCCCTGGCCCGGAACACTGCTGACTGGCCCGGCAGGGGAACACCCTGAGGCCCCCCAAAGCTACGGGCGCTGCCGTGGGCTGATGGTCGCCCTGCAGAAGCTGTGAGGCGCCCAACGTTGCTCCCGGTGGGAGTGTAACGGCCAGCCCGAAAGGCGATCGGGGCCTCGGAGCGGCTTGGGTGGCGGCCTGGGCCGCGTGGCGGGCCTCTCCCTGGCAGCTCCCTGGGCCCTGTGCCGGTAGGGGCAAGGGCCCTAGAAGGTTCGTGGTGGGTCCGCGAGTGGCGAGACCGCAGTGGGGGCCTTGACCCCAGGATTGGTGAGTGCCCTGGGAGCGAAGGGTGCCCCGTTGCAGGATCTGGTCGGGGCCGAGGGCAGCTCCCCCTGCCCCAGTGGGTCTCTCCGGGTCTGCGGGGAGGCCCAAAGTATGGGGCAAAGAGAGGAGAGGCCACTGCCTTGCCCTGAGGTATCATACTCACCCGTAGGGAGGATAAATAATTGCGGGCCCCTGCATGAGGCTGCAGAGCCTATGAAAAGCGAAAATTTGCAAGAGGAGCTATAACGTGTCAAGGCCAGGCACAATCTGAGACACGGCGACACCTGGTGACTCGGCCCCAGATGGAGCTCTTGGATAGACCTCTGGGGGTGATCTGGCGAATCGAGACCGTGCCCGTGTGCCATGGCGGCGTCCAAATCTAAGCGGGAGCGTTCAGTGAGGGAAATGCTGACAGGGGCCCGCCTGACATCGAGTGGAATGGCTGAGGACTCATCGGCGACAACACCCCTGGAGGGTCGGACGGAGATGGATCCTGATGAAGGTTCACCGGTCACGAAAGGCTTTTTGACCTCCCTGTTTGATTCGCTTCGGTGCGACATCCAGGAGCTGCGTAGGGACATTTCCCAGGAGGTGAAGGAGCTGAGAGGAGAGGTTACCACCCTAGGAGAGCGAGTGTCGCAGCTGGAAGATGGCGAGATCCCTCGTGGTGAAGAGGTGGCGGGCCTGCAGCAGGACATCCTCCAGATAGCGGTCGAGGATTTGGAAAACCGTTCGAGGAGACAAAATATCCGCATCAGAGGGGCTCCGGTGGGGGCGGAAAAGGAGGGCATTGGGGACTATGTGGTGGGCCTGTTTTGCTCCCTGCTTGGCCCAGATGAGACTCAGAAGATAGTCCTGGACAGAGTTCACTGTGTGGGCCGTGCTAGTGGCCCTTAAGATCGCCCCCTGGACATCCTAGCCTGTCTCCACAACTTTGTCCTTAAAGAAAAGATCCTGCAGCGGGCTTCCAATCTCCAGCAGGTACTTTTTAGAGGGCATGAGCTCCAACTATTCCATGACCTCTCTGTGCGGACCTTGCAAAGGTGGAGAGAATTCAGACCCATCACGGAGCACTTGCGGACACACGATGTGTCTTACTCCTGGGGCCACCTGTTCCGTCTGGTCTTCCGTTGGGAGGAACAGCTCCGGCAGGTGCGATCCGTTTTGGAAGCAAACCGGATCCTGGGCCTGGATGAGATCTCCCAAGACGCGAGCGAGAAGGCGACCTTGCCGGATGGGGGTCCTCCACATTGGCGGCGGAAGGATAAAAGAAGGAAGCTGCAGCGCCCTACGGCTTCGGAGCTGAGGTCGGAGAGGGAATCCGTCCTGAACAGTGTGGCCGCCAGAACTTCAGCCTAGAGGAGGGGGGGCAGGGGGGCTCCGAACTGCAGATGGCCTTGATGCTAATGGCATGCTGGCTGCTGAAGATGGTCGGGGCGGCGGGGTCGATGGACCTGGTTACCAAACATGGATGGATCTACAGCCCTGTGGAGACTTTTCCTCGTGACGACGGATGAGCAAGGACTTCTTGGTTGTGTGCACCTGTTGTGCGTTCTGGTTGAATGTTATTGGGTTTCCCAGCGACGCTGGCTTTTGAGTGGAGCGATTCTCAGGCCTTGGTGTTTGAGGTGGTGTATACTGTGGCACGGGGGTGCTCTCCCTGTGGGGTCCCTCTCCTCTTGCATACTGTCCTCATTTTAGGGTATGATTATTAAATGTACAAGCTTGAATGTCCGTGGGCTCAATAACCCTACCAAGAGGCTAGCCATCCTGTCCGCCTTAGAGAGGTCAGGGAGTCACATATGCCTGCTGCAGGAGACACATCTTGTTCTAAAAGACATTTATCGTATGCGCTTTAAGTGGTTCCCCAGGCAGTTCTGGTCTTCAGCATCATCAAAGCATGCAGGGGTTGCGATACTATTAGCGCGCTCATTCCCTGGGGAAGTGGTGACAAAGCTGCATGAGGTGCAGGGTAGGTTTCTAGCTATGAGAATGAGACTGGGGGGCTTTTCCTTCACTATTTCTTCCCTATACGCGCCTAATTCCCAGCAGGAAGTCTTCCTAAAACAGGCTTTGACCCCGCTGCTACAATCCCCGGACGGTGTCATCCTGGTGGGGGGCGATTTTAACCTGGTGCTAGATGGTGATTTGGATCGTTCAGGTCACCGGTATGGGCAGACGGGGTCAATGACAGTTGCGGGTCGTCAGTGGCTGAGTGAGTGTGGTCTGGAGGATGTGTGGAGGAGGGCGCACCCCACGTTAAGGGATTACTCCTTTTACTCGGCAGCGACTAAGACATACGCTAGGCTTGACCTTTTCTTGGCCTCACAAGAGTTTCTTTCCCGGGTTAGGGAGTCAGCGATTGAGCCTCGAGCCTTGTCGGACCACGCCCCGGTTACAGTCGAGGTACTCATGAGCATGGAACGCGTGGGCGTATCGGGGTGGCGATTCAGGGACTCAATGCTTCAGAATGGTGCAACAGTAGAGGCGATTCGTAGTGCAATAATGGACTACCTTAGCCTTAATGACGATGGGTCTACTAGCCTGGCGACGTTGTGGGAGGCACTGAAAGCTGTATTGAGAGGTGAGGTGATGTCGCTGTCCGCCAGGGATAATAAAGCAAGGAGACTGCTTAGAGAGGACTTAGAACAGAGAGTGATGGCACTGGAGCGGTCACATAAGCATACCGGTGCTCTGAGAGTATGGTGAGAGCTTGAGAAAGTAAGAAAGCAGCTGAGGAGATTGGATTGGGACAGGGCAGAGTATGCGGTAGTGCGCCTTAAGCATAAGTACTATATAGGAAGTAATAGATGTGGGAAGCTACTGGCACATCGGTTGCGAGCGCAGCGCGAGGCGTCAATGATAAAAATGGTTCGCTCTCCTTCGGGAGCAGAAGCGCGCACATGCGACCAAATTGTGGAGGCGTTTGCTGAATTCTATAGGGGACTATACCGGGCTAAGGAGGTTGGTAATGCAACACCGGAGGTCTTCTTAGAGGGTATAGCAACTACTTTCTTGACCGAGAATGAGGCGACCTCGTTAGATCAACCTATAAGGGTGGAAGAGGTCATATCAGCAATTGCACGCTTGCAGGTCGGGAAGTCACCTGGCCCAATGGTTTTTCCGCACTTTTTTATAAGACCTTCTGTATGGAACTTGTACCTGTATTAGTCCGACTCTTTAATTCCTTTCGACAGACGGGGGCTCTCACGGCTAGCATGCTGGATGCCACTATCGTGGTTATTCCGAAGCCGGGGAAGGATCCCAAGGAGTGCGCCTCATACAGGCTGATCTTCCTTTTGAATATTGATGCTAAATTGTTCACAGGCATATTGGCACACCGTCTCAATTATTACATGCCGGGCCTTGTGGATCCTGACCAGGCCGGATTTATACCGCATAGGCAGTGTAGTGATAATACCAAGCGATTGCTTCACCTATTGGATAAAACTTATCGCTCACGCAGGGATACGCTCTTCCTTTCTATCGATGCTGAAAAGGCGTTCAATAGGGTTCATTGGCCATACCTGTTCAGGGTGCTTGAGCGCTTTGGGCTGGGCCCGAGTTTTATGGCATGGATCCGCTGTATTTATCAGGCGCCTCGGGCGGTGGTCCGGGTCAATGGGACGCTATCGTTGCCATTCTCAACTCAAAGAGGGACTCGGCAGGGGTGCCCGCTTTCGCCCCTCTTGTTTGCACTCTATATGGAGCCCATGGCACAGCGGCTTTGTGATAATCCTCAGATCGCAGGTGTGAAGTTTGGGGGAGATGAGCACCTCATTTCACTGTACGCGGATGACGTGATTCTTACCTTGGCGGAACCCACGACCTCACTGCTTGTCTTAATGGGTGTATTAGAGGAATTTGGACGGGTCTCGGGATTCCGGATGAATATGCTAAAGTCGCAGGCCATGAGCAGGTTTATCAGCGCTGAGCATGAAAGAGACCTGAAGGCCCGATTCCACTTTTTATGGTCTTCCTCAAAACTCCCGTACATAGGGGTTGAGTTAGGGTCTACTGTCGCACGTACAGCGACGTTGAATTACACAAAACTGACTCGCGAGGTGCAGCACGACCTAGATACCTGGGGAGACTTAAACTATCTTGGCTGGGTAGGGTGGCAGTGGTGAAGATGACTATCCTACCACGCGTACTGTACGTGTTTCAGGCACTTCCGGTGGCGCCCCCGCCATGAACTATAGCAACCCTTCAAACAGCGGTTTTAAGATTTATTTGGGAGGGAAAGGCGACGCGGCTTCCACATCAGGTGTTATACCGCCCTAAGCAGGAGGAAGGATTGGCGGTCCCCTGCCTTCTGAGATACTTTCAGGCAGCACAACTGCATTTTCTATTAGAATGGACTCACCCGTCTTCCGAGAAACACTGGTGCTTCTTGACGAAGCGGTGGCGGGTTCCCGTATATGGAAGGAGCCCTGGCTTCGTCGCCGTCATAGAGCGCAGGGGTTGTACTTATCCCCGGTCACGGAACTGTCGATGAAGGTGTGGGACGGAGTGGCTAGCAGACTGGGCTTGACGACATTCCCGTCCCCAATGACCCCCCTGGGCGCGAACCCTGACTTTGGTCCGGGCCTGCAATTGGAGGCGCTGCGCCGTTGGTATGAGGGGGGCTGCAAGAGGGTAGGATACCTTTTTGACGAGCAGGGGGTGATTCTCTTTGATCAGATGAGGGAAACATATGGTTTAACCGAGGCTGACAGGATGATGTATTATCGGATATGACACTGGGCCCTGTTACCAGCCAGTAGAGCCTTAATAGATGGGCTGTTAACGCAGTTTGAAAAATGGATTTTAGTGAAAAAGGATGATAAGCGGGTGATTTCGGAGCTTTACGGTCTTTTACGTGAGAAGGCCTGCTCGCCTAAGGCTAAGGGTCAGCTCAGGTGGGAGAGGGAACTTGGGAGGGAGCTCTCTGATGAGAAGTGGGAGAGCATCTTTTATAGGACACATCACACGGCTTACAATGCGACAGGTACAGAGACAGCCTATAAGGTGGTCTCCTATTGGTATTACACCCCAGCAAGGATTCATGCTTGGGATCCCACTAAGTCCAGCCTCTGTTGGAGGGGATGCAGGGGCGGAGGGTCGCTTGTTCACCTACTATGGCATTGCCCTAAGCTTCATCGGTACTGGGAGAATATTATGGACACTATTGACACGGCGTTTGAAACTCAGATCCCCAGACTTCCTGCGTACACTTTGCTGGGCCTGCCCAACCCGCTTACTTTCCCCCTGAGATCATTAAAAGGCCGGCAGATGGCCTTGGCTTCAAATGCTGCAATGCAGCTGTTACTAACCGTGTGGGGGACCGACAAGATCCAGACAGTAACATCATGGCTCCATAAGCTGTGGTTTATCCTTGCTATGGAGAAGCTCACTTTGACTTCGCAGCAGCGCAGTGTTGACTTTAAGGATCTTTGGTAACCATTTCTACAAATACTATCCACGGAGTTCACAGAATAGACATGCCCGGCCTACTCGAGAGTTCTGGAATTGAAGTGAGCGAATGGGAGCGAGTGTGTGGGGGAGACTTATACGGAGGACCAAGGTTATATTGGAATGAAGCTGGGGATTGAGTGATTGTTTTATGATGGGCCAGTTGCGGGGAAACAAAGTTGAAGTTGTATTCAGGTTCTCTTTCATTGCACATGGAACATGCTGCATATCACAGCAATTGTATTACTTAGATGCGTTGCATTTCTGATGTTCATAATTGAAAATAACAATAAACAGATTTGATCCATAAATGTTTTTCACTATTGCAAGATATAGCTCTCCCATAGGGTAACACATAGTTTGCCTTAAAATATCTTTTAAGTGTAATTTCCCATTAGGAGCAGATAGATTTGGGGTCTCTAAAGACACAATTTAAAAATACATCTTTTAGTGACAATGTTTTTTGAATTGTAGGTTTCAAAATGGCACTTTTAAAAAGTGGGCGTTTTCTTGGTTAACCATTTTGTGCCTCTGCCTGTCTGTGGAATGCGCGTCTGAGTCAGGATGACAGTTGGGCTGTTTGTGAATTCACTCTAGACAGTCCCACAAAGGGAGCTAGGGTGTGTCCTGCATTTCCTGATGGGTCTTCCTGAGCTAGAGTGGTGGGAGGAGCTGACACTTGCACCTAAATAGGGTTCAACCTGTCCTTACACAAAGCAGTCTCAAACCCCCAGGAGTGTGTCTGGGGCCAGGGCAGAAACAAGGCAGGGTTTGTGCACTACAAAGATTTCTCTTTGAGGTTTGCCTACTTCAAAGACAGAAATGGGTATAAGTACTGGACCTCTGACACCACAGAGTTAGGACACTTCCGGACTGAGGACGTTCTGCCAGGAAGAAGAGCTGAATGCTGTAGGTGGGACTGCCACTATGCCTGTTGCTTTGTTGTGCTGGCCTGCTGCTTGCTGCTTCTGTCCTGGGAGTGAAAGGACTGGACTTTGCTTTCTATATTCTGCTTTCCAAGGTTCTCCAAGGGCTTGAACTGAGCTTGCCTCCTGTTAAGAAGTCTTGAGATATCAAAGACTTCATCTGCCAGTGCCTGGGCTCTTCTTCTGAGAGCCCTGAATTGCCAAGTGGTGCCAACTCCAGTCCCTGGGCCTTTGGAAGTGTAAGCTGATGACTTGAAGGAGAAAGTCCAGGCACCGACACGCCGTGGCCAAAAAATCGATGCAGTTTCTCTCTGCAGCTGGAGAATCGATGCAGCACCTGTTACGACTCTGTTGTCCCATTTCTAGGGGGCGCTGTAAGGGGACTGTTGGAAGCCTGGGAATCACCTTGAACACTTATCTAGAGTCCCTTGCTGACTCCTGTTTGTTTCTCTTATCACCATGGTATACTTGTGTAGTACTACATTTGCTTCCTGGGACTGCAAATCCCATAATGCACAGGCAGGTAGTCAGGAAAGCCTGGATTCTGTTTCCCATTGTTTTCTTTGGTAGAAGTCCAGTTGCTCCTTTTCACCGGATCCTCTCCTCCAGGACTTCCAAGTGTGTGAAATTACACACACCTGAAACCTTCCTGTGCAGCCCAGCTTGGAACTGCTTATAAGCTGCCATTTCCTCAAGATCCGCGTTGTGCATTGGAGTTCGATTCCTTTGTGTTATAGACCCCTTATCGGATAGTGTTCCAGTTTTGTTCCTGTTCTGTTCCAGCTTGATCTTGTTTCCTGTTTCTCTGCTCTGCTCCTGGTGGTTCCAGCCAAAGTCTGTTCCCTATCTCTTACCCTTGTACCGGTTTGTTTCTTCCAGAGGCTGCTCCCTGTTTCTCTGCCCTGCTCCTGCCTTGTTTCAGCCTGAACCTGCTCTCTGTTTTCCCAGTCCTGTTTACTGCTCATTCCTACTTCCTGTATTCCAGCCCTGTCCTTGCCTGTTCCAGCCAGAGCCTGCTCTCAGTTTCCCAGTCCCAGTCTGTTTGTTCCAGCCAGAAGTTTGCGCCCTGTTTTCAAGTCCTAGTCCTGCCTTTACTTCAGCCTGAGCCTGTTCCCAGTTCTTGCCTCTGCCTCTTAGTTTGTTCCCTTCTGTTTCTGTTTCTTCTTGGTTATTTGTGTCTGGTAAGTGTTCTATCAGTCTTCACCAGTGTATAAGTGTCCTAGTTTGTACTGGGGTTGGCTCCTGGTTTCCAGGAGGCAATTCCAGCCCCCATCCTTGTCTAGTATTATACGTCGTCTTTTGTGCCTAACAGTGACAGTGTGCTATTGCTGTTTTCTCAGGAATCTCCACTGTTTCCAGATGGACCCACAAGAGCGTGTCTTGTGTATGTAAGTACTATCATTGTTTGTGCTCTAGGGTCCAGAGACAGAATCACTGATGATGCCTCCTTTCTATGGGGCTGGCAGGGTGACTGTCTGTAAGAGCAAACTGCACAGAGGCATTGACATTCCTTGTCACTGTGGGAGGTTCTGCGCCTTACTCTGTGTACAACCCCAGCGTGTTTGTCCATTAGTAATCTGTTTCCTGTTTGTTCACACAAGGGTTGCTCTGCTTTTACTTTCCTGTGTCTGCCCATAGCTGTCCTTTGCGTGTATGCCTTTAGCTGCCCTTATGCCCCAGTACACTTCCTCTTTAGGATATTCGGTGACCTCAAGGGGTGTCCCAACCAGAGTCCTGATCAGACCAGCCCGAACCGTGACAGCACCTGTCTCTGGGCTGCAGAATCGATGCAACGCCTATTTTCACCGAGGCTCCTTCAACACAGCATTCTGGACTTTTCACGCATCGTCCCTGGGCATAATTTTCTCATTTAACCTGCACCGCAGTAAGGAACCAAGGCTGCTTGTCTGGAAATCAACGCATCGCCTTTCCTGAGAGGAAAGAATTGACACATCACCTCCCCTGCCGGGAAGGAACCAACGTATCGCCTCACCTGAGAGGAAAGAATCAATGCATTCACTCCCTGCGCAGAAAGGAACCAACACATCACTTTGGTTTTTGGTACCTCACCTCCCCTGCGGCCCAGATTGTCTCTGTTTTTGACTCATTACAGGTACTTTGTGCTAAAAAGATACAACCATTGATTCCTGTGGACTACAACTCACTTAAACCTTTAAAAAGTGGTATCTTTACTTGTTTATGTTGGATGTTTTTCGTTTTGGTCTTTTTTTACTCAGATAAATATTGTTTTTTTTTTTTAACTGGTGTGGCTTAAGTTTGTGGTGTTTTCACTGTGTTAGTGTGTGTTAGTGTGTGTGTGTGTGTGTGTGTGTGTGTGTGTGTGTGTGTGTGTGTGTGTTACTGTGTGTGTGTGTGTGTGTGTGTGTGTGTGTGTGTGTGTGTGTGTAGAAGTACTTTACGCATTGCCTGTGAGATAAGCCTGACTGCTTGAGCCAAGCTACCAAGGGGGTGAGCAGGGCTTAGCTTAGCTGTGTGGCTCCCTTAGCATGACTAAAGTGAGGGTCCCCATTTGGGCAGGGTGCAAGCCACTGCAAACTAGAGACCCCATTTCTAACCTGTTTGAAAAGGCTTTTCTGGATCTAGCTGACAGGGACATGGACTCCCAAATTCAGCGGGCTCACCGTCTGCCATTGAATTGAATTGTGCTAATGCAAGTTCTAAATTCACCCAGCTATTCCTGATATATCTGGGTAACTTTCTATTAAAACAGGCAATCTCTATTAGAGATTGCAGCAGGGCATTGCTCAACGTGGACTCAATGAACCTGTTTGTTAGGTCTAACTTTTGTAAATCTACTATGGAACATTATTGGAAATTACAACAGATGCTCAATCCTTTAAAGGGCGCCAGGGCACAAGTGTTCCTTCAGGAGCCAGCTAGGCTGAAGGTTATCAAGGATAGCCGAACTCGGTTCTGTCTCTCTCAGGAAGATACAGAGCAAGCTTTGGAATTTATGAAGGGGTCTTCTTTGCATAATTGACTTGATTAGACTTGAAACTGCGCAGGAATACAGTGTATGATTAGCTGCAGATAATTTTAAGTTACCTAGTGGGTTCTGGTTTAGGTTTCACAAAGGTTTGGCTCCACTTAATTTGGTTAAAAAAACAACTTTTTCTTAGAATTTGCATGGAATTGTCTGGGGCAGGGTGGGGTGGGGGTAGGAGGGCGGCAGCTCTGGCATTGTGGCCTCTTGGCGCTGCCTCACCAACTGGCAGCTTAAGGGTGGGATGGTTCCTTCCACAGAATACCGGTGGGCCGGGGCAGGGGAAGGTGACATGGGAGGGGAGGGCCAACTAAGTTTTAAGTTGCTCTACAAAGGGACTCTTGTAGTGGGGATAAGGACGGTTACAGGGGCATAAAAAGAGTCAAAATTATCACATTTAGTTTTTTTTCTTTACAAGAACGTAGGTTAAAGTATGATGGTGGCTGTTCTGGGCTGTGTGACAAAGGCTTATGATTGGGTTAAAAAATGTGTTAGAATGTTGCCAGTCTGAACTGGGCCATTGATCAAAAGCTAGTCAGGGAGGAAGTTATGATATACAAACCCAATTATTATGTCTTACTGAGACGCACTTAACCTATAAGGACTGTTAACAGCTGAGGCAACTGGGCTATGACATCATCATGTATACTTCACAATCGTCGTCTATTCGAGGGATAGCAATACTGGTAGCAAGACACATAGAGGTTAGTATACTTAAAGTTGCAGCAGTTGCCAGGGGAAGATGGGTGGTCGCTCAGCTCTTGATTCATGGCCGAAACTATGTGATATGCACAGTATATGGTCTGAATTCTGACGATCCTGGGATGTATGACATGCTCTGTTCCAAATTATTAGATTGGGCGAGGGATCTTATCCTTATGGATGATTTTAATTGTGTAATGAACTATGAGATAGACTCCACTAATCAACAGGCTCGTAGACGTATGGTCAAAACAAGGGCATCTATCTTGGGAGTTGCTCGGTTACATGGGCTCAAAGATGTGTGGAGGGTCTTACATCCCATAAACCCTGGGTACACTTTTTATTCCACTTCACATAAGCAGTATTCTAGGATAGTTATGATTTTTGCAAGCACCCAATTAAGTCATGATGCCGAGATGGATGTTTTTCCCCAAATCACATTGGATCATAATCCAGGCCTCCTCAAGCTCCAAATACCAGCTGGTACGAGGGAGAGCAAGCGCTTTACGTTTCCTCACCACATTCATGCCAATCCGGACTATCGAAACTATATGGGTGAATCACTCAAAGAATACATATGGTTAAATACTGGGACGGCACCTCCTCATGTGGTTTGTGATGCTATAAAAGCATACATATGTGGTGTCACACTCTAGTTTATTCTCTCTCAGAACAGGGCAATGCAAGAGAAGGAGAATCAGTTACGTCAAAGGGTGTGGGAATTAGAGCAGTTACATGCCCGGGCAATTGCAATCGGAGATCCTAGGGAACTAGCAGTATATTGTGAGTTAATAGATAAGCACTCGCTCCTGGATCGAGGATTTAGGGAAAAAGTAGCTGTCGGGTACCAGAGAAATAAGGCACTCCAATATGAGTTTGGCGAATCGGTAGGGTGAGTACTGGCTCTTCAGATCGCAGACCATAAATCTAGGAATCACTACACACAGTTTTAAAGGTGCAGACAGAACGTTGCTCACCGATTCTCAGTCCATTGCGGAGAAGTTTACATTGTTTTACCAAGATCTCTATTCTCACTCACACTCACCCAACCAATCTGATCTAGTGAAATATCTGCAGGGCTGAAGACTGTCACAGCTAGATGATACCCAGGCCTTGGATTTGCAGGAGGATGTTTCTGAGCTGGAACTGGAAAAAGCTATCAAGGCTTTCCCCACCGGTTAGGCTGCCTGAGAAGATACAATTCCACTCAAATTTTATAAAGTGTTCAGGGACATAATGGTACCAGAATTCTTGAAGCTAGTTGCGCATATTGACTGGGGTGGAGGAATATACCGCCAACTTGGAATAGTACTAATATTGTTGTTTTCTTGAGGAAGGATAAACTGCCAGAGGAATTGGGGTCTTATCGACCTATCTCCTTAATTCATTCAGATGCAAAGATATTTGCCAAGATATTGTCCTCCTGGCTGGGTCCACTAATATCATATTTGGTCTTGCCACAACAACACGGTTTTGTTCTAAGTCATACTAATTCAGCCCTGGCAGTATTCGATTTTACAGAGAAGGAAGGGATCAAGATGAGTATGATGCTATTGGATGCTGAGAAGGCTTTTGACCAGGTGGTTTGGGAATGTCTGTGGTATGCAATGGAGTTCATGGGCTTTAAGAGCCATTACTTTACTTCGGTGGATACAATCACTGTACCAGAGTCTTAGGGCCAGGCTAATTTATGGTGGTAGCCGGTGCCCAACATTCTACATTTTTGATGGCACTCGATAGGGATGCCCATTTTCCCCACTATTGTTTGCCCTCTACATAGAGCCTTACTTCCCTTCTTGCCAACAAAGGGATATTGCCAGTCATATCTAATTGCTGCAAGCTTAAAATTACCAGCTCTGCTGACGATGTTGCCATTATCACTGAAGACCTACGGGCAGCCATTAGATATGTAATTAATGATGCTACTCGATTCAGCACCTTCTTCAGCTACAAACTAAATTTGGGTAAGACACAGTTTTTGCTTAGCTCTCAGACAGTAGATTCAGTTTCAACTGCTACTTATCTGGGAGTTAGGATTAGAAGCCAGATTGATAATATCTTCTAATTGAACTATGAGACATTATTACACACTGTTACTGATAAATTATGCTTTTGGAACCGCCTACCCATTATTATAATTGGTCGATGTAATATAATTAAAATGAATATTCTCCCAAAATGTCTGTATCTGTTTCGTACTCTACCATTACAAGTCCGGGATTCTTTAAGCAGCTTGAGAGTATAGGCGTGCTATTGGGCTTTTGAAACTGCCATATAGCCAGGGGGAGCTCCGTTACCGACTTCAAATTATACTGTTGGTTCTCCTGCTGATCGGATGTGGAACTTGCTCACTAGTTGTGAGTCTGACCCATTTATGTTAGTGTATGAACTTGCTCTAGGGACTGAGGTGAGGTTTTTCCTACATGGGATTAATGACCCCAGTTACATCCAAAGGGTGAGATTCAGTCATGAGGGACATCGCCTGTATTTGGCAAGAGCTATGTGCTGAATTTACACTTGCCACCTTACGTCCATACCAGCCACTCTGGGGAAATCCCATATTTCCAGAGATACTACCTGACCTGATTGGAAGGGCCTGGGCTAGGTTTTGGGGGTACTTACTCTCGGACAGTTATTTGATAGCGGCGGGTTCCGTTCATTAGCAGGCTTGCAGGTGCTATATGAGCTTCCTCACTGTTATTTCAATAAATATCTTAATTTGCAAGACTATTTTCTCCGTGGTTGCAAGGAGATCATTGATCTCAAGGAGTCCAGCATTCTATCCTACATATATGAGGCATCTACGAAAGTAATGATCAGCAGGATGGATCAGAGACTTAATTCAGGCAGGGGGACATCCTGCGGCTTCGAGTTAAGTGGAGTATAGTACTCGCAACCAAGATTTCATCAGATGAAACTGTAAGTGGTCGAAAAGTCAGTCCGATCAGTTAGTCTCAAACTACAGCAGTTTAAGACTATATCAGATGCGGCTCCTCTAGCGGAGGAGCGTCGCTGCCCCACCAGCAGCAGCAGCTGCCAAACTTCTACAATAAAACGACAATAAACTATGTTTATTGTCGTTTTATTGTAGAAGGGGCGGGGCCATGGGCTGTGACGAGCGCAGAAGAGGAGTGCTCAGCACTCCCTAGTGCGCATGTATGTTTAACCCGCTGTCTCGGGCTGGCCAAACATACATGTGCACTAAGGGGTTAGAGAGAGGAGGCAGACGCTCCCAGTCTGCGTGGAGGAGCCCTGGCTGGGCGCTTCGACCAATCCGAATGCTGCCAGCATGACAGCAGAGTTGAGTTTGGCCGCAGGAAGCCTGAGAAGGTAATTAAAAAAAAAAATTAATTCCACGCCCCTCCTCCTTCCCCCCGTGCGGCCACTCGCCGCTTCTGGACTATATGTATGCTGTGCTATTCCCCCGCCCGAGTTTCTAAAAGTACAACTAGTCACCACTCCGATAGGACTCAATGCCCGAAGTGTGGGCTCCGCTCAGCTAAATTGCTCATATGTTAGCTAACTGTCCTGCCCTACGCGGATTCTAGGCTGCTGCCATTCAATTTGTTATAGACTGGTTCGGCTGCTCAACTATGTATTGCTCTGGCATGGATATCCTCTCTGTCCCCAAAAGCGACAGAATGGCGCAAAATGATCCAACAGAGATACGGATATCAATCTGCTATCGCTAACAATTTTGGAAAATTTTGTCTGGATTTAAGTGTGAGTGAGGGCATACACGGGCTTGACCTGTATGATATTGATTTTATATCGGATCATGACTTCTCAATCTGCTGGTTTTTTTTTTTTGTGGCATGCAGCTGCCGAAGTACTTCACATTGTTACTAAAAAGTTACTTGTTCTTGTATTAATGCATTATATCTATTTTTGTGATGCTCCTAAATGACTTAATAAAAAAACACAGAGATTATGGGCCTGATTACAACTTTGGAGGAGGTGTTAATCTGTCCCAAATGTGACGGATATACCACCAGCCGTATTATGAGTTCCATAGGATATAATGGACTCGTAATACGGCTGGTGGTATTTCCGTAACATTTGGGACGGATTAACACCTTCCTCCAAAGTTGTTCTCAGGCCCTCTGTGTTTTGTGCCCTTTACCTTTGTCCAGATCTCATAGACGGGGTGCCGCTTCAGCAACAACCTGTCTTTAATGTATCCAGCACTGCACGCACTGTGGAATGACCCCTGTCACCATGGGTTGTGGGAAAATTACCACCGACTTTCCACAAAGAAAGCTGCACTTGGACTTGATTAGTTCCCTTCAAAGTTTTAAGTGGAGCCAAGCATCTGAGTAACTGGTTGGTGTGTCACAAACTCCTAAGTTTACCTCTACGGTGGTGCCTCAGCAAAGCGTATCATTTCTTGGAAGCTCTCTGCACATGTGCACATGAAGAATTGGGCCGATCAGGGGTAAGGCTTAATGGTTTTCTCTTTCTTTGCTGCCAGAGATGGACTTTATGACTAAGAGGAAATGCATACTATCCCTGTGAACCAGTGGAGAAAGCAGTGCTTAATTTGTAAATAAAAAAATGCCGGTCCCCAAAAGCTCTCTTTTGAAACACGTGGATGCTGCATTTAAATGTGCGAGCCATCTCGGTCCTCTTTAATCCATTTAAAGCTACTCCCCCTGCCCCTTCACCTCACTCTTGCAGCTTTCTGCTTTCTCCCTTTGAGACGTTTTTTCATTTTTATCTTCCTCCACGTCTCCCACATCTGTCTTTTGCTCATAGTAAATGCCTGATGCAGAATACTAAGTGCCGGCCCTCAAAAATATGCACCGGTGCTCCGTCCCGAAAACCACAGTCTCAAATTAAGCACTGGGAGAAAGGAAGTTGCCATAAGCCTGCTGGTCCGGCTGAAAGACACAACTACTTCGGGCCTGCTTAAAGGATCTACTAGAGAGAAGAGAGTATATGCTGAAGGGCTGCTGCTCTCCCCAGCCTAGACTCAGAGTTTGCTGCTCCGCACTCAGGGTTGGACTAGGACAGAAAACAGGCCTCAGCAAAAAAATTAAAGTGGCCCCCTTTAGTGAATTAGATTGCTAAAAAAAGCCTCACCAAACAAAAAAAACTTTAAAAACCTGATCCCTCAGCCAGTTTGCCTCAGCCGCCACTTCAGCCGACAGCAGTCTAGTGACCTCCCACTGCTGGGCACCAACAGTCAATCAAGAAGACGGATTCCAACCTCCCTTATTCTTTAATATCTGAGGGTGTTCTAAGCAAAGGGTGGACGAAGACAAGAGCATATCCTGTATAGGTCTAGAAGCCAGAGTCGCTAACTCTCAGTAAGTCAGCACTACATGGCTCATACACTGTGGCATGTCCACATTCCTGCAGAGACCTTGCAAATAAACACTGTCAGCACTACAAAAAACAACTTCAAACTACCGTTCAATAGCATACACTTCACAAACCCTCCATCATATGCTTATCAGTGTACACTCTGCAATTATAAACTCAGCATAGCTGACGTTATCACACAACACGATCTAAATGCACTCCATCACAGAAACATGCTTCACTTCCACCTTCTTGGTGTCCTCATCTTTGCAGGTCATAGCATGCAAGCCATAGACTACATACACAGGACAAGAGGAGCACCAGCCATCATCCACAATTCGCCCTAGCCTTGCACCCTTAGTTGCCCTAAAACACCTACGCCTTTAAAGCGCCTCACTTGAACTTCCCTTGGCATCTTGGACCTCTCTTAATCTGATCTACAGATGCCCATCATACTCAGCAACTTCAGCACATAAACAATTAAAAGAATTGCTCAGCACATATTTCAATACATCTAGCAACAATTCGACCCCATCCGTTTGGAATCATTCTCAATTCACTGGAGAGACCACTTTGCCATCCCATTATCCATCCTTCAAATCACCCATTTTTTTTCCAAGGTCAACCAGAAAGAAAAATATTAATTTCCGTTCCTTCAAAGGCCTCCTCATGGATGCCCTTTAAGAATAACTCATAAACCTGTTAAACTCCTTCCAGAACCTACCCTTTGAAGACAACACTGAACCACCATGTGGACCTTGATAACACAAGTTTCTATATCGAAAGACTCAGCACCTTGGCACACCGAAAAACTCTCAGAGAACAGGCCTGCCATGCATAGATTGGGAAATAACTCTGTATTAATCCTATGACTCAGATGACATTGCATAGCGAAAAGAAACCACCTTCTACAAGACTGCCATCAACAAAGTGACTAACAGAAGCAAAGCACTATTCAAGGCAGCATCGGTCCATTCCTAGCCCCCCCCCAATCGCTCAGTCAATGGACAAGAGCAGCACCAGCATTCATGTCTTCACAGAGATCAACAAAGTCAGACTGCACATAATCAACACGAAACAAGTATCCACTCCACCTCTAATTCCCTATCTCTCTACCTTAAGATGAACGTCCTTCAAGCTCCTCTCGCATACTGAACTACCCAACATCTTGGGGGCCGCCACTAATTTTTCCTCATCAAACATTTCCCCTAGAGCAAGAGAGGGAAAAATCCAACCACACACGGGGAAAGAAGGAGGAAGAGAAGGCTGAAAAAAAAAGGAAGAAAGAAGGAACCTGCAAGAGTCAGATAAAGGGGCAAGGGCTGTCTGGCAGTCAATTAAGTGGGCATGAGGTGGATTTCGGACTATGCAACCTTAGTATTTGATGCACTGACATGTAGCAGATGGTCGCAGGCCAGTGAGCAGAGCTTCAGGCACCGGCACTTATTCATTTAAAACTTAAGCACTGTTGGATGCAGACAATATCACCAACATCTGCTCAATAACCAACCTACCTTTCATAGGGAAAACCATTGACAAAGCAGACTCCGCCGTTTACAAGATCAGATGAACAAGAACAATCATCTGCAGGACTATCAATCGGACAACAGACCATGCTGCACCACATTGACTGCTACCTTTTAAGCATTTGACGCCGATCACCTCACCAACACTACCTGCTTTCAGATCCTGCTTGACATCTCGGCATCCTTCAGTACATCACTCATCAGGAACTAATCCACGCCATGGTAAAATGAAAGAGTTTATCCGACACAGTCCTGCAATGATTCACCTGATACTCTGGTAATTTCATAGATATGATTTTTAGCTGTAATTTTACATTTCACCATGCTACAGTGTCAGCCTCCACTATTTGACATTTTATGTGTCATTTATTACCTGTACAGCGCTTTGTGACATACTGCCCTACTATAGGCTTCTTATCCTTCAGTACATTTTAAAGAAAGTTCATATCACAGTATGTCATTGTTTATTGATTCCTTTCCAGAAATTTTAATTCTCTGTAGTCTTTCTCTGCATTTTAATGATCAACCTTTTCATCAGGCAAATAAAAACCTTTACATATTTTTAATGTTATCCCACAAAATGCCTGCTAATTTGTTCAAAAAGCCGTTATAATATTGAATGGTTTTTCAGGACTCTGTTTCACCATGTTGTATGGTCAACTGCTTTTAATGGGAAAATGCAACGTACTGGAAGAAGATGGATCCATATACGCATCAGCGTGTGTGCTTCCCACACAGTCAAGCATCTACATTGACTAAATGCACTTTTGTGTGCCATTCAGATGTTTCACTAGGACACTCCTGAATACTGTTCC
Source organism: Pleurodeles waltl (assembly GCF_031143425.1). NCBI lineage: Eukaryota > Metazoa > Chordata > Amphibia > Caudata > Salamandridae > Pleurodeles > Pleurodeles waltl. Next base: position 341,603,034 of record NC_090445.1, read on the forward strand.
TCGCAGACCAAGTACACTCAGCCTGCACTTGTATCAAATACATAACCATTAACTACTCACATGGGTAGACTTGCACCAATATTAATTCATTCATAGCACATCAATTCTTAAGCCACGCCCCCCCTAAAAACTTTAACCTTTGAACTGCATGTTGTGATCTGTGTGATCTGAACTATAATTAAACATATTGTGTAAATGTAACTAAAAATGCCCTAGTAGCACAAACCTAGGCTAGGTTCACTTATCTACATTGCCTATTGAGATTTCACAGGTATGGATTTGTGACTGCGAAACCAGGAAAGGTGCTGCATAGGTCGGAGAAGCTTGTCCTTCTGGGTTTGTACTACCTGAGAATGAAGCTTGCCCCTGATTCGCAGAACTAAATTCGGATCTACAAATCCAAAACAATGTTTAAAAAAACACTGGTCAATGGGCAATCTTTATGATCCAATCCCTCTGTGTAGCAGTGGTAGGCTTCCTGGCACATGGTTAGGTCCTGCAGTAAAACCGCACTTTGGGCATGAACAGCAGACATTGGTACTTGCAGAGGGTTGGGGCATTTCCTTGCCGGAGGAGAGGTTGGTGCTCGCAGATACTTGGCTGTAGGGCCTACCTGGCCGGAAGCTGAAGTCCATGCACTGCATCAGTTTGAGCCTGCGGAGCGATGGGCACAGGGCCTACCGTCAACCTCTGCAGTGAACAACAGAAGGCTACGCTTAGTGTGGGTCAGTTCCTGTGGAGGATTGGATGCAGGGCCTGGAAGGATGCCAAGCCCTGCAGTCAACCCATGCAGTAGGTGGCTGAAGGAGGTGTGCACAGAAGGGGAAGTCACCCATGGATGGTAGGATTCAGTTCAAGGTCCTGTGGCCAACCCCTGCTGTATATAGCTGAAGTCAATAAAAAAAACAAATAAAGTTCCCACAAAAAAATCTACATAAGGAGGTAAAGCACAAAACAAAAGTAATAAACCGAGACTTCATGTGAAAAGCAACCCTGACTAAACAAAATCAGGAAGAAGTAATGTCAGTGATGGTGTGATAAATGATATGACTCGTGATGTCATCAGTGATATCATGTGTGATGCTATGTACTCTACAAGGGGGTGGCAGGGTCATGGTTTGTGCCGCAATAATACTATTGTAGTTGTGGTTTAGTTGATTTGTCTTAAGAATTGCATTGCTATTTGTTAATTCTTTGACTGTCTTTGTACAACACCACAAAAGCATAGGCACAACACCTAAAGAAATATAAAGAAACATCTCCTGCAGAAAAGGAAAGCTTATTGCACAGAGAGGAATGTGGTGAACAGATTGGCAGAGTGAGGACAGCACTTAATTGGAGGGCTGTATGTCTCACTTTTTTTTAGAAGCATTGTGCTCTCCAAAACGACATGAAAATGTCTGCTGAAAATTGTGGAGCAGGAGATAAAATATCAGTGCAGCCTCTTATTGGCTAGATCATTTTTGCTGTGGTAACTACGATAAGGTCTGGAAAAATATCTGGTCCGAGGAGGTAGCTGAGGTGATCCTCAGAGAGGTAGAAAAAAACCTCCTCCTTTGGAAAAAAATTCTCTTTAAATGTTCTTAATGAGTAATGGTAAATTGATGATTTAACCTATGAATTGATTGGAGAACCTTATTTTGAGATAAACTATGACTTTGACCACTGGAATTATGCAGCAAAGGAGACCAACTTATGCATCAGGGTGACTAAATTATGCAGTAAGAAAAGGCAAACTATGTGGCATAATGTAGTACATTTTGTGATAGTATTACTTCAATAGTTTATCTTTTTGCACATGCTAACAATATATGCTTCACTAAATAAGTTTAACACCCAATAAACAACTGCAAAGGGACCAGTCGACCTTTGTTAATGGCTTTCCACATTGCAGCAAGACATACCACTGCTTCTGAGTACTTTTTGACTAATTTGAGATACAATTAGAGTTTTTGTTGTTAAAATCTACAAATTATGCAACAGATGATGGATTATTAGCCAAAGTTGGCAAATAATTATGCAGAATATTTCCACGGCCACAGAATCACATCATTTCAGTTGTCCTGACTAAGACTCACACATGCACCAACTTACTCGTCTAGAATATTCAAATACAGTTCATACTTCAATTGTATTCTTCAAAAGCCTTTATCAAGCCCCTGGTTTTAGTTATAATGAAATGATATAAACCAGGTTTAATTTTTTTTCCTTGTACCACCTCTTTTGTCCTCCGAATACATCTTTATATTTTCATAATGTTTTCTATTCTTTATTTAAAAATGCAAACATCAGTAAGGTCTGAGTAAATAAAAATTACTGAGTGAAAGACATACTTAATGCTCCATACAGTGCACCTCCTGTTATGCATATGTTGAAATGTCTTCGATGGTATTGTAGATTCTATCCATGGCTGCGGGAGGAGTGGCTCCTGTCAGGGACAGATTCAATGTCCTCCTTCTGTTTGTATGTGTTGGAAATGAGCATCTGATATTCCCCCACATTTTTGCCTTGACTGTTTTTGTTGGTTGTGGACCTTTGAACACTTTACCCCTGCTAATCAGAAGTAAATTGCGTGCTCTCCCTCTAAACAGGATGAAATGGGTGTAAAGAAATGGCTCCCTGTTGCAGTTACCCCCCCACTTTTTGCCTGATACTGATGCTGACTTGACTGAGAAGAGTGCTGGGACCCTGCTAACCAGGCCCCAGCACCAGTGTTCCTTCACCTAAAATGTACCATTGTATCCACAATTGGCACACCCTGGCATTCAGATAAGTCCCTTGTAACTGGTACTTCTAGTACCAAGGGCCCTGATGCCAAGGAAGGTCTCTAAGGGCTGCAGCATGTCTTATGCCACCCTGGAGACCTCTCACTCAGCACAGACACACTGCTTACCAGCTTGTGTGTGCTAGTGAGGACAAAACGAGTAAGTCGACATGGCACTCCCCTCAGGGTGCCATGCCAGCCTCTCACTGCCTATGCAGTATAGGTAAGACACCCCTCTAGCAGGCCTTACAGCCCTAAGGCAGGGTGCACTATTCCATAGGTGAGGGTACCAGTGCATGAGCATGGTACCCCTACAGTGTCTAAACAAAACCTTAGACATTGTAAGTGCAGGGTAGCCATAAGAGTATATGGTCCGGGAGTCTGTCAAACACGAACTCCACAGCACCATAATGGCTACACTGAAAACTGGGAAGTTTGGTATCAAACTTCTCAGCACAATAAATGCACACTGATGCCAGTGTACATTTTATTGTAAAATACACCACAGAGGGCACCTTAGAGGTGCCCCCTGAAACTTAACCGACTATCTGTGTAGGCTGACTAGTTTTAGCAGCCTGCCACAAACCGAGACATGTTGCTGGCCCCATGGGGAGAGTGCCTTTGTCACTCTGAGGCCAGTAACAAAGCCTGCACTGGGTGGAGATGCTAACACCTCCCCCAGGCAGGAATTGTCACACCTGGCGGTGAGCCTCAAAGGCTCACCTCCTTTGTGCCAACCCAGCAGGCCACTCCAGCTAGTGGAGTTGCCCGCCCCCTCCGGCCAGGCCCCACTTTTGGCGGCAAGGCCGGAGAAAATAATGAGAAAAACAAGGAGGAGTCACTGGCCAGTCAGGACAGCCCCTAAGGTGTCCTGAGCTGAAGTGACTCTAACTTTTAGAAATCCTCCATCTTGCAGATGGAGGATTCCCCCAATAGGGTTAGGATTGTGACCCCCTCCCCTTGGGAGGAGGCACAAAGAGGGTGTACCCACCCTCAGGGCTAGTAGCCATTGGCTACTAACCCCCCAGACCTAAACACGCCCTTAAATCTAGTATTTAAGGGCTACCCTGAACCCTAGAAAATTAGATTCCTGCAACTACAAGAAGAAGGACTGCCTAGCTGAAAACCCCTGCAGCGGAAGACCAGAAGACGACAACTGCCTTGGCTCCAGAAACTCACCGGCCTGTCTCCTGCCTTCCAAAGATCCTGCTCCAGCGACGCCTTCCAAAGGGACCAGCGACCTCGACATCCTCTGAGGACTGCCCCTGCTTCGAAAAGACAAGAAACTCCCGAGGACAGCGGACCTGCTCCAAGAAAAGCTGCAACTTTGTTTCCAGCAACTTTAAAGAACCCTGCAAGCTCCCCGCAAGAAGCGTGAGACTTGCAACACTGCACCCGGCGACCCCGACTCGGCTGGTGGAGATCCGACGCCTCAGGAGGGACCCCAGGACTACTCGGATACTGTGAGTACCAAAACCTGTCCCCCCTGAGCCCCCACAGCGCCGCCTGCAGAGGGAATCCCGAGGCTTCCCCTGACTGCGACTCTTTGAATCCTAAGTCCCGACACCTGGGAGAGACCCTGCACCCGCAGCCCCCAGGACCTGAAGGACCGGACTTTCACTGGAGAAGTGACCCCCAGGAGTCCCTCTCCCTTGCCCAAGTGGAGGTTTCCCCGAGGAACCCCCCCTTGCCTGCCTGCAGCGCTGAAGAGATCCCGAGATCTCTCATAGACTAACATTGCGAACCCGACGCTTGTTTCTACACTGCACCCGGCCGCCCCCGCGCCGCTGAGGGTGAAATTTCTGTGTGGGCTTGTGTCCCCCCCGGTGCCCTACAAAACCCCCCCTGGTCTGCCCTCCGAAGACGCGGGTACTTACCTGCAAGCAGACCGGAACCGGGGCACCCCCTTCTCTCCATTCTAGCCTATGTGTTTTGGGCACCACTTTGAACTCTGCACCTGACCGGCCCTGAGCTGCTGGTGTGGTGACTTTGGGGTTGCTCTGAACCCCCAACGGTGGGCTACCTTGGACCAAGAACTAAGCCCTGTAAGTGTCTTACTTACCTGGTTAACCTAACGAATACTTACCTCCCCTAGGAACTGTGAAAATTGCACTAAGTGTCCACTTTTAAAACAGCTATTTGTGAATAACTTGAAAAGTATACATGCAATTTTGATGATTTGAAGTTCCTAAAGTACTTACCTGCAATACCTTTCGAATGAGATATTACATGTAGAATTTGAACCTGTGGTTCTTAAAATAAACTAAGAAAAGATATTTTTCTATATAAAAACCTATTGGCTGGATTTGTCTCTGAGTGTGTGTACCTCATTTATTGTCTATGTGTATGTACAACAAATGCTTAACACTACTCCTTGGATAAGCCTACTGCTCGACCACACTACCACAAAATAGAGCATTAGTATTATCTATTTTTACCACTATTTTACCTCTAAGGGGAACCCTTGGACTCTGTGCATGCTATTCCTTACTTTGAAATAGCACATACAGAGCCAACTTCCTACATTGGTGGATCAGCGGTGGGGTACAAGACTTTGCATTTGCTGGACTACTCAGCCAATACCTGATCACACGACAGATTCCAAAATTGTCATTAGAAATTGATTTTTGCAATTTGAAAAGTTTTCTAAATTCTTAAAAGACCTGCTAGGGCCTTGTGTTAGATCCTGTTTAGCATTTCTTTTAGAGTTTAAAAGTTTGTAAAAGTTTGAATTAGATTCTAGAACCAGTTGTAGATTCTTAAAAAGTATTCCAACTTTTAGAAGCAAAATGTCTAGCACAGATGTGACTGTGGTGGAACTCGACACCACACCTTACCTCCATCTTAAGATGAGGGAGCTAAGGTCACTCTGTAAAATAAAGAAAATAACAATGGGCCCCAAACCTACCAAAATACAGCTCCAGGAGCTTTTGGCAGAGTTTGAAAAGGCCAACCCCTCTGAGGGTGGCAACTCAGAGGAAGAGGATAGTGACTTGGAGGAAAATTCCCCCCTACCAATCCTATCTAGGGAGAACAGGGTCCCTCAAACCCTGACTCCAAAAATAATAGTCAGAGATGCTGGTTCCCTCACAGGAGAGACCAACACCTCTGAAATCACTGAGGATAGCCTCAGTGAAGATGACCCCCTGTTAGCCAGGATGGTCAAAAGATTGGCTTTGGAAAAGCAGCTCCTAGCCATAGAAAGGGAAAGAAAAGAGATGGGCCTAGGTCCCATCGATGGTGGCAGCAACTTAAATAGGGTCAGAGATTCTCCTGACATCCTAAAAATCCCCAAAGGGATTGTAACAAAATATGAAGCTGGTGATGACATCACCAAATGGTTCACAGCTTTTGAGAGGGCTTGTGTAACCAGAAAAGTGAACAGATCTCACTCGGGTGCTCTCCTTTGGGAAATGTTCACTGGAAAGTGTAGGGATAGACTCCTCACACTCTCTGGAAAAGATGCAGAATCTTATGACCTCATGAAGGGTACCCTGATTGAGGGCTTTGGATTCTCCACTGAGGAGTATAGAATTAGATTCAGGGGGGCTCAAAAATCCTCGAGCCAGACCTGGGTTGATTTTGTAGACTACTCAGTAAAAACACTGGATGGTTGGTTAACTGGAAATGAAGTGTGTGACTATGTTGGGCTTTATAATTTGTTTATGAAAGAACACATTTTAAGTAACTGCTTCAATGAAAAGTTGCATCAGTATCTGGTAGACCTAGGTCCAATTTCTCCCCAAGAATTGGGAAAGAAGGCAGACCACTGGGTCAAGACTAGGGTAACCAAAACTTCCACTGGGGGTGACCAAAAGAAAGGGGTTACAAAAACTCCCCAGGAGAAAGTGGGTGACACTAGAGACAAAGAAAAAGAGTCCTCTGTAGGCCCCCAAAAACCAGAACAGGTGGGTGGGCCCCAAGACACAACCCAAAACAAAGGTGGGTACCAGGGTAAGAACTGGGATGCCACTAAGGCATGGTGCCACAACTGTAAACAGTCTGGGCACCACACCAAGGACACTTCTTGTCCCAAAAACAAACCCCAGAACAAAATTCCAGGGGTAACCAGTGTAGCCATGGGGGATGACTCCTCAGATGAGGAGGTCTTCATAGCCTTCAACTGGAAACAGGGCCCAACAGGTGAGTTGGAGATTCCAGAGGGAAGTAGACACTTCCACCACCTACTGGTGAATGGAATCCCAACCACTGCCCTGAGAGACACTTGTGCCAGCCACACTATTGTGCATGACAGGCTGGTGCTCTCAAACCAGTACATCCCAGGTGAGACTGCCAGGGTAAGAGTTAGCCTAGACAGGGTCACTAAGAGGCCTGTGGCTTTAGTGCCCATAGAAGTGGGTGGCACTCTTAGCTGGAGAAGGGTAGTAGTCAGTACAGACCTCCCCCTTGATTGTCTCCTTGGAAATGACTACCCAGAGGTTAGTCAGAGCCCAAGAGAGGAACTGGTCCAGTGCCAGTCCTCTCCCAAGGATTCTGGAAGTCCTGCCTCTGCAGTAAATGCAAGCAGGTCCCAGAAGAAGAAGAAAAGAAAACAGAGTAGGAAGGGTGGACAACCTTTAGCCAAGGTTACAGCAAGCCAAGGAGATTCTGCTCCAGTAGGGGAGAACTCCAAAAATGGCCCTGATAAAGTCCAACCTGACCCACGAGAAGTCCTGGCTAGTCAGGCAACTGTTAAACCTGAGTGGGTGGCTCCTCAGCTAACAGAAGAAAGAGTGGAAGAAGGGTGTTTACTACAAGATGTGGTAACCCCCCACTCCAATACAGCAGACAGGCAACCTGAACCCAAAGAAGCCTGTAACTTAGCCCCTTCCCTTTTAGGTGAAGAGCTAAAGGTGTGGTTCTGGGCACTGACAGCTGTCAGTGGCCTCTGCTGGGTGTTAGCCTTTGTGGCTGCACTATCCTTGGCATGGTGGTCAGACCCCATGCCAAATAGCAAGTTAGGCCCCCTGACCCTGTTGGTCATGGTGGGGTTACTCCAGCTCTGGGTAACCTCTTTGGGTAAGCTAGGGATGACCCTGGCTAAGATAAGATTAGCAGAGGTGGATACCTCTAAACCCAAACTAAAAAGAATGGGTGGAGACCTTGAAGAAGCAGACAAGAGGCAATTCAGACTAGGTCCTATCACTGTGGAAGTGGGTCAGTTCCCCAAAGGGAATGACCTGAACAGAAGGATGTAAGGCAGAGTAGGCCCTGCAACTAACCAGCCTATTTCTCCTACTCTTCCTCGCCTGACAGACTAGGAAGACTCTCCCAGCTTGGGCTGAGTCTCCTGGCCTGTGGGCTGGGGGGGGCTTGTGTAAAGAAATGGCTCCCTGTTGCAGTTACCCCCCCACTTTTTGCCTGATACTGATGCTGACTTGACTGAGAAGAGTGCTGGGACCCTGCTAACCAGGCCCCAGCACCAGTGTTCCTTCACCTAAAATGTACCATTGTATCCACAATTGGCACACCCTGGCATTCAGATAAGTCCCTTGTAACTGGTACTTCTAGTACCAAGGGCCCTGATGCCAAGGAAGGTCTCTAAGGGCTGCAGCATGTCTTATGCCACCCTGGAGACCTCTCACTCAGCACAGACACACTGCTTACCAGCTTGTGTGTGCTAGTGAGGACAAAACGAGTAAGTCGACATGGCACTCCCCTCAGGGTGCCATGCCAGCCTCTCACTGCCTATGCAGTATAGGTAAGACACCCCTCTAGCAGGCCTTACAGCCCTAAGGCAGGGTGCACTATACCATAGGTGAGGGTACCAGTGCATGAGCATGGTACCCCTACAGTGTCTAAACAAAACCTTAGACATTGTAAGTGCAGGGTAGCCATAAGAGTATATGGTCCGGGAGTCTGTCAAACACGAACTCCACAGCACCATAATGGCTACACTGAAAACTGGGAAGTTTGGTATCAAACTTCTCAGCACAATAAATGCACACTGATGCCAGTGTACATTTTATTGTAAAATACACCACAGAGGGCACCTTAGAGGTGCCCCCTGAAACTTAACCGACTATCTGTGTAGGCTGACTAGTTTTAGCAGCCTGCCACAAACCGAGACATGTTGCTGGCCCCATGGGGAGAGTGCCTTTGTCACTCTGAGGCCAGTAACAAAGCCTGCACTGGGTGGAGATGCTAACACCTCCCCCAGGCAGGAATTGTCACACCTGGCGGTGAGCCTCAAAGGCTCACCTCCTTTGTGCCAACCCAGCAGGCCACTCCAGCTAGTGGAGTTGCCCGCCCCCTCCGGCCAGGCCCCACTTTTGGCGGCAAGGCCGGAGAAAATAATGAGAAAAACAAGGAGGAGTCACTGGCCAGTCAGGACAGCCCCTAAGGTGTCCTGAGCTGAAGTGACTCTAACTTTTAGAAATCCTCCATCTTGCAGATGGAGGATTCCCCCAATAGGGTTAGGATTGTGACCCCCTCCCCTTGGGAGGAGGCACAAAGAGGGTGTACCCACCCTCAGGGCTAGTAGCCATTGGCTACTAACCCCCCAGACCTAAACACGCCCTTAAATCTAGTATTTAAGGGTTACCCTGAACCCTAGAAAATTAGATTCCTGCAACTACAAGAAGAAGGACTGCCTAGCTGAAAACCCCTGCAGCGGAAGACCAGAAGACGACAACTGCCTTGGCTCCAGAAACTCACCGGCCTGTCTCCTGCCTTCCAAAGATCCTGCTCCAGCGACGCCTTCCAAAGGGACCAGCGACCTCGACATCCTCTGAGGACTGCCCCTGCTTCGAAAAGACAAGAAACTCCCGAGGACAGCGGACCTGCTCCAAGAAAAGCTGCAACTTTGTTTCCAGCAACTTTAAAGAACCCTGCAAGCTCCCCGCAAGAAGCGTGAGACTTGCAACACTGCACCCGGCGACCCCGACTCGGCTGGTGGAGATCCGACGCCTCAGGAGGGACCCCAGGACTACTCGGATACTGTGAGTACCAAAACCTGTCCCCCCTGAGCCCCCACAGCGCCGCCTGCAGAGGGAATCCCGAGGCTTCCCCTGACCGCGACTCTTTGAATCCTAAGTCCCGACACCTGGGAGAGACCCTGCACCCGCAGCCCCCAGGACCTGAAGGACCGGACTTTCACTGGAGAAGTGACCCCCAGGAGTCCCTCTCCCTTGCCCAAGTGGAGGTTTCCCCGAGGAACCCCCCCTTGCCTGCCTGCAGCGCTGAAGAGATCCCGAGATCTCTCATAGACTAACATTGCGAACCCGACGCTTGTTTCTACACTGCACCCGGCCGCCCCCGCGCCGCTGAGGGTGAAATTTCTGTGTGGGCTTGTGTCCCCCCCGGTGCCCTACAAAACCCCCCCTGGTCTGCCCTCCGAAGACGCGGGTACTTACCTGCAAGCAGACCGGAACCGGGGCACCCCCTTCTCTCCATTCTAGCCTATGTGTTTTGGGCACCACTTTGAACTCTGCACCTGACCGGCCCTGAGCTGCTGGTGTGGTGACTTTGGGGTTGCTCTGAACCCCCAACGGTGGGCTACCTTGGACCAAGAACTAAGCCCTGTAAGTGTCTTACTTACCTGGTTAACCTAACGAATACTTACCTCCCCTAGGAACTGTGAAAATTGCACTGTGTCCACTTTTAAAACAGCTATTTGTGAATAACTTGAAAAGTATACATGCAATTTTGATGATTTGAAGTTCCTAAAGTACTTACCTGCAATACCTTTCGAATGAGATATTACATGTAGAATTTGAACCTGTGGTTCTTAAAATAAACTAAGAAAAGATATTTTTCTATATAAAAACCTATTGGCTGGATTTGTCTCTGAGTGTGTGTACCTCATTTATTGTCTATGTGTATGTACAACAAATGCTTAACACTACTCCTTGGATAAGCCTACTGCTCGACCACACTACCACAAAATAGAGCATTAGTATTATCTATTTTTACCACTATTTTACCTCTAAGGGGAACCCTTGGACTCTGTGCATGCTATTCCTTACTTTGAAATAGCACATACAGAGCCAACTTCCTACAATGGGCATACCTCTGATTTGCATATTTAAGTTACGTATAAGTCCCTAATACAAGGGTCTCTCACCTTTTCTGTTATGAGGGCTACTTATGTTCAATGAAAATCATTGCAAGCTACTAATGCTTGTGATGTGAAAGTGACCAGCCACACAAGCCTAAACGGTTAGGGGGATGGGTGAAAAAAGAGAGACCACCTCAAAGTAGGTTCCTCTGTGGCTCTTCTGTTCTTCACTTTCCCTGTGAAGGTTTTCTTTCTTATGAGAGCCCCAACGGAATCTATATAAGTTACAAGCATACCATAAACATTCTTCAAACATTTCTATAAATAAGTAATTCTCTTATTAACATTCCTACAATCATTCATTCACCTACTTTATTCACTTTTGTGGCTAGCCCCTCTCTGATGACAATTTTAAAAGTCTATTAGTTCTTTTAGAACATTGTCACATCAGTATATGTATACCAAGTTCTCCTCTTAAGTCCTTTTAAGTTTTTCTGGAAAGCTTCCTTCTTCTCTCAGTAGCCTAGAAGGAGTAAATGTCTAAATACATATTTGGTAGAGACTGGTTTCGAGAAGAAACACAACTGAATTATTTCAACTAGCATTTAGTCCTTTATCTAGAGCACATATAACTAAAGTGAAACTGAAAGATTCAAGCCTCCTGCTGCGCCCAGCTCAGAGATACATTTTAAACAGCATGTGTTCTTTTATGGAACATCCCTTGTCAGCACAGGCCGTAACAGGGGAAAACTGAAATGTTATATTTTTGGCCTCTTGCTGCCCTTCTGAATCTGGAAATTAATCATAGACCTGTGGCTCTTAGAGATGCAAAGCTTCAGAGATGTTTGAAGGCTCCCAACTCTCTGTCAGTCACGTCAAGATAGACATCAGAGACCGTCATCTCACCCTCAGACAATAGACACTACCAGATCTCCCTCAGGAACTCATAGCCTACCTTCAGAGCGAGCTGACCCCTTGAGTTCTTAGTGTCTGATTATTAGTTGTCCTTCTCAGATGTGAGAGTTATCACACCCAATAAAATCCAACACCAAGGTGTTAAAAATGTATTGAGTGTGATAATTAGCACCTTTTCAGAATGTTTGGGGTATTACGTGGGGATTTTAGTGCTGGGCTTTTCCCCCCTTGTTAAACGCTTGATGACATTTAACAAAGGATGTGAACTTTGTTGCTCCCTAGTAAGTACTGGTTGTGATAAACATTGCACGCCTTATAACTATGATCCCTGCACCCACAGGTGTTTCACTTCAGACATCCTCAGTATCCCCGCACAAGACACTCCTAGCAGGTCCTTGCAGCGGTTTGCATTCTGACAACCCATTTGGTTTGTGCATAGCCCCAACTGGCCTTCGGCTGCCAACAAAACCCCCCAGTTAGTCAATTAAATTAAATTCAAATATATTAATGTTTAGGAACTCAAAACGAAGTCCGCATAAAAAAACAAAAGTATAAAATATGTACATAAACAGTCAAATACTTTGCCCATCCACCCATAAAAAGGTACTTACAAACCGTACGCATCTACTCATAAGGTGCATTATTAAAAAAACCTCAAAACGAGAACCGCATATAAAGGACCGATAGATTAAATATGTGCAAAAACCTTAAAATACCTTGCTCATCCGCCCATAAAAACACAGAGTTAAATATGTACAAAAGCACTCAAATACATTGCCTATCCACCTGTAAGGTATAGTTATAATAAAATGCATCATAATACAGCAACCCTTACCAAGGTACCATTTAAACCAACATACCAACTTTACTATGCATATACTTAAAATAAATAGAAGCATTAAACAAATTCTGAATTCTAAAACAAAACAGTTCATTAGGGGGGTCATACAAGGCTCAGAGAACCTCAGATGCAGACAGCAAAGAAAGTTGGAGACAAATAGGCTTTAGCCATTTACGCCAAAATGGGGCAAGGGATGGACAAACAAATAAAACAAGGTTTAAATGTTGGGTTTCGGCAAGACAAAAGTTACACTCTTTAGCTGATCCATGCCATTTCGCCAGAAGCACGTTCAAGGGTAGCAATCCCTGGCGGAGCAGCATCCAAAAACACCTAACCCTATGTGGGATATTCCATGAAATGTAGCGTTGGGCTTTTTTCACTATTAAAAATTAGCTAAATTTTAAAAAGGAACTCTTTTTTGCACAACTCTCGAGGTCCAGTTGAAAGCTTAAGGACTACGTTGCCTGCTTCAGTCCAATTTTCAATTGCAAGGGGGATATTGCCAAGACCTGATTACGGTGTAATTCAAACCTTTCTAAAGCACAGGAGAAATTCTTACAAATGGAGTACTTGACATTATTATTATCTGAAAAAATGTCTTTCCTTAACAGACCCCTTATAGTATTCTCCTCGCTTCTTGTAAGCGAAGTGACCCAACGTATAACCCTTGCTATTCCCTGGACAAACACACTTCTTAGACCCATTTCCAGCCTTAAGGCCGCCACAGAGGCAGCTGTATTAACAGACAGAAGTTTTCTAAGGATTTTATCTTCCAACTGATTCGAGAACTCCCATTTAGAGGTATCAATGAATTCTAACCCATAAAGAAGGGATGCCGGGACTTTAGCTCGATAGGAGGTGTGCAAAATGCCTTCTTCCTGTGGCTATTTATATAGGGAGGGCCCCTAGATCTCTTGCTTGACAACTGGCTTTCGACTTGTTGGAAGAAATATGAGCTGTATCACTAAGATTCCTGCAAACTATTTTCCCTAAGAAGGAATATGAGTTCACAATATGCAATTTTTGATTTCCTAATGACCAGTCGAAATTAGGAAATTTCATCTTTTTATTTCCATGAAATCAAAGAACCTTGCTGTTTGAGGGATTAACCTTTAAAAAATGGGACTCAGAGTACATTGACAAAGACTGGAGGCGATTCTGTAGACCTTTAGGAGTTAAGTTGAAGGTTATAATGTTGTTGGCATATAATTAACAACAAACAGAGTTCCCACCTACCTGCAGGGGAAGCCCTTGCTCTGAGAAAGGAAAAAGGGAAAATCTGAGATATATAGGGAGAAAAGCAAAGGCGCCAAGAGATATCCTTCCTTTAGTCCATTCGGAGTGGATATCTCTTGGGATAAGCCTTTATCACCCCCTAAAAGAATTCTAAACCAAGTAGAAGAGTTAAATGCTATCACTAACTCAAGAAGAATAGAACGCATACTCAAGTTGGCCAGCTTTCTCCATAGCAGGTCACTGTCCACTTTGTCAAACGCCGTTGAAAAGTCAATTAAAGCGTCATAAACCACTCCGCCTCTTAATTTCACAAACTTTTCAGTAACAACTTGTAGAGCTGCAATATTATCTAAGGTGCTATTATTGTGCCTAAACCCCGTTTGCTCCAGCGGAAATAATATTATTCTCCTCTGCATAAATGGTAAGTCTGGAAAGCAGACATTTTGTAAAGATTTTCCCAACTGTGTACAGAAGGGCGATCTGCCAGTAATTAGCAGGACAATTATGATCGCCCTTCTTATACAAACGCACAATAACTACAAACCCAGGAGGGGGAATGCTTCTGCAGAAGAAGCAGCTTCTGAAGACCACAAATAGGATCTTACTCCAAGAGCAGATATCTTGTTTTATTACAGAGATGGGAAGTTCATCAGGGACCATTGCGGCGGAAAGACACATAGAGCGGGTGGCCAGTTCTATCTCCTTTACTGAGGGGGGGATGGAGGAATATGTCCCATTACTTTCAGGAGGCCAAAACAATTCTTTTCCATTTGAAGCATACAGGGAGGCAATAAAGTCAGACCAGCGGGCTTCAGCTATGGCAACGGGACGATCAAACTCTAGACCTGCACCTTTCACCCACCAATGCCCAAAAACGCCTGGCCTGACCCATTTCTGCTGCTTCCCTAAGGTTAATCCATAGCCTATCACCAGAATCCCTTGCAAGGTGGGCCTTCAAGCGCTTCTTCTCCTTTTTAACAAAGCCACCCTGGAATTTCCTTCAATTGAATAGTCTAAATACTGGGACTGGACCAAATCATTTATTTCCCTATTTAGTTCAAGTATTTGGTGAGCGAACATCCTCCAGGTATTTTTTGAAGCTCTGGAAGAAGAGTTGGTTAACAACTGCTCCATAAATTTAGAGAAGTTTTGCAATTCATTCCCTTCCCAATTAATGAGGTTGGTGATCACAGTCTCCAACGTCTCCAATACACCTGCAACCCTTTTGAGATCCCACTGGGACCTCCCTGTCTTTTTATCAAAGATCGGGATTAACCCACCCAACTCCCAAGACCCCATCAATGGCAAGTTCATTTCTAGTGTAAAAAGAATCAGATTATGGTCACTGAGAGAAGTATTTATGATCTTTAAATCATCCAGCAAGCAATCGGCGGAGTAACCAAGCACCAAATAATCTAATATTGCCCTTCCCACCTGAGGAAATATGCGAAAAGGAGGCAGGAGAATCAGAGGGGGACCTTCGGTTGGCAATAATACAGCCATTTTTCCTAAAAAGGCTAAGGAGGAGTTTCCTCTTTTATTTGTTCTTATCGAGGGGGGAAAGACACAGGATGGGATTTGCAGCGCAGCCTCTCTCTCAGCTTTGCGAACTTGGAATAGGGCATGGTTGGATATCTTACAGTTTAGATCTCCTACTAATACTATAAAGGGGGGGAATTCACTATCTAATGCATATAGGCAAAGACCTTCTGTGACAAGGGCTCATAAGCTGCTGCGGGAGGAACATAAGTGCTAACTAGTAACAGAGGAGTAGAACCCCGAGGAGTGTTATGCATCTGGAGGGTTAAAGCCGTAAAGAGGTTACTGGGGGTCTTTATAGCAATCAAAATCCCACTTAAGTGTGTTTAACAACAAACAGACAACTCCCCCTTCAGTGTGCCCCCTTCGAGAGGGGGTGGCCTTACAATCAATAACAAAGTAGTCATCCCACAATAAATCCATATCAGACCAAGGCTCCTGGAGGCAGAGTAAGTAAGGATTTATTGAGCTAAGAGAGGATAGATTTCCCCTACTGTGTTTTACCCTTGCTACATTCCAGGAAATAATGTTTAGGCCTATACTAGTTAGAGGGTTGAGGCAGGAAACTGGACCCCCACGCCTGATTTAGGGCATTCGGGATCCAACCCCACTCATCCAAGACATGAATATTTTTTTTCTCAGGTGTGGATCGTGTTTCCCGCAATAGCACCTGTCTATCGTTCTCTACTATGGAAACTTTGAGGGCCTGCATATCTATTCTAGGTCTAAACACATAATGATCAGTATAATTGAAAATCTCAGGATGTGCGTAAACAATCTAAGGACTGCTCTACTACCCTCTCCCTGGCTGTACCAGCATGACCCAAAAAAGGAACTACATCAATCCCGTGACATTGCAAAAGTCAGCATTTTGAAGGACCAAATTCGCCAAGAGCATAGAGCGAAATGTGATCTTAGATTTAAGGCCTACATTAGAGTCCAATAAGGTAACAAGAGCAATATCACAGCTTTGAATTAATTTCAATAAACTGGCCTCTGAAAAACAATAACAAGAGCAATATCACAGCTTTGAATTAATTTCAATAAACTGGCCTCTGAAAAACAATTTAGCAAAGTAGATCTTTTAAAAAATAAGTCTGATTAAAACATTTGAAATAAATCTACTATGTGAGTATCCGCATTTTGACCTATTACAGAGGCGCCTTCCCAGGATAAGAAATCATTAAAATCATTAAGGTCTCCCACCGGCCTGGGAGACAAGAATGGCGCAGCTGTTGGATTCATAGCTGAAGGCATTCTCAGGGGGAGGGGGGAGTACAGTCTTGTGTTCCCTTCCAAAGTCCCTGAAGGAAACTGTAGGCTGTGATACCAAGGGAGAATGAGGGGACAAAGTCGATTTCTCCGGGTGTGTTTTCGAGGAAATTGTTATCTCAGGGAAATGTACTTTCCTTCTGCCTTTCTTATTAATCCGCCAAATTGGTCTTCTCGGTCTTTTTGTTCTTTTTAAACCTTTAGCTTTATCCCCCTTATTTTTCTCTTCTCCTCTGGATACTACAATGGATGAGTCCATGGGACCGTTCTTTCGTCAGACAGAATATAAAAAATTGTGAATACCTCCTGCACAGGCTGTTTGGACTTTACTGATCATTTACACTTGACCGGCGGGGTATCAAAAATAAATCAGATAAAATACACTGGGCTATACAACAATGCCTTTATTTCATGAGGCCTATTACACTGGGGTTTGCCAACTTGTGTGCTCACCTCCACCTTGGAATATACCCTGGGAATCACCCTAGGGGTAATCTGATCATGTAATAACTGCAAGGGACAGCCCACGTCCCCAATGGGTCAAAGATTGGATTCCCTTTTTTGTTATCTTTAGTCAATTCCTTTAAGATTGCTGTCATGGAGTCGAGAATGTAGTCCGACCCTCCTACAAATTTCTCCAGAAGCTTTAGGATTGATGAAAGTAGATTTTCCAGGCTATACAAAGAGGCCGAGAGCATGAACTCCTGGTGAGGGGTTTGACTGGGTTGGATACCGCTTACTTCTTGCGCTGGGGTCACAGACAGATGAGAGTACACCGAGTCTTGTAAAGAAGGAGTGCTATTGAACAGGTGTAGACCTGTGGATGGGGCATAATCATAGGCATGGAATCCCCAGGGGGTGGAGAGTAATCTTTCGCCTGATAACCATATCTCCGACAGATCTAAGTCCAGATCAGTCAAGGTAAAATCTTGGGGCCCAGCAGCCAAGGATGCTGTAGACAACAGATGGACACAGGCTTCTTGGGGAACTTTGGCTGACATAGAAGGGTTTCTATCTGACTCGACTGGTGGGAAAGGACTGACTAGCTGAGTGGTGAGGAGGGAGAAGAAAGACAAGGTTGTGTCCTGAACAAGTTCTGAGTGCTCTGAGTGCTTTGGATGTTCTGAATATTCTCTGTTATCTCTAAGTTCTCTAAAGGGAACTCCATGTGGGCCAGTTCCAGTTCCTCAACCCCCCTTCCCTGGCTTTTATCAGAGTGATAGGCCCCCCTTGAATGGGGTACAATTTAACTCCATACCAACTGTCACACCAGGAAGGGGGGTCTCGGTTTGATTCCTCATGGGGGATTTTTTTCTTTTTCCAAAAGAGTACATATTTGCTTCTGGCCCTTCAACTGAAAAACCGGATTGCCTTTATTCTGTAAGAGGTTAGATTTAGTTTTTACACATGATCTTCCTGGAAGCAGGCGCCCTGAGCGTAACTTCTTCAAGGTCATAGTTATGCAACACTCTTCCCCTCTCTGAGATGGACCAAATTGCTAATCTCAGAAAGTATCTCAGAGAGTAAGCTAAACAGGGTAAACCCCGAACAGAGCTCTCCCAAAGAACTATCCAAGCGCACTCCTGTTTGCGCCTGGTGGGAATAATCATCAAAGTTCCGGGATAGGTGCTACCGGACAGCAATGCTTGGCAAGCCGCACTGGTGTAGTGCCAGCCGCTTCTGCTCATAGCAAGCTGCCCACTGCCTAGGGCATCCCAAATGCTACATACGAGTCAGACTCCAGACTCTGAGCTACAAACTTTGTGGGTACTGTGCTACTCCCTCTGCCATGCAAGGCTGTTGAGGCTGTTATGGCACACCTTGCACCTAGCGTCTCAGTCAAAGCAGCAAAGCGGTATGCGGCGGGAGAGAGCAGACCGGGCAGGTAGAATAGCCAGATAGCAGAGTAGCAGGCGGGCCAGACAGGCCAGAAAAGCATTGCAGCAGAAGAGTAAATAGAGTAATAAGGCAGATCGGGCAGGTAGGCAGACAGGCAGGCAGACGGGCGGATAGGACGGATAATCAGCAGACTGATGGCAAACCGGCAGGTAGGTAATTGGTGAGGAGAGAGGGAGGGAGGGAGGCAGTGTAGAAAAAGGCTCATAAAGACACCGAGGCCCTCATTACAACATTGGTGGTAAATCCCGCTTACCGCCGTGCAGAAGACTGCCAACACTCCGCTGCGGCGGTGGAATTCCACTACAGCTATTATGACCCACAGCTTGGAATCCGCCAAAATCCAGACACCCA
Source organism: Pleurodeles waltl (assembly GCF_031143425.1). Classification (NCBI taxonomy): domain Eukaryota; kingdom Metazoa; phylum Chordata; class Amphibia; order Caudata; family Salamandridae; genus Pleurodeles; species Pleurodeles waltl. The sequence continues at coordinate 341,621,850 of NC_090445.1, forward strand.
CCCAAGTCCACCACACCAAAGGTCAGTGATAAACTGGCGATAACAAAACCGACACCGTCACGCCAACAGGAATACGCCCACACTATCACAACCCACGAATCCACGCGGCGGTCTTTCAACCGCTGTATTCCATTGGCGGTACACACTGCCGTGCTCAAAATACACACACATTTACAAAACACAACCACATTGGACAATTCAAAATATACACACCTGATACACATACACGCACCACTCCCACACACCCAATCCAATATAAAACACCCACCTACATCTCCCACAAATCTTTACGACCAAAATTGAGAAAGAAAGACAGAGAGAGACACCACCAGAAACAACACTAGCATCCACAGGCACACAACACCATCACTCACACACCATCCACGCACCTCAGACAACACACACAAACGCATCCCCTCACACATCACAACCGACACCACCTCACATATCACCCATACCACATCATGGCCCCTCAACGATACCCCAGGTTCTCTGAGGAGGAGTTCAGGGTCATGGTGGAGGAAATCGTCCGGGTAGAGCCACAGCTATTAGGATCACAGGTGCAGCACACCTCTATTGCAAGTAAGATGGAGCTATGGCGCAGAATCGTCGACAGGGTCAACGCAGTGGGACAGCATCCAAGAACTAGGGATGACATCAGGAAGAGGTGGAACGACCTACGGGGGAAGGTGCGTTCCGTGGTGTCAAGACACCAGATTGCCGTACAGAGGGCTGGCGGCGGACCGCAACCTCCTCCCCCACAACTACCATCATGTGACGAGTAAGTCTTGGCTATACTGCATCCTGAGGGCCTCTCAGGAGTAGCAGGAGGAATGGACTCTGGTAAGTCAAATCTTAACTATTACATCCTCCACCCTACCTGCATGCTATCACATACCCCCACCCTCACCCTCACCCCATCACTCCAACACCTCACAAATGTCCCACTATCACAACCCACACATCCCAACACCAAGCCCTGCATGCAACACCAAAGCATGGACACCCATCACCAAAGCATGTCCACAACAGATGCCCACACAGACCCCAAATCAATTATCAGACAAGGTCCTAGACAAGAATGCAAGCACTGGAGTACAGGGTCACTCACCCATTGCACACGATGGCACACACAGATGCAATAATCATGCCTTTACACCCCTGCAGGACTGCTACCCAACATCACCGGACAGGAGGTTCCAGACATGTCCACTCCCTCCACAGAAGAGGCCCACAGTGATGACAGCAGCTCTGTCCAACTGGATCAAGATGACCAGCCCGGCCCATCTGGGACCTAGGGACAGTTGGTTCCCCTGACACTGGCACATGCCACCACAGAGCCTCCCCCCTCAGGATACACCAGCACAGCACCCACCCAGCGGGCCCATCCCTCTGTCTCCAGTACACGTCAAGCAGCAGTGTGTCCACCACTACAGGGAACCCAGGCAAACCCACCACCCCAAGAAAATCAGGGACCTGGGGGCAGTGGGCACACAGTTCAGGGGACAGAGGCACAGGAAAACAGGGGAACTGGGAGGACTGCTGTGCGATGGGGGAGGACAGGCCGAGGGAACCCACTCTCCACGAGGCCCTATCCAACATCATGGGAGTGTACCATCATTCCCAGGAGACGATGGCAACGGTACTGGCCATCTTTCAGGAGACCCAGCAGCTGCAGGAGGAACACTATCTGGGAATCAGGGAGGAACTCAAGTCCATCAACACCACCCTGGTCACCACTGTAGGGGTGTTGAAGGACCTTGTCAGCACCAGGAGGGACACTGTGGCACAACAAGGGGCCCCTGACACTAGCCGGGATGATGAACAGCCCACCACCTCCGCCGGCGCTAGTGGACAGGAGGCATCGCCACAGGACCACGACACCAGCACCCCACCCCCTGAAGATGGAGAACCACCCCGCAAACGGTCCACGAGATCCAGGAACAAGACAGAGAAAAATGCCAAGACCCCGCCAGGAAATGAGACCCCCCTGAATGTCATTCTTCTGTCCCACTTTGTCATCCTGTCCATCCATCAACTGCCCTAGCTCCACTTCCTATGTCCCTTTGGACAATGCACCTGTGAAACAAATAGACTGGACTCTGCCATGGACATTCCTCCACCATCACCCCTGCCCATTTTACAACCCCCTCCATTTATTTGCACAGAAATAAACACCCTTGAATCTCAAAACAATCTGGAGTCAGTCTGTGCTTTCACAAATAACTATGGAATATAGCAATGTCAATTTGCCTGTCAACATACCGATGTAACACAGCTCTAGTCCATGAGGTAATATAGCAGAGGTCACACAGTGGGACCCACATCTGTTAAATGGAAAGGTAAAGTAACAAGTCAGGGTCCATACACTGGGTGATAGTGACAGACTTATGATAGGTCAAACAATTGTATGAGATGTGTGAGGCAGTGATATCTTCTTACCTGTGTCTCACTGGAAGTATTGCTGGATAATGTTGTTTCTGTTGTCAATATCCTCTTCTTCTGCCTCCTCTTCTTCACTGACCACAGGCTCCACAGCTGCCACAAGACCTCTATCTGGACCATCCTCCTGCAGAAAAGGCGCCTGTTGTCTCAAAGCCAAGTTGTGCAGCATACAGCAGGCCACTATGATCTGGCACACCTTCTTTGGTGAGTAGTACAGAGAACCACCTGTCATATGGAGGCACCAGAACCTGACCTTCAGGAGGCCGAAGGTTCTTTCTATAATCCTCCTAGTTCGTCCATGTGCCTCATTGTAGCGTTTCTCTGCCCTTGTCCTGGGATTCCTCACTGGGGTCAGTAGCCATGACAGGTTGGGGTACCCAGAGTCACCTGCAAATGTCGAGGGACAACTGTTAGACACACACTAGCCAGTAGGGACAACCCCAGACAACTATTCACAGGGTACAGGGTCCTTGTCTTCACCTATTAGCCACACACGGTGCCTCTGGAGTTGCCCGATCACATAAGGGATGCTGCTATTCCTCAGAATGTAAGAGCCATGCACTGAGCCAGGAAACTTGGCATTCACATGGGAGATGTACTGGTCTGCCAAAAACACCAACTGCACATTCATCGAATGGTAGCTCTTCTGGTTTCTGTACACCTGTTCACTCCTGCGGAGGATACCAAGGCCACATGTGTCCCATCAATGGCACCTATGATGTTGGGGAAATGTCCAAGGACATAGAAGTCACCTTTCACTGTAGGCAAATCCTCCACCTGAGGAAAAACGATGTAGCTGCGCATATGTTTCAGCAGGGCAGACAACACTCTGGACAACAGCATTGGCTGGGACATCCCTGATGCAATTGCCACTGTAGTTTGAAAAGACCCGCTTGCCAGGAAATGGAGTACTGACAGGACCTGCACTAGAGGGGGGAATCCCTGTGGGATGGCGGATTGCTGACATCAGGTTTGGCTCCAACAGGGCATACAGTTCATGGATTGTTGCACAATCGAGTCTGTAGGTGTCTCTCTTCCATTGCCAACAGGTCCACCAGTGGTCTGTACACCGGAGGATGCCGCCATCTCATCACCTGCCCCAGCGGACGTGGCCTATGGAGGAGAACAGCAAGCAGAGAGTCAGCCAACACTGAGGTATTACAAAATGTCATTTGCACACATTTGTTAATCCGCAATGTGCCTGTTACTGTGTGTATGCAAGGTCTAGATAGGTGTGACACAGTTATTATTAATGCCGTGTGGCCCCCTGAAATGGTGGCTGCCTGACCTGTAAGGTGGGACAAGGGGATATGAGGTAACTGCGCTGGCGTTCTACACCGTCGCAGTAGGCGGTCGAAGACCGCGGCGCAATCTTGCATTGGTTAACATTGGACCCTATGGGTCCCAGGAGCCAATGACGATATGCACCACAGCGGACATGACCGACATTTTCTATCTGTACACTCACTTGGTACCTGACCTTCAACAGGAGAGGACCTACACTGCAAGTGCTGCTGTGACCTCAGTCTGGAAGCGACGATGGCTCGTGTGTCTGGGGAAAGGGCCCCTGCCTTCACTTCGGAGAAGTTGGAGAAGTTAGTGGATGGGGTCCTCCCCAGTACACGCTACACTACGGTCCTCCAGACAAACAGGTGAGTACACTGTGAGCATGCTGCATGGGCAATGCCTGTTTGGAGTGGTGTGGATGGAAGATACATGGGAGGGGACTGAGGCCTGCATGAGCGTACAGTGAGTTTATGTACGCCAGGGCAAGGGTAGGAATGTGGGCCAATGACTGTGACGGGTCAGACGGTTAAAGTTTTTCATTTTCTCCTACACTATTCCTGTAGGTCAGCGCCCACCAGAAGAAGGCTATTTGGGGTGCCATCGCCAAAGAATTCTGGACCCTGGGGGTCCACCACAGACGGAGCACCCACTGCCGTAAAAGATGGGAGGACATTCGCCGCTGGAGCAAGAAGACAGCGGAGGCCCAGCTGGGGATGGCCTTCCAACGTGGGAGGGGTGCCCGTTGCACCATGACCCCCCTAATGTTCCGGATCCTGGCGGTGGCCTATCTGGAGTTGGATGGGCGCTTGAGGGCATCACAGCAGCCACAAGGGGGTGAGTACAGTCACATCCATCTGACTCTGCGCGCATTGTGAGGTGTCACCCCAACCTCACCAGTTTGTAAGAGCCATCTACACCTAGTCAGGCTCCTGTGACTTCCATGTGTGCAGCAATCCGGCATAGGCCTTGTACCCCATGGCCCTGTGAATCAACTAGGAACTATAAGTGCATGGCGTAGTGCAGAGGGCTGCTGTGTCTCTAGTGTCCGCCAACAGTAGTGGTACTGCATGCACTGAACATGTCTTTCTTCTGTCTTTCCCCCCCTCCCTTTTGTGGTCTCCCTGTTCTTGTGTGCAATAGCATCATCAGGCGGAGGAGCAGTGGCACCGGAGCCGGAGGGAGCTGCATCCCACTTGGCCCGGGAGGGCGAGACAACAGAGTCTGAAGCCACCAGTGGGACGGAGGGCGAGGGGAGCTCCACGGCGGGGACAGAAGGTGACAGCAGCGACTCCTCCTCTGATGGGAGCTCCCTTGCGGTGGTGGGCCCCTCTGTCCGCATCTACAGGTACAGCTGCCACCCCCCCCACCAGCACCGCCCTTCCAGCAGCCCCTCAGCGTGTGTCCCGTGGCATCTCCTTTGCCCCAGGCACCTCAGGCCCTGCCCCAGTCAGCCCTGCAGCCCTCAGTGAGGAGGCTATTGACCTCCTGAGATCCCTCACTGTTGGGTAATCTACCATTTTGAATGCCATCCAGGGTGTCAAGAGGCATTTGCAACAAACAAATGCATACCTGGAGGGCATTCATTCTGGCCAAGCAGCCCAACAGAGAGCATTTCAGGCTCTGGCCTCAGCACTGATGGCAGCCATTGTCCCTGTGTCCAGCCTCCCCCCTCCAACTTCCTCCACCCAGACCCAATCCCCTGTACCTCAGTCTATCCCAAGCACACCATCAGACCAGCGTGCACACACCTCAAAACACAAGGGCGGCTCAGGCAAACATAAGCACCACACATCCCACAGGCACTCTCACAAGCATCATACCGATGCAGACATACCAACATCCACTGCCTCCACTGTGTCCCCCTCCTCCACATCCTCCTCCTCCCTTCCAGTCTCGTCTCCACTCACATCTGCATGCACTACATCTTCAACCACTACCTCCATCACCAGCACGCCCATCACCACACACCGCTCACGTGCACTCACCACCCCACTACCATTCACACATCCCCTGTGTCTTCTCCCAGTGTGTCTGTGAGCCCTCCTCCCAAAGTACACAAAAGCAGGCACACACCCACCCAACAGCCATCCACCTAACAATAGCCTTCAGCCCGTGCACATTCACCCAAATTTAGCAAACGTACACCTCCCACAACTACTACCTCTTCCTCCACTCCCAAACCCCCTCCCTCTACCCGTCCCAGTGTGTCTAAAAAACTTTTCCTGGCTAATATTGACCTCTTCCCTACACCTCCCCCACCGTCCGTCCCTTAGGGCCAGGCTTTCCAGGTCCCAACCCAGCACCTCAGCCACCACATCACCAGGCACAGTGGTGCCAGCAACTGCGGGCTATTGGAGTGCGCCAACCAACAGGGCTGCCAGTGTGCCACAGAGCGAGGGCAAGGACATTCTGCCACCTGCAAAAGTTAAAAAGCTGCCCACATGCCAGAGGGAGAAGCAGAAAACACCTGCCACCAAGGGCTCAGGGAAAACGGAGAGGGATGGTGGCAAGAAAGCTGCGCCACCATCCAAGGTGGGGAAAGGCCAGAAAATAAAGGTCAGGTCAGGAGAGGGCATGGTGGCACCGACAATTGGACCAGTGTCACACCTTCTGTCCACGTCGATGCCAACCTATACGGCGGAGAAGACCGCCACCTGCACTGCCACCTGCACCGCCACCAGCACCGCTGTCATTGAGGCCGCCACCAGCACCGCAGTCACTGAGCCCGCCACCAGCACCGCTGCCACAGAGCCCGCCACCAGCACCGTCGCCACAGAGCCCGCCACCAGCACCGTCGCCACAGAGTCCACCACCAGCACCACCACCACAGAGCCCGCCACCAGCACCGCCGCCATAGAGCCTGCCACCAACACCACCACCACAGAGCCCGCCGCCAGCACCGATGCCACAGAGGCCGCCGCAAGCACCGCTGCCAGAGACCACTGCCACAGAGGCCGCCGCCAGCACCGCCGCGACTGACCCTGCCGCAAGCACCGTCAGCGACCACGTGACATCCTGAGCTAGTGGCACCACCACAGACATGGCTGCCATCCCCAGTGGTCAGTCGTCCGAGGCTGGTGGTCAGTTCCTGGAGCCTGGGCAGCTTCCATGATGCATGACTTTCAGTGGAGAAAGGCATCCACTACCTCAGTCCTTGGCAGGATGAAGCACTCTGGGAACAAAGCCCCCTCCAGAACCAGTGGAGAAAGGCATCCACTACCTCAGTCCTTGGCAGGATTAGATGAAGCACTCTGGGCACAAAGCCCCCTCCAGAACCAGTGGAGAAAGGCATCCACTACCTCAGTCCTTGGCAGGATGAAGCACTCTGGACACAAAGCCCCCTCCAGAACCAGTGGAGTATCACATCCACTACCTCAGTCCTTGGAAGGATGAAGCACTCTGGGCACAAAGCCCCCTACAGAACCAGTGGAGAAAGGCATTCACTACCTCAGTCCTTGGCAGGATGAAGCACTCTGGGCACAAAGCCCCCTCCAGAACCAGTGGAGTATCACATCCACTACCTCAGTCTTTGGCAGGATGAAGCACTCAGGGCACAAAGCCCCCTCCAGAACCAGTGGAGAAAGGCATCCACTATCTCAGTCCTTGGCAGGATGAAGCACTCTGGTCACAAAGCCCCCTCCAGAACCAGTGGAGTAACACATCCACTACCTCAGTCCTTGGCAGGAGGAAGCCCTCTGGGCACAAAGCCCCCTCCAGAACCAGTGGAGACTGTTATCCAATTGAGAGACTGTGGCTTTGCACTCCCCAGGATAAAGCAGTGGGCAACCCACCCACTGGAGAGACTTGCGAGACTGTGGCTTTGCACTCCCCAGGATAAAGCAGTGGGCAAACCACCCACTGGAAAGACTTGTGAGACTGTGGCTTTGCACTCCCCAGGATAAAGCAGTGGGCAACCCACCCACTGGAGAGACTTGAGCAGTGCTTAATTTGTGCTTGTTGTTTCCGGTGCTGAGTACCGGCACTTATTTCTGGGGGCCGGCGCTTAGTTTTCTAGCTCAAGCATTTGCTTCCAGCAAAAGACATGTGGGAAAGACGGAGGAGGAGAAAAACGGAAAAGCGTCAGAAAGGGGAAAAGCAGGAAGCTGCAAGAGTGGGCTGAAGGGGCAGAGAGTGGCTATAAATGGACTGAAGAGGCCCGAGGTGGCTTCAGGATTACGCTGCCTCAGTATTATGTGCTCCCACTTTTAATTGCAGCAGCCGCATGTTTAAGAGGAGGGCTTTGAGCACCGGCACCTTTTTATTTACAAATTAAACACTGGACTTGAGAGACTGTGGCTTTTCACTCCCCAGGATAAAACAGTGGGCAAACCACCCACTGGAGAGACTTGAGAGACTGTGGCTTTGCACTCCCCAGGATACAGCAGTGGGCATGGAGCCCCCTCGTGGAGCAGTGGCGTCGTGCATTCATCAGGCTGAGGTGCCCCCCCTCAGCCTCTCCCTGAAGTGCCTGTTTCATTTCGATCTGATGCCCCTGCAGTGTTCCCTCCATTTGAAGTCTGGTGTCATGTGTGGGCCTCGCCCATGCATTTTGGGACACTGATCCACAGACGATGTTTGAGTAATATCCGGACTTGTGTAGTTGGTGTACACATTTGTATATACAGATTTTTGAAATTGCACTATCTGATTTTTATTGATTACAATTGTTACAATCATTTCCTTTTGTCCTTGTGTTCTTCCAGGGGGTGAGGGAGTGTATATGTAATGTTGCTGTATGTATTTGTGTGTATGTTGTTGTGGGTGAGGGTGAGGGTGTTGCGTGTTGCGTGTGTGTGTCACTCTCTTTTCCCTCCCCTCTCCCATGTGTTGTAGGTGCAGTACTCACCATGGTCGTCGCCGCGTCTTTGGTGCTCCTGATAGAGGACCAGTAAGACCATTGCACGGAGTATCTGGAGTTCTGGCTCCATGGTGTCCTGGTTCCTCATGGGGTGTGGAGAGGTGAGTGTTTTCCCTTCCAAGTCCTGTTTCCTCTGTGTTTTTGTTCGCGTTGGTTCTGCCCCGGAAAAGGTGCCGGATTGCCGGGTTGTGATAGGGTGGGTGGTACATTGTCTTCCGCCTGTCTGTTGGCGGTGACCGCCGGGGTGTTTGTTGCTACTGCCGTGGCGGTCGGAGTGTTAAAGTGGCTGTCTATGTTGGCTGTTTCCGCCATGGTCGTGATTCCATTTTTTTTACCGCCGGCCTGTTGGCGGTCTTACCGCCGCTTTAACACCGACCACCAGGGTTGTAATGAGGGCCGAAGTCACAAAAGCCAGCCATTGCAAGCAGCGCCCGCGAAGCCAACAACAGGGAAAAAACAGCCAGCCAAAACAGCTCACTTCTCCCGCTCCAAATCACCTTTGTTCGCCTCTGCCCTGAGCCTGCAGCCCGGGCTATCCAGTGACTCTGCTGACCTTCTTGGGCAGCACTTCTGGCTGCTCCTTGGACCCCTGCCGCTCTCAGGCTGCCTAGATTTCCAGTTTCCGGTTGCTGCTCCCAGTTGCTGCTCTCGGCCTCTGGACGGCTCAGGACCTCAGTGGACCGGCAACCCTTCCATCCAGCTGCCTTACTCCTTGTACGGCAAACCCTGTGAACTCTGCACTCTGCATCAGGTCACATAGCTCTGCATCATGTCACTCCTGGATCTGTGACTGAAGGTGCAGCCCCAGTTAGTCTTTAGACATTAGCAGAGACCCTTAACCTGCATTCAGATACTCCCAACCAGTCCTTAGGTGCTACTCAGATATTGATCTTCTCAGCACCCTACCGAACTGGTAGAGAACTTAGCCACACACTTGAGACACTCTGCCTACATTTAGATATCTGGTGCATTGAGAGGCGACACAGAGCCCATGGCAAGATGGCCACACATTAGTGCAGCTCTGCAGGCCGGGCATTACAATCCATTATTCATCCTGCCATCCCACATATAAAAATTGGTAAAAACCATCTGAGATCATGAGTGGCGACTGGGGGAGTCCCTAGACCCTGTGATTGTGCCTCAGTTGCCCCATCTGGAGGACAAAGAGGTCTGGGGTGACTGGTTGTGCAGGCCACGATGAATGTAGCGAGTGCTAACTGCAGCAACAAGTGGATGCAAGAAGCCATTTTGAAGCATGTGAACATATTTGGGATCTGTCTACACCTGCATCCTGCGAGTGAGTATATTGCCTCCTCTGGGGAGCCGCTGAGATCCGGCGCTCAAATTCGTCCTGTGGGCTGTGTTGCCTTGCAGGGAGATAGGCAGAAGCAGTAGCAGGAATGAGGAGGGAGAAGCCTGCCTGCTATAAACCAGGAGTAGCAGAGACTGTCTTGCTTCCTGAGGAGCGGGCCCCTGGGGTGAGACCAGCAGCTGTGACTGTTGCTGGGTGGGCACGGGAGAAGTGCCGTCCTGTAGTTCCCGGCTGAGTGCTGAGGTATGAGGCGCTGCCGCCAGCACAGAGGGATGCAGCGCAGCATAGGCTGCTGAGATTGGACAGCAGCTTACTTGGAGAGCAGAGTTTGGGCAGAACTACGAAATAAGCCCTGGAGGCCTGCGGACAAGGAAGCTCAAGCTTAATATGGCTCTGTGGCAGTGGGATATAAACAGGGTGCTTCCTTTCGAAAGGCTAAATTAGTTGCTGCTGTGTGCAGCATGACCTGCGCTTTGTGAGCATCTGGGTATCGACATTGGACTGTAGAAATAGTTTTGGGTGGTGCCTTCTTGAACCTTATAGACGCTTACTGTTAGAAATTGGGTCTCTAGTTGGAAGTAGGTTTGCACCATGTCCAAGTAGGGACCCTCACTCTAGTCAGGATAAGGGTGATACCCAGCTCAGATAACCCCTGCTCACCCCCTTGGTAGCTTGCACAAGCAGTCATGCTTATCTCAGAAGCAATGTGTAAAGCATTTGCACATAACACACAGTAATCCAGTGAAAACACTACAAAAGGACACCACACCAGTTTTAGAAAAATAGCCAATATTTTCCTGTGTAAAACAAGACCAAATACGATAAAAATCCAACATACAATAAATGGGATACGAACTTTGCAAGAATTACTCAAAAAGACAGTTCCTTGAAGTCAATAGCTCTGTCTGAGGCTATCACGGCATCGTGAACACAAATCCAACAGTTCAGGCTGGCCACGGCATCGCAGGCCAGCTAAGTTGTCAGGAAGACCACAAACAGTACCTTGAAAATGCAGGGCATCGTGATCCTTGCGATGAGGTCGGGAAAACGGCATCGCTGGCGTCCCAGTGTCGGTTCCGGAGGTCAGTGCAGGGGTCGTCAGGCCCTTGAAGTCACACGCATTGCAGATCGAACTTTTGACTGATGAAGTCAGGAGCGCTGGCGTGGATGGCGCTGCGGCAGTGGTGCAAAGCGGGATGATGCGACGTGTGATGCCTACAGGTCACAATGCAGGCAGTGGCTCGGTGACGGCATCCAGCAGCATCGGTGAGACCAGGGCTGCGGTGTAAAGTGGGGCGGTGCGACAGGTGGTGTCAGGTGGTGTCACCAGGTCATGGTGCAGGCAGCGTTGTCATCAGTGCTGAAGCACTGTCGTCGTTAGGTCCAAGTCAGTGGTGCGGCATGGGACTGACTCCGTGCGCCATCCACGAGTTGCGGCACAGACAGGGATGCCTAGTGACGACACTAGAGTTGATGGTGCTGGCATCGGTGGACCAGGGCTGTGGTGCAGGACAGTACAGTACGGCAAGCTCTACTTCAAGCCCTTGGAGAACTCTGTCAAGCAGAGTACACAGCAAAGTTCACCCTTTGCTCTTTTTTAAGGAAGAAGCAGCAACTGCAGGCCAACCCAGCAAAGCACACACAGCAAAAGGGCACTACTCCTCCTCCAGCTCTTCAGCTCTTCTCCTTGGTAGAGGTTACTCTTGATCCAGAAAGATTCTAAAAGTCTGATGTTTTGGGTCCACTACTTATACCCCTTTCTGCCTTTAACGTAGGCATACTTCAAAGGAAAGTCTCTGTTGTTCACAATATCCTGCCTGGCCCCAGACACACTCCAGGGGGTTGGAGACTGCATTGTGTGAGGGCAGGCCTCGCCCTTTCAGGTATAAGTGACCACTCCTTCCTCCACTCTAACCTACGTGGCCCATTGGGATATGCAGGCTACACCCCAGCTCCCTTTGTGTCTCTGTCTAGAGGAAATTCACAACAGCCCAACTGTCAGTCTGACCCATACGTGGAATACACAAGCAGGCAGAGGCCCAGAATGGTTTAAGCAAGAAAATGCCCACTTTCTAAAAGTGGAATTTTCAAACAAACAATTTAAAAATCAACTTTAACAAAAGATGTATTTTTAGATTGTGAGTTCAGAGACCCCAAACTCCAGATATATATCTGCTCTCAAAGGGAAACTAGACTTTAAGGATAATTAAAGGCAGCCCCCATGTTAACCTATGAGAGGGATAGGCCTTGCAACAGTGATAACCAAATTTGGCAGTACTTCACTGTTAGGACATGTAGAAAACATCAGGGCATCACCCCCTTTAACATACACTGCACCCTGTCCTTGGGGCTACCTAGGGCCTACCTTAAGGGTGCCTTACATGTAGTAAAAGGGAAAAAGGGAAGTTTGGGGCCTGCCAAGTGGGTACACTTGCCAGGTCGAATTGGCAGTGCAAGACTGCACACACATACACTGCAGTGGCAGGTCTGAGACATGTTTACAGGGCTACTTGTCTGGGTGGCATAATCAGTGCTACAGGCCCACTAGTAGCATTTGATTTACAGGCCCTGGGCACCTCTAGTGCACCTTACTAGGGACTTACCAGTAAATCAAATATGTCAATCGCGGATAAACCAATCAACAGTACAATTTATATAGGGAGCACTTGCACTTTAGCACTGATTAGCAGTGGTAAAGTGCACAAAGACAATAAACCATCAAAAACAGAGTCCAGTATACCATAAAAACAGGAGGTCAGAAGGCAAAAAGACAGGGGAGACACGCCAAAAAGCTGTCAGGTCTAACACTTACCAAAATACTGGCAATTTTGACATTGAATAGAGGGCCCTACCTATTGATGCATTGGAAGTGCATGTTTCTGGGTGGAAACTGAGCACAAGAGTGAGCTCTACAGAGGGTCTCGCTGGTCAGTTTTTTCATCAGCTCAGCAATAATTGGTGGTGCGGCAATCTCTGACAATGCACCTTGGGAATACCTTCAGGGAGACACGAATATGGCATTGGTGGTGCACAGGGCACAGGCTGCTAACTGCCATGCCACTACACAGCATCTGACTGCACCTACAGACTACTTTGCAATATAGAGGAGTGGCGGCCAGGTCACGGCTGGAGGAGAAGTCAACCACTGGGTGCCTGTTTAGCCAAACATTGGCCTGGTGTGTGGCTGGAAATGTGGAGTGACTATAAGCCCTGCTGCTGGGTGCACTGGTCTGGCTAGGAGATGGGGAAGATGGGCAGAAACCAGTTGCGACTCAACTTCGAGACTCGCCACTCCAAAAAGCTGGCAGAAGATGCTGCCCCAGACCATGAACAGGCTGTCAGCTCATGATTTGTCATCATTAGAAACTATGCTATAGACAATGCAGAACAGCCTGCAATCCATTGACGGCAAAATTGACAGTTTGAATATGCACATGGCTCATATGTTCACTAAGTTGAATAAGCAAGCAGCGAGCATAACAGCTGCTTAGCAAAGAATTTCTAATGCAGAGGATGACTTGCAGACCATTAACTCAAAATGGCTCAATGTGGAAAAAGTGATGGTAGTTATCCAAGCCAAAAACGAAGATCTCAAAGTGCACACGTACAGAAACAACTTGCGGGTAACAGGGGTGCCAGAATCCACCAACACTGAAAAGCTAGAGCAATGTGTGGAAACAATGTTGGCATCAATATTTGGAGCTGAAAGCTTGTCAGCCCTGTTTATCATAGAACGGGTGTACCGCTCATTGATGGCACCCGCACCACATCATAGCGAAATTATTAAACTATATAGACCAAGATGCGGTCCTCTGCATGGCAAGGTAAAAGCAGGACATCAACTTCCAGGGCAATTAGGTTGCAGCCTACTCTGTCTTCACGATGGCGGTCCAAGCAGCTAGGAGGGAGTTCCTACTGATGAAAAAGCAGCTCCAAAAGGTGTCTATCCAGTATGTAATGCTGTATCCAGAAGCCTACGCATCGACCACAAGGGGAAGCAGAAAATCTTCCCAACACCCAAGGCAGCCAAGGACTACCTCAGGATGCTGTCCCACGGAAACATGAACAGTGCCCTAATGACTCAACAGATGAACATATACCATGATGGAGAAATTATCTCTGTTGTTTCTGGTGGGAGTGGAGGTGGCAATGCTGCTACTTCTCTCAGCACTGAGGTGCGCTCCAGTTGCTATCACCATTGACTTCAGTGTGATGGTTTGCATATAAGACTTGCCTAGCCACCTCCGCCCATCTGAAGGAAGCTGGGCTCCTGCTGCTGCCTTAAGAGGGAGCTCCCCACACAGGTTTGTTAACTAAATACAGGGAGTGCAGAATTATTAGGCAAATTAGTATTTTGACCACATCATCCTCTTTATGCATGTTGTCTTACTCCAAGCTGTATAGGCTCGAAAGCCTACTACCAATTAAGCATATTAGGTGATGTGCATCTCTGTACTGAGAAGGGGTGTGGTCTAATGACATCAACACCCTATATCAGGTGTGCATAATTATTAGGCAACTTCCTTTCCTTTGGCAAAATGGGTCAAAAGAAGGACTTGACAGGCTCAGAAAAGTCAAAAATAGTGAGATATCTTGCAGAGGGATGCAGCACTCTTAAAATTGCAAAGCTTCTGAAGCGTGATCATCGAACAATCAAGCGTTTCATTCAAAATAGTCAACAGGGTCGCAAGAAGTGTGTGGAAAAACCAAGGCGCAAAATAACTGCCCATGAACTGAGAAAAGTCAAGCGTGCAGCTGCCACGATGCCACTTGCCACCAGTTTGGCCATATTTCAGAGCTGCAACATCACTGGAGTGCCCAAAAGCACAAGGTGTGCAATACTCAGAGACATGGCCAAGGTAAGAAAGGCTGAAAGACGACCACCACTGAACAAGACACACAAGCTGAAACGTCAAGACTGGGCCAATAAATATCTCAAGACTGATTTTTCTAAGGTTTTATGGACTGATGAAATGAGAGTGAGTCTTGATGGGCCAGATGGATGGGCCCGTGGCTGGATTGGTAAAGGGCAGAGAGCTCCAGTCCGACTCAGACGCCAGCAAGGTGGAGGTGGAGTACTGGTTTGGGCTGGTATCATCAAATTGTGGGGCCTTTTCGGGTTGAGGATGGAGTCAAGCTCAACTCCCAGTCCTACTGCCAGTTCCTGGAAGACACCTTCTTCAAGCAGTGGTACAGGAAGAAGTCTGCATCCTTCAATAAAAACATGATTTTCATGCAGGACAATGCTCCATCACACGCGTCCAAGTACTCCACAGCGTGGCTGGCAAGAAAGGGTACAAAAGAAGGAAATCTAATGACATGGCCTCCTTGTTCACCTGATCTGAACCCCATTGAGAACCTGTGCTCCATCATCAAATGTGAGATTTACAAGGAGGGAAAACAGTACACCTCTCTGAACAGTGTCTGGGAGGCTGTGGTTGCTGCTGCACGCAATGTTGATTGTGAACAGATCAAAACACTGACAGAATCCATGGATGGCAGGCTTTTGAGTGTCCTTGCAAAGAAAGGTGGCTATATTGGTCACTGATTTGTTTTTGTTTTGTTTTTGAATGTCAGAAATGTATATTTGTGAATGTTGAGATGTTATATTGGTTTCACTGGTAATAATAAATAATTGAAATGGGTATATATTTGTTTTTTGTTAAGTTGCCTAATAATTATGCACAGTAATAGTCACCTGCACACACAGATATCCCCCTAACATAGCTAAAACTAAAAACAAACTAAAAACTACTTCCAAAAATATTCAGCTTTGATATTAATGCGTTTTTTGGGTTCATTGAGAACATGGTTGTTGTTCAATAATAAAATTAATCCTCAAAAATACAACTTGCCTAATAATTCTGCACTCCCTGTATGTTAGTTAGGAATTCATTTTCAGTTGTGAGTATGCTGGTTTCTGTTGGAATTATAGGAACTGTCTTTAGCAAGCTCAGAATGCTGAAGTGGTTGGGTGTGAAATTGTGTTGGCGTGTTAGCACATTGGTCAATCATGTCCGATACACAAGATTGTTATACCGACACACTTGATCCATGTACTATGTGTAAGTTTACATTGCACCTTACATCTCATGAGGGCCAGACGGGGGGGGGGGGGTAAGGTGAACCTGGTGACCTGGAATATTTGTGGATTGAACAACCCCTGTAAAATCAGGCTAGCCCTTAAATTTATAGACTGTTATGATATATAGATCGCAATTTTGCAGGAGACCCATTTGGCACCGACAACTGTGGTGACTACAGGCTCTCGATGGGCTAGCGTTGTCCTACTCCAGGTTGGTTCTGATACTGGTGAAATGAGGAATCCTCTTTACGGTTACCCACTTAGTGATAGATGACCAAGGGAGGTTGGCGATTACCCAAGGGATGCTCGATGGTACACGTTACGTTAGGGAATAACTATGCCCCAAATGTTGATGACCCTGACTTCTTTACATCCATGTGGAAGGAAATACGCGTCCTGTCACCATCCACTCTACTGCGAGGTTGGGGGAGCGAATACATATCTTCATCTGGTACTGGATAGATCTGCGAGGTCTGACTGGCACAGTAAACAGGCAGCGTGTGTGGTGAGGGAGGGTTTGGCTAAATATGGCCTAGTTCATGCACGGAGGCTACGACAACCACATCAAAGGGTATTTGTATTCTCCTTCCATGGTGCATGGTCCAGGTTGGATTACTGGTTGATATCAGAAGACAGATGTCCGTGGGCGGACATGGTTGAAGATATGCCCAGGACTCTGTCGGACCACTCGCCCGTTCTTTTGAGGTTGACGCTCCCGACTTGTGCTCTCCCCCCCCCCCCGGTGTTTTTTTTCTTGCCACTGCGCTGCTGGATGCTGTGTTTAAAAACCAGTATTCCCCTTACGATTTACGATCACTGAGTACTTTGCAAACAATGTTGGAACTGTGGAGGGAAAGGGTACACTCTGGGAGGCCTTCAGGGTCATGATAAGGGGTGCTTGTCTGGGGGCCAAGGCGGGGGTTCTAATAGGTATACGCAATAAACTACACAACACGGAATTTACATTTCAATGTCTTGAGCGAGAGAACGAACACAAGCCCAGCAGGTAGCTCTGACAGCGATCAGAGAAAATCTATCAGAGATTCTTGCCACACAGGAGGCGCAGTTCCTTTCCAAAGAGACAAGTTGCACGTGCATATGGGGAGGGATGGCGCCCAGGGCGAGGCCTTGCTGGTAAACTGAGGTCCTTCAGGGGTACTGAGCACATCATTACTACTGCTGACACAGAGGTGCATTACGACACGCCTGTGTTATTTGCTGCCTTTCTGAATTTCTAAGCAGGGCTAAATGGCACCGGCAAGACAGCCACAATGGCTGAAATTTCTGCTTATCTAGAAGACGTAGCGTTGGCGTGGTTGTCCCCAGGGCAAAGGGAACATCTAATTCAGTCCATCACAATCAACCACGTAAAGGAAGCAACAAGAGCGCTCCCTAATAGTAAGGCCCCTGGGGTGTGAGGCCTAACGGGAATTCTATAAAGAGTTCTGTGATCTCCTGGCGCTACTTATGCACGTTTTGTACGAGGGGGCCTATAGCAATCAGGAATTTCCTCTGCCCTTATGTGAGGCTCTAGAAGTGACCCTGTTAAAGCCAGATAAGACATCGATTTTGTGTGAGTCCTATAGACTACTATCCTTAATAAACATAGGTACAGAAATACTGGCTAAAATACTGGCCACACGGGTTCAGCCCCTGCGCCCCATATTGGTCTTGCCAGACCAGTCTGGGTTTGTCCGGCGAGGTCTACCGCTCACAATTTACGTCCTATGTTTGCACTGCCGCACCACCTAGATCCAGCATTAGCAGCTGCGGCTGTTTTATTAGATGCCGCTAAAGGCTTCCACTCGATTGCCTGGGACTATATGTTTGCCATAATGGCCTGTATGAGGGTGCCTGAACCTTTCCTCGCTGGATCCGTCTCCTATACGCTCACCCGGTAGCTTGGGTGAGCGTCACTGGTCATACCACTGACAGTTTTTCTATAGGAAGAGGTGCACAGCAGGTGTATCCTTTATCGCCGATATTATTTACCATAAGTCTGAAGTCACTGCCATGTACTATTCGGCAAAGGCATGCAAACTCGGCTTTGCGATTCCAGTTGCGCCCCCTGACTATAACATTATATGCAGACGACATGGTCCTGTACATCAAGGGCCCCTCTGTCACCTAGTTCCTTTAGTCAGAGAATACATTGAACTTGAACATTACTCTGGATTGAGTATTAACTGGACAAAATGTTTAATAATCCCGTTTACCACTGATACAACTCCATTTGCGCTTGAATTTGATGCAGTGGGACACTAAACTTGTAAAGTACACTGGGATATGGCTCCAATTGGGTACACTGCTCGAATTATGGTAGCACAATCGCTAAACTAGGAGATCCATTAGCTAGATGGAAGATGCTACCACTCTTCCTAGTGGATAGAATAGTGATACTTAAGATGGTAGCTTTACCTAAATTTCTGGACTTGTTTGTTAATATACCCATAGTACCCCCAGCGTACTTATTTAAGGAATCGCGCATGCTACTGCTGGCGTTGGTGTGGGCTGGCAAACAATCTTGTATTGGCGGGAAATACTGACTCTACTTTATGACAGGGGTGGGTTTGATGCTCCAGATTTTTATTTATATTGCCTGTGCGCATAGCTGCATTTCACCCATTACTGGTACGTGCCGCATGAGTATATCCCTCCTATAGCAGTAGAACATGACAGCGTCTACCCAGTGCCACTGACGGCTATTATCATGCACCAACATGGTGATGTTCTCTGCACTGAGATTAACACTATCCACGCCACGACTATGGCCTGGCGGCGCTGGCAGGGAAACTCCCGGTATATGCACCAGCCTTGCCCCTCCACTACCACCCTGAGATTTAGGCGGCACAAGAGGAGAAGGCACTACGATTACTTACACAAGTAGGTCTCAAGACTATGGAGGCCACCTACCCCAATGATAGCTCCCACACACACAAGACCACTCCTCATTAGTGATGTTTCCATACTGTAGGCTTCGGGCGCCCATGAGGGCTCTCTACCCTCCATTCTCAAAAGCACCTCCTGCCCTGCATTTGCTACAGGTGCTCCCTACAAGTTCCACGTCGTCATTGAATCACTAGGCTTCATCATGCAGTGCAGGAGGACAAGTCACGGACTACAACTAAGGCCATGGCACGCTGGAATGCAATACTCGCCTGACACCAGGAACAGGCCCTGGAACAGAATGAATGGAACTTCTGCTGTGCACAATTGAATTCCCTCACCTCCAAATGTAACTTGTGCATTCATCGCCTCAAATTCCTACATCAAACATATCACACTCCTGTTAAATTGTATAAAATTGAGGTACGTGATGATGCAACTTGTGTGCGATGTGGGGAGAGGGAGGGAGACTTCTCACAACTGGCTTGGCACTGCTCTCCTGTAATGCACTATTGGACTCGAGTTATCACTGCCTTGACAGACATGGTGCCGGAACAAGTGCCTTGCGACCCTGCAGTCTGCTTACTGGGACTGGTACGCAACCTATTAACCTCAAGCTAATATCTGTGGCATTGCTGTTGAAAAGTGGGGGTGGCGCTCCACGAAAAGGAGGGTGGCGCTCCACTGAGGAAGCAGGATCAAACATAACCAAACAACATTGGCTAAAGGACATGGTGTGTTGCAGGGCGCAACTGGAACTATATGCTGAGGACCTGCCACGGTGCCAAGGACATATGGGCTCCCTAAGCAACATACCTATTATCACTACAGGAAGAACTACAGCCGCCTGATGTATGATGGATGTGGAAGGGGGGAGAGCTAGTGGGTCCTATTCTAGTGTGTGGTCACAGAAATTCAAGGTACTGCTCGCCGCTCTTTGGGACTATGCGGAAGCGGGTGAGTGTTTATGTATTCCATGTGTCCTTCATTGTCTAACACACAATGTTGTTTGCTCTATAATACAATAATACACATTTTATTGAAAGATTTTTTAAAAAAGATATCTGGTACATCACAAACCTTCACATTGCCACACTTACCCACAACTGTCTCTAAACACGTCTGGCCTGCATAGTGTGCCCCAGAAACCTCCAACATTTCCCTCAGAGAGCATCGGCATGACAACAGGGAGCCTGAGGCTGCCATCAGCCACTACCCATGGCCTTAATCTGGCCCGTAGACATCTCTGTTCAGCCCTCAAAGACCCTCAGTGTCTCCCAGATACTCAGCTGGCATTCAGACAATCCCAGATGACTATCACAGACCCTCAGCTTGCCTTCAGGCACAACAAAATGGTATTTAGAGAGCCTTGGTCAGCCTTTAGATACCTCAGTTGTTCCTTTAACAATCCCAGGCAGCCCACACAGCTACTGAGAGACCTAAGCCAGGCATCAGTAGCCTTTGGTCTGCTGTCAGAGACCCTCAATCCGCCACCTTCTAACACCGGGTCTTAAAAGCTCCTCATTGGCCCATGGAGACCCTGTGTGCCCTCAAATATCTCCTCCATGCCCTCAAGAGACCATTAGCTTGCTTTCATTCTCCCCCAGCAGGTTGTTATACTTGGCAAGCCAGCCCTTAGATACCCTAAGTATGCCCTCAGACACCCTAGCACGCCTTTACAAGAACCTAATTACACCCTCATAACCCCTCAGTCGTTCCTCAGGACAAATCTCCAGACAGCCACCTGGCCTTTTGAGTGTGTCACCCAGCCTCCCATACCCCGACGGGCCACCTGACCACCCTCAACCTACGCCACTGGTTCTAGGTTTAGTTTAAAAAAAGGAGGGGATATCCGCCCTCTTCAACACCCCATTCCAGCAGCAAATCATTGCTGAACTGCCGTTCCTGTCTTGTGCCCGCCACTGCGCTGCACTCAATCAGTCAATCAATCAATCAATCAGTACTTCTATAGAGCGGCTAATCACCCGCAGGGTCTCAAGGCACTGCTCTCCACCCCTGCCATGCGCTGCACTCCACCCCTCCCATGTACCTCTACACTTTACGTAATTCCTGCTCTGCAGTGCTCCATCCTTGTCTCGCAGCACCTCGCTCCAAGTCCTGCATCCCAGTCCTGCCTTGCTCCCAGTCCTGCATCCCAGTCCTGCCTTGCTCCCAGTCCTGCATCCCAGTGCTGCCTTGCTCCCAGTCCTGCACCCTAGCCCTGCCTTGCTCCCAGTCCTCTCCTGCACCCTCAGTTCTGCATTGTTCCATGTCCTGCACCCCCACTCCTGCCCTGCTCCCAGTCCTGCTCCCAGTCCTGCCCTGCTCCCAGCCCTGCACCCTAACCCTGCCTTGCTTCCTGTCCTCTCCTGCACCCTCAGTTCTGCATTGTTCCAAGTCCTGCACCCCCACTCCTGCCCTGCTCCCAGCCCTGCACCCTAGCCCTGCCTTGCTTCCTGTCCTCTCCTGCACCCTCAGTTCTGCATTGCTCCAAGTCCTGCACCCCCACTCCTGCCTTGCTCTCAGTCCTGCATCCCAGTCCTGCCTTGCTCCCAGTCCTGCATCCCAGTTCTGCTTTGCTCCAAGTCCTCTCTTGCACCCTCAGTTCTGCCGTACTCCCAGTCCTGTCCTGCACCCTCAGTTCTGCCTTTCTCTGAGTCCTGCACCACAGCCGTGCCTTGCTCCCAGTCCTGTCCCGCACCCCCAGTTCTGCGCCCCCAGTCCTCCTTTGTCCCTAGTCCCGCCACGCACCCCGCTGTGCGTCTTTTCTCATCTCGAGATCTTTTTTCTTCCGATGCCGAATCAACGAGAGACGGAGATGGAATAATTAACGAGAGCAACAAAAGTACATAATGAGGATAATGAGAAGAGAATGTCATTAGCCGCCACAGGGGCAAAGGAAGGGGGGTGCGAGCGGGAAGGAAGAAAGGCGAATGGGGGGTGGGGGAGGTAATGGTAGAAGGAAGAGAAAGAGAGGGCGGATAAAGAAAGAAGAGAGAGCGTCACAGGAAGAGACAGAGTGAGGGGGGGCGGAAGAGAAGGCGAGAGAAGGCCAAGACTCGCCTGGGAAGTAAGAGAGGGGCAGGAGGGAGCCAGTTTCAAGGTGCGGGGGGCCTGGTGGGTGGAAGGAACTGCCGGGCCCTGTTTGCTGTGGTCTGGCACTTGTTTGTCGCTTTAAAGTTATTAACACAGATACTTCCACTTCTTTCGTTGGTTGTTGCCACTAGTGTACGGTTTTCTTTCACATCTTTCACCCCCGAATTTCTTCCACCCGCAGCTACTCTTTGGTGTTGTGTAACATGCGATGCAATAAGTCAACAACTTTTCTATGAGGACTTCCAGTCTTCCCTGGAGCCACCACGCTGACTTCCCAGGAATCTTTCAAGCCATACAAACTGGAAGCAGCGAAACCTCCAACCGTAGCAGGAGTCAGGCGGCTTTACCCCACCCCAGCCTTTACATGGACCGCAATGGACTAAAATAATAGAGGTAGCGGAAGTGACATCACACACCCTACGTCTCCGCGAAGATTTCATATGAAGTGACTTCATGATATATTTGAAGAGATCTTAGACCCTGATGGGTGACTTTACAGGAAGTGTGAACTATGGAAAAGCATCCATTGAGGGGTTTTTCAATAGGGCCGCATTTGTGGCAGATTATGGCCTCTCCTTTCCTTTCAAGGATGACCTGTCATGTTACCCTTGAAATAGTGCTAAAGTAAATAAGGATTAAAATACAATGTGAGCGAAGGGTAAAACCACCCTTCCCATGACTTATCGGAATGTATGGCACACGTGCAGCAAGGCTGTGCCTCTCAACCCACAGACAGACTTAACCCTTGCTGGTCTGAAGCTGACTAGGCAAAAATATTGTAATCAGTTATCATTGTTTGGATCTCAGCTTTTCAACATCTGATGTATACATCTTGGATACAAGCTAGACAGCAGCACTGCGTTTTCACCAAAATCAAAGGTGCAGTTTAAAAAACAGGTACTTTAGGCCCAAGATTTGTATGAATGCTTATGTTGCAACAAAATAACGTATATTTCACATTGAAACTGACATTCTAAATTAGAAAACAGTTCTCTACAACCTATTCAGTTGTCTTCCCTTATGCTTGTTTTCAATGTGAGAAACATAGTTAAATTTTCTGAAACATTTTGGCTTTCTACAACATGCACTTTTGTTTGAATTTAACTTTGAAGTGATCAAAGCACACTGGAAAAGGAGCACAGAAGCAATGTCTGGGGTACAGACTGGGCTGTGACCTCCTAAGTAACACCCACGTGCCCTTACATGCTTTATTGTAGTCTCGACTAGTGCATGAGCAACCTGGCAAGTTATCTGTAAACCCTAGCCACATAATTGGGGTAGCTTTCGAGAAAACCATTTATCCAGCTACATACACAAACAACTTTGTTGAAAATTTGCCTTTTCTGCAGGGTCACCGCAAATATTTTGCAGTTTGGCTGCACATATGTTTTTCTGGCTATAGAACTCTGTGCACTTTACCTCCGCTAACCAGTGGCAAAGTGTTTCTGCTTCTCCTTTCAACAGGATGAAATCAGAAACTCCTGATTGAAATATTTAACCTACGGATAGGTCCCTAGTATATGCTACCCAGAGGGTGCCCAGGGCCTATATATTACATTTCACTAGTGGACTGCAGCATTCATTGTGCCACCCACTGCAGTTACAATGCAAATATGACTTCAGGCCTGCCACCAGTAGCCTATCTGTGCAGGTTTGAACTGGAAATGTAACCTGGTGAAATAACTTCTTTTGATGAGCCTAAAACCCTTCTTTTAAATATTTATAAGTCACCCCTATCTAAGACTTAATGCGATGAAGACAGGGTGCTTGATATTTAAAAGCAGGACATGTAAAGGTTAATGTTAAACATGTCCCTACAGTGACTAGCACCTCAACTCTATTTTCACTGCAGCAGGGTGGGCTGTTCCGCAGAAGAGCACTGGGATCCATTATTAATTTTAATAAATGCTATTTCCACCTAGGAAACACCCAGAAGAATATTTCTAGGACTCCTTTTAATAGTTAAATAAAATGCAATTAAATGGTAATGACAGGAAATACTTTTTAGAAAAGTTATCTTTTGCCTCCCAAAAGCTTCTTAGGCCTTTCAGTGCCTTCCACTGTCACCTGGCAGGAACCCTTAGGGGCAGATTGAAGGAAAGTGGCACTGCACCCAGTGCAGCGCTACTTTCATTGCGCCCCTTAGCACCTCTCTACCGCCACCACGTGTGTGCCGTATTTAAAATACGGAGCACCATGGTGCAGGGTAGGGGGCATTAGCGTAATTTTTTTGAAGCTATTGATGTACTCTGCAGAAGGAGTGCCAGATTTTGTTTTTACTCATGCAGAGTACATAGGGGCCCATTATAAATAATGGTATGCCCCCTTTTAACGCCTGCTCTGAGCAGGTGTTAAAAGTGCGGAAAAAATGACACAGGGAAATCTGTTAGATTTCCTTGCACCATTTGCTCAGTACCCCTAAGGGGAGAATGCCTGGTGCAGGCATAATGTGGCACAAGGGTTTACAAAGTGAAGCAATGCATGCACTGTGCCACTTTGTAAATATGGCAAGTGGAAAAGGCCACTTTAGCACCATCTTAGCGTAAAAAAATGACGCTATGGTGCTCTAAGGTGGTGCTAGGGGCACTTAAATATGCTCCGTAGTCCTTTAGTTAGGGTGTTCCTAGAGGTCATTCCCAACCACTACCTTGTGCTAGGCTTAAATGAGGCACCTCCCAGTACCCACTACAGAACATTCCTGGACCTTTGGAAGATCAGAAAAGGACTGAATCTGCTGTCTGATACCTGAAAAGAGTCTAGAGGAGTGGACCCTCTCTCCCTCTTGTACCCAGGACAAGCAAGTGGACCCAAGGGTCATAAACTAATCTCATGTTAAAGTTACAGGGACATAAGCTACAAGAGGCCTTTTTTTGCAACTGCCCAGCTGACCAATGGTAAATGGATCTGAACTAGTCTATCCTGCTGGCTTCTGCCTGCCACCCTGTGAATCTCTAAGTGATTTTCTTCCTGGTCTCTGTCTGCCACCCTGTGGGTCTCTAAGTGCTTCCCCTGAGGTCCAAACATCTTTAGAAATGGACTCTTGCAGTGGATCGGGACTTAAAGGACTAAAGTCAGAAGGTAACATTTTTGACCACGACGAACTTCGTTAGTGCACTCCAACCTGGAATTAGCGTCAAATTGCATCTAGGCCCTGTTCTACTGCGACCATTGAAAATCATTGGCACTTTGTGCTTCTTGATGCGATTTCTACTTATAAAGTTAAAAAAAATTACATCTCTGGTTCCCCTTACTAGATTTATGTCATTTTGGTGTCATTTTGTTTATTAAATGTTGCACTATTTTTCCAATGCATTTGGGATGTTTATTGTTTAGCATTTCATCTTTATTACTGTTTTATTTCTGCATAAATAATTTAAACATTGCCTCTAAATTAAGACTGCCTGCACTGTGCCATATCTACCAAGGCATTGAGCTCAGGTTTATTTAGTGAATTTAGTGGTTCACCCTGAAAAGGATTGTGATTATTATTTGAGGTGGGTACTTACTCCCCTTAACAAATAACCCAATTTCGTGCAGACTTGTATTCTTCTATTTAAAAGAGACCAAAACAAATGGTAACATATGGAACCCCTGAAAGGTTTTTTGCATCCCCAAGAACAAAAGTCAAGCCTAAAATTTGAAAGAAATTAAATTCTTTGCATAGCTCATTTTTGGCATTCCTCATCCAATTACGATCATTGCATTCATCTGCGAAAACCACCAACCCAGTCCCCATGTTTTTTGAGGGTGCTTTAAAGTTCGGATGCCGGCCTATCCTTGTTCAACATCTATATGAATGTGAAAGTGTCAAAAGGTGACTTTCACCATTGGTGGTACAAGGATGAATTTGTAACCTTTTGCTCAAATGGAATCCTCCCAAGTTCCTGCCATCACCACCACACCGCCCCTCTCCTGCGCATGCAGGCTGCAGGCACAGGCTCCCAGCCTGCCCTGCGGCCATTCCTGATGTTGCTAAAAGCAGCGTTAGAATTGGCTGGGAGGAGCTGCGCCTGCTCCTAGCTCTCTTACCGGAGAGCACTAAACATCTTTCCTGTCTTTTCAGCTACAGTGACATTTTCGGGGGTTACTGTGGGCGTTGCCATCTCCATTATTTCACACTCCAGTAAGGTGATAGTGGTTTGTTCTAAGGCACACATTCTTAGCATGATGACTCAGTTCCTTCCTCTCTGTCTCTGGTTTACTTCCCATGGGTCATTCCCTGAACATATCCTGATCGGACAGTTGAAATGGACTTCGCTTCTACCTGTCAGAGCTGTCTAGACTTCACCACTTGGTTGGTATCAGGGCCCCTAAAAATTGACCAAATGATCCCTTGGCTTCTCCAGTCGGACTGGCTGCCCGTACACTTGCATGTTATGTTTTTCAAGGACTCACCTGAGGTGATGAAAAGCACTAGAACAGAGATGAGGTAAGAGAGCGAGGAATGAAAAGGGTGAAAAAGTTACCGCTGGATAAAGGTAGAGAAAAAGAAAGAGAAAAGAGGAGGGAGTAAGATAGAAACCAATAGAAAATAGGAAAGAAAAAAGCGGAAGTATACAGAAAGAGAAGGCAAGCAAGGAAGAGGGAAATGCCGAAAAAAATAAATAAAAGAATATAGATGGATAGCAATAGGAATAATTTAAAAAACAAGTAAAACGAGCGAAACAAAAAGAATAATAAATAGAAATTTATTAAGAAAGAGAGCACAGGAAAAAAGTCTAAAAGAAGGCTATGTTAGAAAGAGAAAATGGGACAGAAAGTGAGAGAGCTAGAGGAATAAAATGAGTTGAGAAATAATAGAAAAGTAAAATAAACAAGCATTTGCAATGCAACGGGCCTCGCGTTTGCTCATGTTAGAGCTGATCGCGTTGTAAACTCCTAATCCGACTTTTCATCTATCGGCAAAAGTGCTTTTATGTACGTAACCCGAAAAAGTGAAACTAACTGTGTAAAGTGCTCGACTTCTGCCAAGCGAAATCGCGTTAAGAAAATAGAGAAAAAGTAGTCCACGATCCGACAGAAAACAGCGAGCCTCGCATGTTTTCTGTACTTGGTCGCTGCGCTTGAGGAAGGCTAAGCACCGGAAAAGGCATGACGTGTGCATGCCTTCCACTAATGAAAGCAAGCAGATTTCACTAGGCAAGCCCACGAACCAATCAAACACACTGAAGTGACGTCGACAGGGCTCCGAGCCCTTTTCTAATAACTAAAGCGTCTTGCTGCGATACGCATGCGCAAACGCATGCAACGCAGGCTCGACCCTAAAAAGGAAAGACATTTAGGGAAAAGGAGAAAAAAGGAAACAGAATAGAGAATGAAGTAACCAAGAAAGGAAAATGAGTTAAGGTAGGTAAAATGAGAGGAGGGAAAGAAAACTAGAAAACTAGAAACAAAGCAAATCAATAACTATGGGCGTCGTGAACACCCTGCTTTCACCCCACTTTAGCAGCTAAAGCAGAGTTGGATTTTTTGATATGCCTGCAACTCGACAGACCAAGGATCATAAATAACGTGAAAGGGTGGGTGGTTGCTTGTTTAGGTGACTGAAAGGACTGATGGGTAGGTGTGTGAAGAAAAGGGTGGATGGGTGAGGAAAGAGTTGGTGGGTGGATGGATAGATGAATGAATGAGTGAGTAAAAAGACAGATGTAGGATGTATGAGAGAACAAATGAATGGATGAGTGAAAGGGAGGATGGATGGATGGATGGATGGATAGAAGAGTGGATGGATACATTTTTTTATGGATGAATGAAAGGGAGGGTGGATGGATGGATGAAAGGGTGATTGGATGGATAAGTGAAAGAATGGATGCATTAGTAAAAGTGTGGCTGGATGGATAGGTGAAGTGAAAGGGTGAATAGATGGATGAGTGAAAGGATGAATGGACGTATGAAAGGATGGATGCTGGGATGATCTGCATCCCTAACTTTAGAAGCTACAGTGGGGTGAAGTTCTTGATGGACCTCTTCTGTCTGCAACTTGGCAGACAAAGGGGACCGAGTGAATGGATGGATGTGTGAGTGGAAGGTTGGATGGACGGGTGAGTGAAAGGATGGATGGATGCATAGATAGATGGATGAATGGCTTAAAGGATAGATGTAAGGGTGGGTGAGTGAAATAATGAATTAATGGGTAGATGGATGGATGAATGACTTAAAGGATGGATGTAAGGATGGATGAGTGAAAGAATTAATGGATGAGTGAAAGGGTGGGCAGATGGAAAATGGGTGAATGAAACGGTAGATGGATGAGTGAAAGAATGGATAAGTTAAAAGGAGGTGGATGGATGAAAAGATGGAAGGATGAATAGAAGAATGGATAGATGAGTGAAAAGGGGGTGGGTCGATGGACAGATGAGTGAAAGCATGAATGGATGAATGAAATGGTGAATGGATGGATGAGTGGTTGGGTGAAGGATGAGTGAAAGGATGGATGGATGACTGGGTAAAAAGATGGATGGATGAGTGTAACGGAGAATGATAGATGGAGTGCAAGGGTGGATGGATGGAGTGAAAGGGTGGATGGGTGAATGAATGATGTAAAGGATGAATGGATGGATGAGTAAGAGGGTGGATGGAGAGATGGATGAGGGAAAAGGTGGATAGATAGATGTATGGAGATGGATGCATAGGTTTAGATATGGAAAGGTGGACAGACGGAATGGTGAAAGACTGAATAATAAATGAATACATGAATTGATGACAGCCAATAGATAAAGTGTTGTTTTATGTGAGAAAGCCCAAATCAAACATTAGGGAGCTGCAAGTCATTGTGACCAGCACAATCCAGCAGTTAAAGAAAAGAACAGAGGAGGTCATGTTTCCAAGTTGAGAGAAATA
This sequence comes from Pleurodeles waltl, assembly GCF_031143425.1. Taxonomy (NCBI): domain Eukaryota; kingdom Metazoa; phylum Chordata; class Amphibia; order Caudata; family Salamandridae; genus Pleurodeles; species Pleurodeles waltl. The sequence continues at coordinate 341,650,659 of NC_090445.1, forward strand.
CAATGGTTGCTAGTTGGTGAGGGGATCCCGTTTTGTTTTATTTTTTAACTCTTTTAATTGACAGTGTAATAAAAACAGGTATATAGCATATTGGTTCACTGACTTTGCAACAGGATTAATAAGCATCTCACCTCCCAGTATTTCCCACAGCACTCCCCTCCCATCCCCATCAACATTCGTAAAAGACCCACATGGGTCTGACTGCGGCCCACAGCCCAAAAGAAACAAAATCATTAGATATATTGCCCCTGTAAGCATTCCATGGCCGACCAGCTTTTTGTCAATTTTCGGGGGCAACCCCATCCCTCATACACCACCCTTTCAGCCAACTTACACCAGTCTATGTCGTGTTGCCAGTCCCCCAACGGGGGCGGCTGCTCTCTTCCCCGCCATGTTATGTTTGACAACCATTAGTCCCAATGTCCACCATATTTGCGTCATGCGACACAGGTCCGTTCCACTCCAGAGAAGCTTCCAGTATACAACCCTCGCGCAAAAGACCCAAGTTCAAGAGGTAAAATGAATTTGTACGGGTGGCTGCCAGTGCTCATCACCAGCACTTCTTTTTAAAGACCAGAACTTATGTATGGGAGTTTACTGCAAGGTGGGGCTCTTGGGCCATTTTTCAACCATGCACATCAATAGAGCTTTTAGCAATTCAGTGTACGTAAAAATGATAAAACTAACACATCCGAGCCATCTCTAAAGCGTGGGGTGACCTGAAACGGTCCAAAATGTCACCCTTGTTTATGTGCAATGTTTAGTGGGTAATGCTGGCACTGCCATTTGCCAGCAGTGCCCGGAGCTGTGGGTGGTCTTAGCTACATCAGAAGACCTTGAGCCTTGGCACCCATATTTATTTTTACAAATTAAACACTAACTAAAACAAAAAGTCAGATGACAGGAACTGGCAGTAGTTACCTCTTAAAGCAACCGTCTTCTTGACCAGTCTGCCTGAAGATCCATGACTCTATGACAACCTATATTTTAAGGACAGAGCTAAAAACACATTTCTTTCACCAAATGTGGTCCAAGGGCACTTAAAGTAGGGGTGTTGGGGTGCTGCAGCCCCCCCCGAAATAATCAAGGTGAAGTACAGAGGTGAATCAGCAAAAGGGTGCCTTTAAATTATATTTTTATCTTGTCACATTTGCTGTGCATCAAAGACAGGTGTCAAATGTCAAGCTGTGTCCTCTGACAAATTACTACTTATTCTTTAAGGATGGGGATTGGAGTTTACTTTTAATTCTCACTGCTAAGTTAGAGGATTTTGTAAAGTGAACTACCTGACAATCCTCTGTGATATAGGGCATGTAGAAGGAAAGGCTGTGGGATGACTTTTTTGTAACACACTAATTTTAATACATGTAAATTACCTATGCAAATATTTCAAAGTGTGTCCACGGTAAAGAAAGGACAAATGTAGCACTTTTTTTGTAATTCTGAAGTGATGCAAACAATGAATTAAGTTGGATCAAAACATGTCAAGACACTTTACTTGGTGATGCGCAAATGATATACATTTGCTGAAACCCGAATTATACACATTATATCAGTAAAGCTGCAGGTCATAGTGGCCATTTCAATGGAAAACGTGATGTCTGTAAATGACATTAGAACATTGGAAGGTTGGCAGCTCCATTGAAAACAATGGAGTGCTGCGGGCTTTTACTGGCCAGTAAAAGCCCGCAGCGCCAACATTCCAATGTTTGCTTTGTTCACAGCAACAGCTGTGAACAAAGCCTCACGGAGCCCAAGGGGATTTTAATCTCCTCGGGCTCCGTGAGGAATTTGTTTGATTTAATAGAACGTTCTGCCCTGAGTGGCAGAATGTTCTAATAGCCTTAGAACCTGCCGTAGCGGGCTCTACCAACTATTAAAGGCCCTCTCCCTTGTTAAAGGCCCTTGCCTTCGGCTCGGGCCTTTAACGCGGGCCTTTAATAGCCGGTAGAGCCCGCTACGGCGGGTTCTAAGGCTATATTGGTCTGCACTCGATTTAAGAACACGAACGCTAGCAGGCCTTATGCTATCGTGAGCACAGCGACATAAGGGACAACACTGAAGAGGTTTGACTTTCCCTTTATTAGCCTTAATTACTGGAGCTCATACAGCTCCAACCTGCATTGTGCTCCCCAAACTCCCCTTTTCCCCAGGCTCCTTCCTTTCCTGTTCCCTAACTACTTTCCCTTTCCAATGGCTTTCTTTACTACCAGGGTCTTCGCGCCCTTGTGTTAATGTGCCGTTACGACATTACAGGTCTGGGCGTTCCAGGCGTGTCACTGCTCATGTCTTTCTATAAGCTCAGTTGCACAGTGAGGGGTCTAATTGGCCGTTACATTCGCAACTTGTCAGTGAATGTGCCTTTTATCAAAGCCCCCCTTCTTTGCCACTGGATGCGCGTGCAGGACTTGATTCTAGCGTTAAACAGGGGTGGGCAGCGCACTCAAAAGTATTGTAAGTGTAAACACCCTCATCAGTTAAGTGTGCCTCAGGGTATCACCCTCTGATCCTGGACATTCATATACATAAACTGAAAGCAATGTTGCGTTCACGGAACAGTGTCCCCTGTGTGCACTACTGTGTCCTCTCAAACTAAGGTTTATGTTAATCCCATGGTACACATGATCTTCGTGATGGAAACAATGCACTTCACTAATTATGGTAACTCAATTGCATTTTTTCTATCCTCGAGCCACATTCATCTTCATGCATATATGCTCCATCATATTCAACAGGTGTATATCCAGTAAACAATTGAAGGAATGAATGAACTTTAGAAATCCTGATACATTTCGGGCTGAAGCCCTTCTTAAGGGGATATATTGATCTACAAAACAAGCAATGTGAATACTAAATGATGTTGGAGTTCCTAAGATAAACCATAAATATACGAAACTGATGTGACATGCACCATACGTCCGTAAGTCACTCGACGTGTCAAGAAGAAAATGAGTATGAAAGCAAGAACCAAGAGTTAAATCGCACCGACCTTAAACAAACAAACCCAATTCAGCCAGCCATTGTGCTCACAGCTACAGTGACAAAGCATTCAAAGAGAGAGTACAATTCCCTTGACACCCAAAAATCACTTGGGAACTAGCTAATGCCATGCTTAAATACTAGCATCCAACAAAACATGAACTGAGAAAGTTGTAAGTTGGATGTTATCAAGCAACTGTGGATCTCAATCAATCAGGAATTTGTAAAGCGCACCACTCACCTGTGAGGGTCTCAAGGCGCTGGGGGGGGAAGAAAAAGTGGGAAGGGCGCTGCTACTGCTCGAACAGCCAGGTCTTGAGAAGTTTCCTGAAGGTAAGGAGGTCTTTGGTCTGGTGCAGGTGGGTGGGAAGAGTGTTCCACGTTTTGGCAGCGAGGTGTGAGAATGATCTACCGCCAGTTGAAGTTCTGCAGACGCATGGGACGGTTGCGAGTGTGAGGTCGGCAGAGGAGAGATGCTGGTCGGGGTGTAGAAGGAGAGCCAACTGTTGAGGTATTCTGGTCTGGTGTTGTGCAGTGCTTTGTGAGGAGTTTGAAGGTGATTTTCTTGTTGACTTGGAGCCAGTGCAGGTTTCTCAGGTGGTCTGTGATGTGGCAGTGGCTGGGGATCTCTAGGATGAGGTATGCGGAGGCATTCTGGATGTGTTGCAGTCTTTTCTGGATTTTGGCCGTGGTTCCTGCGTAGTGGGAATTGCTGTAGTCCAGTTTGCTGCTTACGAGGGCTTGGGTGACTGTTCTTCTGGTTTCGGTGTGTATCCATTTATAGATCTTTCAGAGCATGCGGAGGGTGTTGAAGCAGGAGGAGGAGATGGCGTTGACTTGCTGGGTCATGGATAATGAGGAGTCCAAGATGAATCTTAGGTTGCGTGCGTGGTCGGTGGGAGTCGGAGCGGCTCCGAGAGTGACAGGCCACCAGGAGTCATCCCATGCGGAGGGGATGGAGCCGAAGATGAGGACTTCCGTCTTGTCGGAATTGAGTTTGAGGCAGCTGCTCTTCATCCATCCGCCGACGGCCTTCATTTCTTCATGGAGGTTGGTCTTGGCAGAGTCCTTGGTGAGGGAGAGGATCAGCTGGGTGTCATCGGCGTATGAGATGATGATGAGGCTGTGGGATCGGGCGATGTTAGCGAGTGGGGCCATGTAGACATTGAAGAAGGTCGGGCTGAGGGACGAACCCTGGGGTATGCCGCAGATAATTTCGGTGGCCTCTGAGCAGAATGGGGGGAGGTGGACTCTCTGGGTTCTGCCGGTGAGATAGGAGGTGTCCCAGAAAAGGGCTCTGTCGTGGATTCCTGCATTGTTGAGGTGTGAGCGTAGGGTGTGGTGGCAGACAGTGTCGAACGCGCCCGAGAGGTCCAGGAGGATGAGGGCCACGGTTTTGCTGTTGTCCAGTATGGTTCTGATGTCGTCAGTGGAGCCTATGAGGGCGGTTTCGGTACTAAATCTAATATGAGTACCCGTTATCTCGGGACGTGCTACACACCATGCTAATCTGTTGAGGTTAAGTGCAACAAATAAATTCAAAGTCCACTCACGGTAATAATGGTTTGTACTACTACATCTTCCCGACAGCGTCTATATCTGCTGCCAATAGCCATGAAGAAATTAAAACTAAATTTCATATAGGTAATACTGACCCTGATGAGGTCAATGCTCAAGTAAGTGTCAATGTCAATAGTGCCAGCACAGCTTCCCTTTACTAGCCTTTGGTTGTATTGATAAAATGGAAGACACTAGAGTTAACGGGTGACCAGTAGGGTTTTAAGATGTCAATGAAACGACACAGCAAGTAGTGCTACCTTGAGCAGTAACACAGTTATAAGTATGAATGATGATTATAAAGACACAAAGAGAAGATAAGAGGAAAAACTAAATTCTAAGAGAGAAAATTAAAATTAATATAGGAGAGATGAGGCCTCTTGACATACTTTTGCTGAACTTTCCATTGCTGAGATGCAGTACAGAAGTGACTAATACTGAACAAGCCTCAGTGTTTAAGAAATTCAGATTCAATTTAAGAATCAGTGCATTGCAATCTGAATGACTTGAGGGTCTCACTAGATATTGATTGTAGGTGTATATTAATTTGTTACATTTTCCAGCTATTTCCTTACATTGATATAGCAGCCTTTACTTGAACAAATATTTGGCAATACATTTACTAAACTCCACAACTAATGGCGACACAACAGGTGACATCAAATAAGTGTTTATTCTTCACATGTGCTCCACAATTCCAGACCTCGCATTGGTCACCTTTATTTTGACACTAACTGATTTGTGGTGGTTTATACTAAAGAGTTTCAAGCTGCATGAGTTCATGTAAATGCATTTTTTCGAGCTAGTTGTACATAGTAATCGAAGCCTTACTAAACGTGCCTCAAAAATAAGTTGTGATATGTTTTTTTCAGCATTAAATCCTAAATCTGAATAATTGCCAACTGTATATATTAGAAATAAAAATGAGAGGTATATACTTTTAGAAAAATAACATTTACTTGGTTGTGTAGCTAAAGATTGGATAACGTTTCCGAATTAAGTTTTTCTAGGTTTAGTGAAGGACTGTCCAAATTTATTAAAGTATCATGCATTCTGATTTTTCTTCAATTTATATGGCAATCAGAAACTGTACACATTGAAGTAAACGAAGCATGGTAACAGAAAAAAATACATAAACTTCAGATCTTAGGATAGGGGCTACATACAGTCAAACACAGGTGTCTTTATTAGACATAGGCAAGTAATAATTAGGCCCAACCAAAACAAAGTCCTTCCTCTTTCTTGATGCTGGTCTTTTATGAACTTCTGTGAATTAACAGGAACATGAGGAAAATCGATCTAACGACAAAGATGAAGAAATAGCAATCCAATCCTTGTCTTCTCCATCATATGTTTAAAGGTTGAAGTACTGATGGGGCTGACACTGAAAAAAGAAAAACACTTTCTTAGAGTTTGCTGATGGTCAATATACACAGAAACTCCTTGGGGTGTGAAAAGATTAACTTTATGATAACAATCATTAATAAAGAGACAGAATCTGGATAATACTCAACTCCACATCTATAAAATCAGGACTTTCTTTCACTAAACATAGGAAAATCTACATTTTAAGGCATGACCAGGGGCTCCTACTATGCTTTTTCAATGGATATTGACAATTGTCAAAGGGACGAAAGGCACTAGCTGCCAGAAAAAGGTATGAAATGCATAATCATTAGCTCAGTCAGCTGCTCTCATAATGTCTTCAGTGCAAGCTCCCACCAAAAAGCCTTCATTTTCTTTGACGCCCTTGTCAGACTAAGCACATAAAGACGGAACACGTATGCAAGCGAAATGCATGACATAGTTAACCATTCTATCTAAAGAGGGAGAAGAGATTAGACCATGAGGTTTTCTGATGGAGTAAAAGATGTTCAGATGAGTTTTTATGGGTCTCATATTCAATGGCGGCTGGTGACATCTGGAAGTGGTGGGGTGGAAAAGTGCGGTTGAGTGCCCTGTGACGAGCAAGAGTAGCGAGCGAACCCAACTGCCATAAGGGTGGGTTCTGGCGGGGGGTTCTCACCCAAGAAAATTTTGAAAAAAGAGTGGGCAAATGGTGCATTTTCAAGCAAATTTGAGAAAGCAAGAAGGTTAATTAAGCAATTGTAAAAGTGTAGTTATGACATCAATAAAGAGCCTCTGGGTGGCATAACGTGAACTGCAGACACTAGGGCAAGCTGGGGTGTTCTGGACGTGCATTCCAAAGACCTCAGGCTAGTAGGGCTGGAAAAAGTGGTGCACTAGTGCACTAGTTTTCAGAACAACCAAAGTGTTGCCAACGTGAGACAGCAAAAATAGGAGTGCCTAAAATGCAGGCTCTAACAGTGGAATTTAAAAATACTGCAGATGCAACAGAAGTCATGAGGAACAAGTGCAATGCACCCTGTAGAGCTACAGTGCCACAACAGCTTAGTTGGTTCAACAATCCCTGTAAAGCCAAGTTTTACCTGCGCCTTTCATCCCTGTGAGGGATGGAAAAAGTGCAGGTCATCACTGCTCAGTCTTTCAACCTTCACAGAAAGGTAAAATCAGTTCTACTCTGTCAGCTTCCAAAATTCCACCCGTTAATAAAGCACAAAGAGAGGCTCCAGTTGGTGAGGGGTGATACTTATAAATTGTTAATATTAAGATTGCTACTACCAAGTGGTACAGAGTAACCTTCAACATATGCACTCATTAGATGAATATGAAATGTCATTGGCTTTTCACATACTGAAGTTTGAAAGATAAATATAGTTTTGCTGTATCTCAGTAACACCCACCTACAGCCCCAAAGCACACACGCTGACCTCGTTTCCACCAGTTAAAGTTGCCTATTCTTTGCACCTCCGTTCCCATGTTTTAAAGAAAATCACAGCCTGTTAGTATTTTACTTAGGCTCGGGCTGTGAATATTTAAGGATAACACAATCTCAGTGGTGGGGCGAAACACCATCTGGGAAAGCTGGTTGAATGATTTTTCCCACTTATTGAGTGCTGCAACATAGAAAACACCAATCTAAAACTACAAAACATGCACACTCATTGTAGACACTGCACAACCCTGTACAGCAGGCAGTAAAACACATTGAGACACAGTCAATGACACAGTCTACTTAGTGTAAAAGGCCATTTATTCAGGACAGGATTGCAACTCATACATAACATTTAACTTATCTAACAAATTTGAACTTTAGAACTCCCCACCATTTTAACTTCTCCTCGATCATCCTTTTCACTCATTCCTTCACTTTTCACTTCCATTCCCCCACACATCTCCCTTTTCCTTTCATGTCCAACCTGCTTCAGGCATCCCACACACTATGATCCTTCACCTGCTTCTTTTCCCTCCCCTGGAGGGGTGACCAGGCCCGCATCTGACCCTTCATCCTCCGCCATCTACTGCCTCGAAAACCTCTGTTCACAACCTGCCCCAACTGTCTTTCTCGCCCCACACGCACACACTCACTCCATCAACCCGAACTCCCACATCACACCCATACCATCCTTCTTCCTCCTGCAAGGTGGGTGGGCGGCCAACTTCTGCACCACATGATGAGCTAGCGTGGAAGAGGCCGGTCCCTCCCCCTCAGCCCTATAAACCCACTTCCTTTGCCCCGCCCCTACTTACCTACAGCCAATCCCGCCCGCCACCCGTTACTTTCCCTTCCTGAATGATCCTGCAGAGAGACTAGACCATGTCTGCTCTCTGCAGGACCCTCCATCGGGACACAGTCAGTGACTCAGTCAACTTAGTGTAAAAGGCCATTTATTTAGGACAGGATTGCAACTTATACATAACATTTAACTTATCTAACAAATTCGAAGTTTAGAAACCCCCACCCTTTCAACTTCTTGATCATCCTTTTCACTCATTCCTTCACTTTTCACTTCCATTCCCCCACCCATCCCCCTTTTCCCTTCATGCCCTACCTGCTTCCGGCATCCCCCACACTCTCATCCTTGACCTACTTCTTTCCCCCCTGTGGAAGGGTAGCCAGGCCTGCATCTGACTCTCCACCCTCCCCCATCTACTGCGACCCAGCACAAACCCTGTTGGCGTTTTGCTGCCCCACCAGCGAAACCCACTGCAACATAGCATCCTTAATCCTTCTCTCTGAGCCACATCTTCTCACCCCACAAGTTTCCCACGAGTAACCTGAGATCCGTAAGATAATAAGCATCGCCCAGCTCCGACAGGTGCACACCATCCACCCTGAACAGCCCCTCATCTTGTTCCGTAAGGTCCTTATGTCTCAAAACCTAGCAATCGTGTGCCCAACAGAAAACCCGCATCGCCTGATTGAGTTTTCTCCGAGCCCTTTCCATGGCTCCATGCTTCATAGCCCCTCTCCATGTCCGTCTAGGCACAAACTCCGTCCAGACCACGCATGTGCCGTGCAATTTTTGCATGAGAAATTCCAAGTCCCGTTGCATATGTTGCAGTAAGGTGAGCCCTGACAGCCTCACCAGATCATTCTCCTCAAGGAAGATTAACAGAAGATCGGGACAACCCCAACTTGGCACGATAGATGTTAGAAAAGGAGGCAAATTTCCCCACCTCATGCCCTTCTTTTCCCACCAAAAAACTTCATCCTGGTTACTAGGCAGTCCTGAGGCGCGTCCATAAATCTGCCTCTCCACAAATTTTGCAGCCCAATGGATAAACGAGTGCCCGACCAGCCATGTGACCATTTTTTCTCTCCTGGGACTGGACACGCAACCTGCAAAGAAAACAAACTGTAATATCACCTTTACCAGAATTCCCAACTCTTGTATGCAAACCCTCGCCACCAAGTCTACACCCGTTCCCTGTAGCCCAAAATTCAAGGCCTCACATATTGCTCACAGCATCTAGATTTCTCCCTCCCAATTCTCTTAATCTGTGCCCAGTCCCATCCTAAATGCGCCGCAGCTGTAGCCACCCCTATTCTGAAAAAATGCGTGCCATAACCTTGTGCTTGCCTGCCTGTCTGTCACAAAGCCATCAGTAATACCTGTAACAACTGGAAGGCTGTAAACTTTGTTCCATTGGCATGGCTAAAAACCCCTTCCCCCAAAAAGCCCCCCTCTGTGCTTGAAAACCCATCTACTCCAGAACCGGACAAGCCACTGCATTCCTCCTTTTTTCCAACCGCACCCATTTTCCTTTCCCTAGCTGATCAGTTTTTGACCGTCTAAGCCATATGCCCAAACGCTTCCCATGCATATAAACTTCTCCAACTTTCATGCCGATTGATTTACCTACGCTCAAAAGCTCAGACACTCGAAATGCCCCAAAAAAACATCCACACCATGCATAAACGAAACAGAGCCAGCTCATATGCATCCGCACAACATACTGGCAAAAAATGCAATAGCTCCAATAATAACTCAAATGTAATTGGTTCCCTTACCTCCTTAACTGACCCTGCTCTGACCCGTCACCAACCTTTCAGCATCTTTCCCAACAGGTCATCCCTGACCAGATCGCAATCAAAAAACAAATTCCATAAAAGGACACCCCTGCCAACTTGCCCCCAATCGTGGCGGGCGACAAACCCTTCTGTATCAAGAAAAGTACAGAATGTAACACACATAACTCAAGCTCTCTGTTGCTCTGTAACCAGAAAGCCCCCACAAAACTTTCAAAACTCTGAAACTCCAACCATGCCAGTCGGTAGCTCCTTTGAGTGGATTCCGCTAAGGACATCTCCACCAGCCCAGTGATCATCATGCCTCCCCACTCCCAAATGTCTGCCGTGCCCGCTGTCTTGTTCTGCTCTGCTCCTGGTGACAGGCTGCAAACCGTCGCCACTGTCAACAAGACAGGGAATCTGCAATCTCATTGTACACCCCAGGTATGTGTGCAGCTTTGAAAATAACATTCAAGGATAGACATCTAAGCATAAAATGTCTCAACAAATGCAGAACCCTCAGATCGTTTGCCCTCTGTCTTTTCACAACTTCTACAACTGTTATGTTCTCCACATGAAAAACCACGGTTCTGTTTGCCAGCTCATCCCCCCACACTGCCAGCGCAACTAGCAATTTTTTCTCTCCTGGGACTGGACACGCAACCTGCAAAGAAAACAAACTGTAATATCACCTTTACCAGAATTCCCAACTCTTGTATGCAAACCCTCGCCACCAAGTCTACACCCGTTCCCTGTAGCCCAAAATTCAAGGCCTCACATATTGCTCACAGCATCTAGATTTCTCCCTCCCAATTCTCTTAATCTGTGCCCAGTCCCATCCTAAATGCGCCGCAGCTGTAGCCACCCCTATTCTGAAAAAATGCGTGCCATAACCTTGTGCTTGCCTGCCTGTCTGTCACAAAGCCATCAGTAATACCTGTAACAACTGGAAGGCTGTAAACTTTGTTCCATTGGCATGGCTAAAAACCCCTTCCCCCAAAAAGCCCCCCTCTGTGCTTGAAAACCCATCTACTCCAGAACCGGACAAGCCACTGCATTCCTCCTTTTTTCCAACCGCACCCATTTTCCTTTCCCTAGCTGATCAGTTTTTGACCGTCTAAGCCATATGCCCAAACGCTTCCCATGCATATAAACTTCTCCAACTTTCATGCCGATTGATTTACCTACGCTCAAAAGCTCAGACACTCGAAATGCCCCAAAAAAACATCCACACCATGCATAAACGAAACAGAGCCAGCTCATATGCATCCGCACAACATACTGGCAAAAAATGCAATAGCTCCAATAATAACTCAAATGTAATTGGTTCCCTTACCTCCTTAACTGACCCTGCTCTGACCCGTCACCAACCTTTCAGCATCTTTCCCAACAGGTCATCCCTGACCAGATCGCAATCAAAAAACAAATTCCATAAAAGGACACCCCTGCCAACTTGCCCCCAATCGAAACGGACGACAAACCCTTCTGTATCAAGAAAAGTACAGAATGTAACACACATAACTCAAGCTCTCTGTTGCTCTGTAACCAGAAAGCCCCCACAAAACTTTCAAAACTCTGAAACTCCAACCATGCCAGTCGGTAGCTCCTTTGAGTGGATTCCGCTAAGGACATCTCCACCAGCCCAGTGATCATCATGCCTCCCCACTCCCAAATGTCTGCCGTGCCCGCTGTCTTGTTCTGCTCTGCTCCTGGTGACAGGCTGCAAACCGTCGCCACTGTCAACAAGACAGGGAATCTGCAATCTCATTGTACACCCCAGGTATGTGTGCAGCTTTGAAAATAACATTCAAGGATAGACATCTAAGCATAAAATGTCTCAACAAATGCAGAACCCTCAGATCGTTTGCCCTCTGTCTTTTCACAACTTCTACAACTGTTATGTTCTCCACATGAAAAACCACGGTTCTGTTTGCCAGCTCATCCCCCCACACTGCCAGCGCAACTAGCAGCGGAAATAATTCCAAGAAAGCAATACTCCTGCCCTTCAGGAGCCATTTTTCCAACCATGTCCCCGCACACCACCTCCCATCCCAAAAGAGCCCGAAACCTGCGGCCCCAGCTGCGACTGAGAATATGTGAACCTGCCATATTGTGTCTTCCTCCCGAAAACTCATGGAAACCCCATTGAACTGTGTTCAAAAGGATTTCCACACCTTGATGTCTTCTCTCATCCCCACCGACATGCGATTTCTGTGATGCGGAAGGGCAACCCCAGACATGGCTAAATAAACCTAGCCACCTGTTAAATGTCCTGCCCTCCCCCCCAAACAACCCTGCAAGAAAAGTTGAGATAACCCAAAAGCTTCTGTGCTGTCCGCAAATCTATCTTGTGCAAGGACCGTATGCATCCCAGAAACTCCAAGATCTCATCCACCTTACCAGATGGTAATCTTGCAACTAAGGATTCCGCATCCGGTTCAATACCCAAGAATGTCAACACATAATTTGGCCCTTCTGTCTTTTCCGGGGCCAAGGGGACTCTGACCTCCCGTGCCAGCCTTCGAAAGAAATTCAGAGCCCGTCCGCAAGACCCAGATCCTGCCTTACCCACAAAAAGGAAATTGTTTAAATAATGAGTCTCCTCCAGAAGCCCACTTGCTTTAACAAAAACCCACTGTAAGAAGGTACTAAAGGCTTCAAACAACGCACATGAAATGGCGCAGCCCATCTGGAGTACTCTGTCACCATAGATTGCCCCATCAAGCTGCATCCCTAGTAACACAGAGGCCTCTGGGTGTATGGGCAGCAACCTAAAGGCCGACTGTATGTCACATTTTGCCATCTCTGATCCCCTGCTGCACCCTCAAACAAGCCTAATGGCATCATTCACCGATGTGTATACCAACCTTGTATTCTCTGGAACGATAAAATAATTTACAGACGCCCCTTCCAGCCATGACAAATGATGTATGAGGCGAAACTCGCCACTAGTCTTTTTTGGTACCACACCTAGCGGGGAAATCATGAGATCTTCACTCGGCCAGTCATAAAAGGGGCCCACAATTCTGCCCAAAGACACTTCTTTGTCTAGTTTGTCCTTCACCACCTTCTCGGGCCCTGGTAACTTATACGAAAACTTTCCCTGAAAACTCCATTACAATTTACTCGCCAAGTCTCTATCCGGATACCTCTGCCGTGAGGGCAATAGAGTCTCCAGCCTAATTGGCATAGGACCCGTTTGGTGCAGGAGCACCCTGCATGCCCCTACCCTTGGTCGTTCTCCACTACACAGCTGGACTGGAGAGCGAGAAACATTGAGTGACCGGATGGCGGCCCCCGCATTTGGAGCACTCATGTTTGAATTTAAATGGGTGTCTGGAACAGAGACCCCTACTGAAGTTCCAGCATGCCCCTGAAGTCGGTACCAGGGGCCGCTGTCCAACACCCGCCCCTACTTGGGCAAGACGGGCCTGAAACATCTTGTATACTACTGGCAAGCCAATCGCAGTGTGCGTAGATGCCGTGGACTGTGAAGACACCATCCACTGCATCCACAATTCTGGATCCACATCCCCCATGGCTTGTCCATGTTCACACTCACCCTCGCCCTGAACTCCTCATCATAGCTCAGCCATGCAAAACCCCCAAAATGCATCTGAGCCTTATGTATAATGTCCATGTATTTGAACAGTGCTATGGCCCTGTCCGGAAATTTCTCGCAGTAAATACTTGCGAATATCAGAAACGCCGAGGTCCAATTATCCATTGTAATTGGTATCCGCGGTCCGCAAGCTAACTCCCACTCCTCTTCTTTAGAACCCTCTTTAACCTGTATATCTCTATGCAGAAGCTTAAAAAAATCCACATACTTGTGCGGCCATATCCTCGCCTTCGTCTTCTCTGCCACATGGGAGCCCAAAGGCATTGCCAAGCCCATGTAGGGGAGCTGCTTCCTATGCCCCCCCTTCCTTGTCTTCCATCCCGTACCATGCCGAAGTGCCTTATCCCCCGTCTCACTCACCATGGTCGTGCTTGGGTCCTTCGTCTGTGTGAGGTCCCCCTCTTGAGGCGCACTTGCTGCAGGTGTCTCATGCACAGAATAATCAACCACCCCAATAGACTTGTGTGTCCTAGCCCCGACAGCACCTGCCCCTTCCCCCCAACACTGACCACCATTCTCCCTTACCTTTGCCACAGGAAACCAGGGGCCGCATTCCTCTCATTGCCACGCAACCACGCACCAGTCCGCGGACCGCTTCCTGTGTCTCCCCACCGGCGTTGTTCTCCCTAAATATAGAAAACGAAGAGGGGGTTGCTCCGCTCTTGGGCCTTTTCCCCCTCCTTTACCCCTGCTCACCTCAGTGTTATGTATCTCCCCGTTCTCCCACTCATCCATCTCTTCCTCAAAATCGAGTTCCACCACATCATCCTTATCCATCTCCCACTTGCCGTCATCTCCACCGACCTCCATCACATTGTTAACGCTTCCGGCACCTGTCCCCCACGTCATAGAGAAGGCAGCTGAAGAAGAAGAAGAAGGCACCCCTCTAGTGCTTCAGGCCAACGTCCAGAGGCCGTATTGCACCCCGTTGGCATCACCTTCTTTCTGCTACTGGCATTGACTCTCAACACCTTTCATGGCCGTGTGCGCCACTCGTTCTCATCGCGCTGCCAGACCCCATGGCCGCACGTGCCTCCTGACCCCTCCCTGGCTCTACATGGAGCACCCAGACCCAGCTGCCTCGTCCTACTGCAGGGCATGATGGTCCCTCCATTCCCCCTACCTCCGATGGTCTCTTTAGTTGCCTTCTTCTTCCCCATGACACTTCCCTGTCTCTACATAATAGGGCCCATCTCTTTTCCGTTTCTGCTACCATGTGCCTCTGTTCTTGGATCCTGGCCTCCAATTTCCCAAGCATCCCCTTCCCCAACCTTGTGCTGGCCCACCTTGCTGCTCAGGGGGCCCTCCTTTGCTGCTCCTAACGTGCCTCCAGCATGCCCACCCTGCCCACTCAAGTCTCTGTGCTGCCTCCCCCACCTCCTGCACCCTGTTCTAGGCCGCCCCCGCTGACCTCCCTGCACTTTTACTTTCCTTCTTCCCAGGGAGCCCACTTGCTTTACCCATGATGCCCCCACCCTTGGGTGCTGGGCCCTGCTTCTGTCTGCACCCCTGTGGTACTTTCCCCCATGTCATCCACTATAACTTCATGCCCCTCTGGGCCTTGATCAATCCCCACTGTGCAGGTCCTCCCCCGCCTCACCTGCCACTCCCTGGTCATCCTGCTGGCCTGCTTTTGAAAATGGGGGGGTGGACGCGCTGCGCACCCTCCTCCCTGCTGATTTCCCTTTTTTTGGGCCTTTATGGAGATCCACAGGTGGCAATTGCTGCCGCTATCCCTCCTGCCGCGACCCGCGTCGGGCACGTCATGCCGACCCATGTCTGGTCTAAAACACCAGGCCTGAGGAGATCAGCTCACCCGGCTTTGCCCAAAACACGAAGTGCGGCCCTAACAGCCTCCGCGTCGTGGCCTGTTTCCATGGCATCGAGGCTTCCCCTACCCTCTACGCACAAACACTAATTCCCCCGGGACTGGCCAACTTCTTCACCACGTGATGAACTAGCGCGGAAGAGGCCGGTTCCTCCCCCTCAGCCCTATAAACCACCTCCCTTTCTCCCACCCCTACTTACCTACAGCGAATCCTGTCTGCCTCCCGTCACTTCCCCTTACCCAATTAATCCAGTGGAGAGACTACACCGTGTCTGCTCTCCGCGGGACCCTCCATAAGCATGTGACTGAACCATTGAAACCTCTAAGCGTGTCTTCCGCAAAACAGGTTTCCAACAAAAGTTTCCAGTTTTCATCCATGAATAGGTCAAGTTCAGTTTGAGTTCTGCGACTTGTATTCCACGCGATTCCATTATAAAGACAGGATTACAAGTCCCATAATACCAATAAACCTCTGAACTGGATGAGGCCTCATGCATGACCCTGTAAAGCTTGAGAGTGCTGGAAAGTAACAAGTGCATTCTGGGATTTGTAGTCTACGTGTTCTTACTACACACTTGATAGACATTTTTTACAGAAATCCCAGTACTGGAAACCATGTCTTGAGGACATGAAGCAATTTGACAAGTCCATTTAATACATACATAGCCGAATAATTCCTATCCTGAACACAAACAGCTCCACCTTCAGAGTGCAATCTCTGTTGGCTGCTTTTGCAACTCCCACACTTGAATTAGGAGAAAAAATCTGATTGGTTTAAAATAAAACTTGAAGAACAAGAAGCAAAGTTTGTTCAGCTGGCCCAACTCTCTGCAGAACGGGACAGCATGGAGTGTGGTGCCTAAAGGGAGTGTTTTAGGCATGGTACACCCTGATGCCCCAGGAAGGGAGGCTGCTCCAGGCTGGTGCTGGAAATAGCCAGAGTGAACACGATGCAGATGCCGGTATTCCTAGGAGGTCTGAACACAAGAGCTAGTATAATTTTTATTTCTGGGCTAAATGCACCCTGCCAACCCGAGGGACTATCCCTCATGCCGGAACTGAAGCACAAGTCAAAGTCAATAATTTAGTGGGGATAGAGAGAGAGAGAGACAAACTTGTTCTTCGACGTCCAGGGTCTCCTCGTACAAGCAGACTTTTTTTATTGTTTCTTAGACGTTTGATTTGTCAGGCATTGGTGGAGAACTCCCTTTTGCTTTTGAGCTTTAGAATTCTTTCCCTGAAGGAAGTGCAAGTGTCACTTGAGGACAGCTCTTTACATTAGTTAAAATCTGTGAAGAGCTATGAGGAACGCGTAGATACAAACATCACATTGCATCAGCTGCCTGCAGGCATTAACTTCACTAGTATAGAGGATCTTTGGTGTGGCACAGCATAGTTATCAATGTGACCTCATCACCTCCCTCAGACCTGGGCTGGTCCCTCCCCCACGACACGAGCAGCGCGAGGATTGGCTGGGTCAGGGGCTGGCAACTCTCATTTGGATCCCGAGCTCCTACATTGCAGAGCCTGGAGAGGGATCAAATGCACATGTCTGGCTAGTCAGAGCAAAGCACTCGTCCAAACTGACATGCGCACTTCACCCCAAGGAGGCCCGGCACCTGCTAGTCAATAAGCAGGCTCCGTCCTTGGTTAGAAGCGATCGGAGGTTCCCCCTCCCCCTTCATGTAATGTCTTTGCCAGGGCATGCTGAGCAATGCGGCAAAAGAAAAAGAAAGGAATCAAGAGTATTATTGAACTTTTTAATGTGGCAAACAAATAGGTGGTGACGCCCGCACACTTATAAAGAAACCACAACTGCTCATATTCCTCTAAACCACTTACAACACAGAGCGTTAGATATTTGAGAAAAACAACTGTTGCTCACAAGAATATCAAGTCAAGTAACTTTATTGTACAGCTATAAAAAACATGGCAAAACGAATTTTTTAGAACAATGAATCATAATATGCAGCACATGCCCACCAAAGCAGTACACAAATGCCAGGCATGTGGCTAAGAAGGTATCATGTTTACAATTTATTTGAGTGCAATCTTTATATAATGTTATTCATTTAAATGAGATAAACTTAGAGACTGGCACCAGTTCATGCCAGTGGAAAGGTGGTTAAAAGTGGATAAAACTTATTACCTTTGAGAAGTGAGTTTAATTCACATTTATAAGTAGTAGCTGATTACTGTGGTCTAGGCCAATAAAGTGACGAGTGAGAATTTGCGCTTCGTAAGGTCACTTTTCTATAGCACATGCTGGACTGCCCTTATCCAGCTTATCCAACTTATACTGGACCATTTAAAAACATTTGAAAGGCCGCTTCACAATTGCATGTCTCTCCTATGGAAACATTCCTTTATTGCTAATGCGGGGGATCTAATCTTCATACAACTGAAGGATGTACTAAGTATTTCAACCTCTCTGCTTTGAACTATTGACGTCAGCAGATTATATGAGACACAGATTCTTCACAATATTGACAAAAGCTACATTTTTGCGAGTGACTGGTGTACTTCCAAGTTTGTTTTATTTCTCTGATGTCAAATAAGCCAAAGGTGAGTCTTGTGAATTCCTTTTCTGTCCTGAATGGTATTGGAGCCATTAAGTAATATGGAATTTCATTTAGACTATAAGATTCAATAAAGACAGATGGCCTACTCCATGACAAAGTATTGTATCTCCCACAGGTAACAAAGGCACATTGCTATAACACTCCAGGGTTGCCCTTTAGTGGCATGCTACTACCAGTAGAAAACACAGGAGTACTAGGTGGTTGTTACCATACAGTAGTCTTTATAGGAGTTGGAGTGGTTTTGGGTAAGCTTAAAAATACCTGCCTGATAGGACACCCTTAGTTTTAGTAACATCTTCAGGCAATATGGTTAAGAAGGTAAGATGCACTGGAAACTAGTGGTTACAGGGACCCCTGTTTGTGTTAGTTCGACACATTTCAAGCCACTCCTCCCAGTGGCTTTCTTCAGAACCAAGGTTCTAACTCCCTGATACCACTCCTAAGGTGAAAAAGTACATCAACAGCAAAGTGTAGACACCGCACCCACTCTCCAAGCTGCCTTAAAACATTCCACCTACTTGGTAAAAGTGCATGTCAGAATCCAGGGCACTTTCCATAGACCTTCCAGCTGATAGACAAGCCTGTAGTCACACTTACACCAAGATCTCATCTGAGTTCAAAAACCTATTACTGCTTCACCAGGGCCCGAATAATAGATGCAAAGAATTCCTTTTCCGGATGCAGTTTGGCGACAGTGCTTACCCAAAGTCATTAAACTACTGACCGCTTAAGTGTTGGTAGAGACCACACTAACTATGGAACAAATCTGGAGTAAAGAGGTCAAGTAAGACCTAAAGGATTCCTTAAATGCAGAAGTTTCACAAGGCAGTGGCCCATACCCCTCACGGTTTCCAACGTGCTGATTCAGTGTTGACCTACCCCTTCTCTGCCACCCTGAAGGTGAACTGGTAATGGGGGGGGGGGGCAGTCTTTATACTGGAGGGAAAGTAGAAGTTGGCTACAGGTGCTGCACAAACCTAGCCCTGGGGAAGGTGGGATGTCAAATCACATTGAAGTAGTGGAACAAGGCAGCCACCATGTTGGGACAAATCCTGATTGTAATTATCAAAGGCAGTGACCAGTGGGCAAGTGTCAATGGTTCTGGACTTCTGATGCACTATGGATTGAGGCATTCCATAGGAGGAAACAGGAGGTGGAGTGCAAGCTGAATAGGTGACAGCAGGGCAGGTGCTGTGAAGCCCTGCTGCTGATAGTGACAAAGGGGCTCTTGGATTAAATTAGCAATTATTCACAGGAGTGGCCAGTACCAATTCCTAATGTGTAGTGGGCAAGGTAATGCCAAACAAAATAGTGTGGCAGATGACAGCATGCTCAGATCTCCTGAAAGGGATGTCTAGAGCAGCCACCATCTTAAGACAGCACCAAGGTTGCATAATCACAATAGAAACGTTACTTGAGGAGGCATAGGTGTTAGTGTGCATATTTACACATATTTACAAGGGCTGCAAATACCGCGCAATGCACAGTGAAAGTAGGTTTGCCAAGGTGTGGCAGATAGCAGCAAGCTCAGGTCTCCTGAAAGGGAGAGTTACAATGGCCACCAGCCTAGAACGGCACAGGAGGTGCTAGTTCCAAAAAAGCCACATAGATGTATGAGGCATATTCATAATTAAAATGTTTCTTAAGGAAGATATATAGACAGTGTGAAGAGGAAGGCTCAGGGGCATAATTACAGATAAAAGATCACAGATAAAAAAAGATGGTGGGTCGACCACCAAACTAGAGTGGTCATGAGTCACAAAAGAGTATGTGTGTATGCTGTGCACGGACAACCAGGGTTAAAGAAGGAGGTGTACTGTCAGTTGCCCTTTTCATGCCAGGGAATGTCATTGTTATGGCCAGTTAAATGGTGGCCAAACGAAAAATCCAGTTTATTCTCTCCTTAATAAGGGCTGTTTGCTTGCATGAGGGAGTGCTAGTAGTATAAGGGGATACCTTCCATCAAACTTTTTTGACAGGTGCCCCTACCACGTGATGAAATAGGCAATAACGTTGGCAATTGTGTGGGTGCCCCGCCCCATGATCACGTAGGCACTGACATAGGTGAGTCAAGTGGGTTGTGACATCATGGGGTTATGTGTTAGTCATGTGCCGGGGTCTTAGCCCCTGTGTCTAGGCCCATGGAGGGTGTAGAATGAGGGCCCTGCTGGTTTGCAACCTGTTTCAGAGCATAAGAGTACAAGTGTGGACATGTCAGACATTCAGGCCCAAGTGGCTGCCTCCTCACAGGGCGGAACATTGGGAGTGTAAGGCCAAACCACCACACTGCTGGCTAATCCAAAACGAGGGGCTGGGCAAATGCTGCTTTTGTTAGAGCCAGCTAGTCAATTTAAAAATGTAAACCTAAAAACAGATGCTGGCTCCAAAATTCCCAGGAATAGGACTTAAAGGTGTTCAGCAGATGGCAAAGTATAAAGTGACCAGGCAATAAAAAAAAAAAACGTTTTGAAATAGACAGAAGAAAAGCAATGCAAACCTCAAACAGATGTAGCCCTAAGTGTTTTCAGGCCATGGTTTAAAGGTGTTCAGCATATTTTAAAGTATAAAGTGAGCAGGCAATTTAAAGAAAGTTTTGAAATATACAGAAGACAAGCAATGCAAACCTAAAACAGATGTAGCCCTAAGAGTTCCCAGGCATGGGTTCAAAGGTGTTCAGCGTATGTCAAAGTATAAAGTGACCATGCAATTAAAAGTTTGAAACAAACAGTGGGTAGGCAGTGCCACCCTAAAACAGATGTCTATTTCTAAAGCCCACCCAACACAAAGCCAAGGCATAAATAGCAGAAGGAGGCTGGTATGACCTCTATTTTTCTGAACTACATATTTGAATTTTGCGGAGAGCTCGTACCATCAGGACCCCAAGGCTGAAAACATGAAGGGCAGAGCACAGACTTGTGATGCTAAATCCCTTCTACTTAAGGTCTATAACTATGTGTTGCATGTATATGTTCTATTGTAGTTTAACATAGACGTTACCCCCCACGCCTTTTCCAACTATGCCCCATGAGAGCGTAATGCATATGTTTTTCACAGGTTACCTTAGACAAGTGTTTATAAGGTATTGAAACAGTTGTTTAATTTGTAGAGGGGTACAGTATGTTAAAAGGCATAAAAACATTGGTTGTGGTAAAAATAGAAGTGTCTAAATTTGCAGGACAATATACATGATGCTTAATTGGTTTCTGAGAGTTCTCTGAATAATCCAGAATTATCCTTACCCTCTGATTGTCACTCTCTTTGTTCCTACTCTCTTTCTGTGCAGCTGGCAATAGAGTCTGTGAACGAGAAATCTTCTAATTTTTTTGTCGCGATTTATGTATCACTCCCTCCGAGTAGCCCCTGACTGCAAATCTATGTCCAATATCCTCAATAGCCTCACGAAAATCACAGTTTCTGCTACAATTTCTTCTCGCTCTAACCATTTCCCCTAACGGTATGGAATCTATCTGATGTTTGGGGTGTGCACTAGTTGCATGCAATAGAGTGTTGCATGACGTTGGCTTTCGGTATAATCTACTCTCTATTCTGTTTTTTTCTACAAACAATTCGACATCTAAGAATTCTATACAGGTCGTACTATATTTATATGTAAATTTGATGTTTGCGTCATTCTTATTAATATGGTAACAAAAACTCTCTAATGTTTCCACATCTCCATTCCATAGCATAAAACAATCATCGATGTATCGCCCCCAATATAAGATGTGTGTATGCCAGACCGCTGCTTCCGGGCCCCACACCCATTTGTCCTCTAACTTTTACTCTGACTTACATTATGTAATCACTTTCATTCTTTGATGTTAACATGTGCCATCACTTGTTGCATTACAAAAGTATTGTTAGGGCAGGAACCCCAACCCCTGCCCTAACAATACTCTTGTAATGCAGGCCATGGGGACCAGGGCTGTGCATTGTCCCGGTCCCCAGGCTTGCATTATAAAAGTATTGTTAGGGCAGGAACTTCAACCCCTGCCCTAACAGCGCACCTGTAATGCAGGCCATGGGGACCTGGGCCTCGTGTTGTCCCAGTCCCCAGGCCTGCATGACAGAAGTATTGTTAAGGCAGGGAGCCCAACCCCTGCCCAAAATGCGTACCTGCAATGCAGGCCAGGGGGACCCGGGTCACGCGTTGTCCTGGTCCCCAGGCCTGCATTGCAAAAGTATTGTTAGGGCAGGGACCCCAAACCCTGCCCTAACTGTACATCTGTAACGGAGGCCGAGGGGACCGGGCCGTGAGCAGTACCGGTCCCCAGGTCTCTGTTACAAAAATGTTAGGGTCGGGGCTGTGGCCCCCAACCCTGACTGTGCATCTGTAACAGTGTCCTGGGGAGCCCAACCCCTGCCCTAAATGCATACTTGTAATGCAGGCCAGGGGACCCAGGTCGCGCCTTGTCCCAGTACCCCGGCCTGCATTACAAAAGTATTGTTAGGGCAGGGACCACAGCCCCTGCCCTAATTGTATGTCTGTAATGGAGGCCAGGGGACCACGGATGCAAGCGGTACTGGTCCCCAGGCCTCTGTTACAAAAGTGTTAGGGTTGGGGCGGTGGGCGGCCCGGGACCCCAACCTCGACCCTAACAATACTTTTGTAATGGAGGCCGGGGACCGTGGCAGCGTGAGGCCCTGGTCCCCGGCAGCACTTACAAAAGTATAGTTGGGGCCCGTGGTTGAGCCCCCGGCCCTAACAACACATTGTAATAGAGGTTGGGGACAGGGACCGCTCACTGCCCTGGTCCCCTACGCCGCCATCACAAAGTGTTGTTAGGGCCGGGATCGCCGGCCCTAACTATGTATTTTTCTGCTCTGGACGCACGCGGCCCTAACAGTCCCGGTGATTTAAGGGCCACAGCAGGGACTCAGGTCTTGAGTTGTCCAGGTCCCGCCTTCCACCTGAACAGCGCAGGTAGTGCTGTTTTGTCTGCCCCCACATCCCCTTGAGTAGGGGGGGGTTTAAAAATAAAATTAAAATAAATAAACAAATAAATTAATTAAAACAAAATTTACATACCTTTTTAAGGGGCAAATAGGGTCCCTCAGACGTGGGGGCCCTAGTGGTATCCATGGGCTCAAGGAGGCCATCAGGAACTCCATGTGCTTGGGAGGAAGAATGGCTGTGCAGCAGTTGGCTCCACTCTTCTTCCTAGCAAGGTAGCCCCACCACCACACATGGTTGAGAACTTAGAGAGTGAGGGTAAAACCTAGAATGGATTCCAGGATCTAGTAGCCAATCCTATGTATAAATAAATTCGATGTATTTTGTTTTTCAAAATGTTATGTGGTATGTGTAATATTGTTTTATAATAATGCGGGTATTACATGGACTATAAATGATACGGTAATATGTGTAAATAATATTTTGAGGGTTCTGGAGCCACATAAATATTGTCCTACTGAAAGAGCACTAGAGCTTATGGTATACATCCGCGCCACCATGTGGTCTTTTTGTTAAACATCTCAGGGTAATTGAGAAATGTAAACATTAGGTTTTTTCTGGCTTGTACTTTTGAGAACCTATGTATAGATTGCAAGGATATTTAACAGCTAGCATCATGAGCGAGAATGCTTAAAATGAATTGTATTTTTAAATGTATATGTAATGAATGTGGCATATGTAGTAGTATATACCTCTAAAGGTGTATGTATACCCTGATAATTAATAAGGCTTACAGTCGTGAGGACTGGTAACGCTTCAACTAGTATTTATTTGCATGGCTACCCTGCAATCATGAATGTAGCATAAAAAAAGCATTAGGGGCTACAAGTACTCTTTGTCTCTTCTGTACGTAGGATCCCCAAGAGCCAACGCTGTCCCAGAGGAAATGGAGGCCTTGCAACAAGGTATATGTATCTAGAGATTTATAGATCAGAGATCCGTGTCATCGTATGTCCTAAACAAAGATGTCTTGATTGTTATTTTTTTTATTTATTTTTTACCATTAATAGCTTCCTATGTGTTTGTGTGCTTTTACAGGTTCTGATGCGGAACCACAGCTTGCGGTTGGTGCTGTTCAACAAATCCTCCAAGCTCAAGATGGTCCAAGCACAATGTCTCGGGATGCAGCTTTTGCAGGTAAATAAAAGGCGCCCTTGTCTAAATGCTGTGAAAACCTAAAAGCCCCTCTTAAAACAGCATAGAAGGAACCCTCAGAGATCTTGTATAGTCTGTGTATTATATTGTAAATGTAACATTTTATTCTTTTTTTTATCCCCAGGCCCCCCTGCGGGACAAGCGACTCCCATGCTAGCGGCCCAGAATGTGGTGGGGGCATTAAAAAGACGGTCTGCAAAAGGAAGTTCCCAGCATCTAAGGAAGGTCCACATAGAAAGAACACCTTAGGTGAGTTTTTAGAAACTGTAGAGCCAGATGAATTCAATGCTTATTGTGTCTCATACCTCTTTCACCCCCAAGATGTAGCGGCTATAGCAAGACCTAATATACATATTATGATATCTTTACATCCTAGAGTCAGCACACAAGAGCTCTGGAAGAGTCGGCCATCAGGCTAAGCGGACTGCATCGTCTTTAAAGGACAGCAACGTGACCTTTCAAAGCCCCATGGCACCAGCAGCATCCGTGAACAACGCAGGACACCAGGACAAACCATGCATCGGCTCTACAGACAGCTGTCATGGACCAGGTACAGCCCCTAACTACGCCACATCAACAATAATACAGGCTATGCCCAGTACAGCAAACACTTCTACAGTAACTACATGTGTACAAGGGTTTGTTCAATCTGACAGCGTAGCGCTTACAGCCTCAGACACACACCATTCTGTACATTGTAGAACCTATGGTTGGGACCCTAACCAGTGCAACAAGCCTAAAATAAATTGGTTGTCCTTAAAGAAGCGCAAGAAGAAGCTGTAGACCCCTGAGCTACAAGCCCTGCCTTTAGACCTGTCTTTTAAAAATGTTGTTAAGTCTCAGACTGTTCCACCTAGCCCACCGCAGTCTAAATGTTCAACGCTTGAGGGGTCTAATATAGTTGGGTCTGTCAACGTCCTACTACCGCAGCCTGTATAACTAGCCCTCCCTATTTACATGACACATGCATGGAAACAGATAGCCCCGTAGAAGATCCATATTCTGGGTGTATAAGACTTCTAAAGGCACTAACTGGTCTGGTAGAGAGTTCTGAAGCTACAGCAACACCCTGTGACCCTTCTAATGCACCCCTGCAGGTTGCAATCACCAGGGTCTTAATCACCCACACCCAGCCACAGCGCTTCATATGCATCATAGGTCTTGAATTATTAGGACCGACATGTCTGATGTCACCATTTACGCCCCCTGGAGCGTACGACCTCACCAGCCCGTCACCATGTGCCTGCACGCAATGGTCTTCACCATCTTCCTCAATATACCCTGATAGCAGGACAGGATGTAGCGGGTCACAATATTCATAGTTTTGGAATGCCATCTAGCGATGATCAGGCCTCCCAAGCACCTTGGATGTTCACACTGGGGCCCTGTTCTTTTGACCTATTCCGACCCACCCGTTCAAAAAGGGCTTATTGCCGTTAACAATGATCAGATCGCTATACACGTAGAGTGTATAAAATCAGACGTTAATATCGGGACACGTAGGGTCTGGATTCACCTGTCTTTTCACATGTTGTATGGTCCCTAAAACCCTTTGTAATTTACCGGTACAGGTAAACCTGGTGTTGAGCTTCGGGGCTTTAAAAAACACTTTTCTTCTAACGTTATCCGACACCAGATGACATACGAAGCAGAACAAAATGTGCGCCCTGACCCCCACTAAGGTTTTCGAAATATACCTGAACGAAATACAACAGGCCGTTAGGAAACTAAAATCACGTCTGAACCTCAAGACCTCAAAACTGGGGATGTTGGAGGTCAATACTGGGTCCTCTAGACCATCCCAGAGAGCATTAATCCTGCGGTTAGCAAGGTGTAGAAGGGAGGTGGTCATAGCTTGTGAATCAGCTACGGCAGACATAGACAATATATCGGCATGACTAGGCAACCATGTACCCCTAAGTAGTGCACTATCAACTTTTTTTTAAGAGGGTGTCCACAGGTCTAAATATAAAAAGAAGACCCCGGATGTACTCAGTAAAGCTCTATGTGTTTTACAAGCACTCAAAACCAAAAAGCTGCGAGAGCCAACCCCCCAACTATTTAAAACTCCTAAAAGCAGCACCCTCAATACCTAAAACACTCCCCATAAGGCCTCAAAATATAAAGTTAGGAGAGAATATAGGCATTTTCAGGGCTTTAAGGGGTAAAGTTCAGAGCCGGCTCAACCCCAAACATCCTAAAGGACCCTCGCCCGTATTAGGTGAAATGGCAAAGACACCTCCTGTAAATACACCAAATATTGTTCAAATAGGCTGTGGTCTGTTGCCTAAAAACAGCTGGGCTGGTAAGAAACAGAAGTTGGCTAGTAGCGCTAGAAACCATAAGCTTTTAATAAGAAAATTAAAGAAAGCCATACTAAGTGTTACCAGGTGGCATAAATATACCCGAACAACGAGCCGTAGTTAACTGCTTACGAATGATACCACAGGGAGCCTTCCATCCTGCGATAATCCGCAAGCTGAGGCTTCAGAACCGGTGTTTTTAGAAAGTGTCAGAAGGTATAGTCGTACTGTAGAGAGGTTTAATGCTACAGAGCACTATGAGGAGTTTAGGTTTGTTAAACTCCTCTGATCAGAGTGTTATAGATATACACCAGGCCGTACAAACGCTCATAGAACGTTTGTTACACAATGTGGGGGTCTAATGGTTTCTTCCAGCTACGTTTTGAGGGGCAGGGTCTCAACAGTCCTCTGTTCACTAGACGGTCATCTCGAGATGTGTTTGACGCTGTGACGTTTCTAGAAAACCTGTTTAAACCTTTACAGAGCAAGGCTGAATTAATGGCATATGGGAGCTTCCAAATCATCACCCTCAGTGTTAGGGGTTGTGAGGGCGGTACTTCCAGAACCTTAAAGAGTGTCATGTACAGTAAAATCATCTGCAAGAATTATCAATGGTTGCTCAACTTTAACACCGGAGCTACCAATATGTGTCTGGCGGCGAGCATTGCGGGGTTGTTGGTGGGCCGAGCTACCACAGACAAAGGCATTATGTCTATGGTGGGGGCAGCCCACGAGACGCTTCAAATACCGCCCGACCGACTAGTTAGTTTGGGGGACCTGGGCCTTTTTGAGAACCATTGTGCTGTTCTGTTAAAAGTTCTGTACAACAGCGGTTCTTGGAAATACTTCACTACCGATGAGCGTGTGAAAAACAAGACCGTTTATGTGCTACATCACGAAAAACACTTTTACGGTATCTTGAACCTGAAGGGTTTACTAGGAGCCAAGTATGTGTGCGAGCATTGCGACCACATATACAACAACCGGACCAGACACCAGTGTGAAATGCACTGTAAAATGTGTCAGAGGGATGGATGCATCGACGACGACGCACAGAAGGTGAACTGCTCGACGTGTAACATGTTTTGTCGGTCGCAAGACTACTTGAACATACACATCAGCCTCGCACGGTGCATCCATAAATCAGACTGTTGGGCTTGCTGGCGCTACAAGGTCGCCAACCACAATTGTAAAGGTATGCAATGTCCCAGGTGTAAAACATATTTTATAGCCGGAACAGCACATGAGTGTTACATGCTCGAAAGGCTTCCCCCAGAAAAAAACAGAAGACTATTTCGTATTTGATATAGAGTGTATGCAGGAGATAGGTGTGCACCCGCCTAACTACATTTATACCCATCATCGGTAAGCCAATGAAAACTGGGAGGTTGAAGGCAGGTTGTGCGTGAACAATTTTCGCAACACGTTCATGCAGCTGAAATACTACGAGTATATAATGCTGGCTCACAACTCAAAAGCTTACGACTCGTTCTTCATTCTCTGGGACCTGATTTGTGAAAAGCTGGATTTGGAGCTCATCACCCAGGGTTCCAAACTGATGCTGTTAAAAGTTGTGCTTTTTGAAATTAGGTTCAGAGACACCTTGAATTTTCTGCCCATGAAGTTGAGTAAGTTGCTAAAAGCCTTTGGTTTTGAAGGCTGTAAAGGTTATTTCCCTCACTTTTTTAACACATGGGTTAATTAGAATTACAGCAGTCCTATGCCTCTGCCAGACAGTTACAGCATTGAGTACATGATGCCGTCTGAAAAAGAGAGCTTTCTACAGTGGTACGATTACACCGTAAAAATTGGTTTCATTTTGCAAACAGAGTTGAAAGCTTACTGTCAGGCGGAAGTAATGATCTTGCAAAAAGCGTGCAGCCTTTTCAGAGACGTTGTGGTGGAGATGATGAAATGGATCAGGATTATCAAAGCCAAGTCTCGTAAGAGGAAAGAAATTGTGGAATACCTAGACCATTTAAGAACATTACTCTGGCTTCCATGTGCATGTCTATTTATCTGCACATTTTAAAAACCTGAAACCATAGCTCTAGTACCGCCTGACCTCTGTAATGGTAAACAGAAACGTTACTCCACCCCATCTATTCAGTGGCTCATGTACGTCTCGGAGAAAGAGAACATCTTCATTCAACACTCGCTGCAGGGTGGCAAATACCTCTTGGGCCGCTACTACCTAGACAGGTACGTGTTAATTAACGGTGTACCAACCACCTTTGAGTTCACTAGTTGCTTTTACCACGGGTATCTGCGTTGTTACAAACCCCACAAGTTTAATAGACTGCAGGGCACCACGTTTGAGCATCTGCATCGTCGTACTCTGGCAAAGGCGCAGTATATTGAAAACAGCGGCTTTGTTCTGAGAACCCTCTGGTAACATGAGTGGTTAGACGAGCTAACAAAAGATGCAAAACTCAGCGCTTTCATTAAGAGCCGGCAGTTAACCAGCACCATTGGAACCCCACAACTCCTTTTTCGACAGTCGTACAAACGCCATACAGCTGTACTGGGTCGCTCGTGAGGGTGAGAAAATACACTACTATGACCACTAGTCGGTATCCGTTTGTGAGCATGGTGAAGCTGTATCCGGTGGAGCATCCTAGGACCATATATAGGAACTTTAAGTCCCCAGACGAGTACTTTGGTCTGGTTAAGTGTCAAATCCACCTTCCGTGGAAGCTTTACTTCCCGGTGCTTCCGTACAGAGTCGACGGCAAGTGAATATTCCCCCTATGTCGAACATGCGCTGAAAGTAAACAGACTAGCGAGTGTAGACATGGTGATGAGCAAAGGCTGCTGGAGGGGACATGGTGTACCATCGAGGTACAAATGAGCGTCGAGAAAGGGTACCCCACCTCAGTAAAATACTGGAAATTTGGCACTTTTCATACACCACAACCCAACTCTTTTCTGAGTACATCAACTTGTTTCTCAGAGACAAACAGAAGGCATTGGGGTATCCCGACTGGTGCGTCAATGAGCCCTCGTAGCAAAAGTACATCACCGATTACCACGATCATGAGGGTATTACGCTGAGACCGGAGTTCATTAAGGTTAACCCAACCAAACGCCAGTTAGCTAAGCTCTGTCTCAATTCCTTATGGGGAAAATGCGCACAGCATACCAATTTGTCAAACACATCCATAGTCACAGATCCAGATAATCTTTTTAAGTATCTATTTGCCCCATCTAACAAAGTGTCCAGTTGCAAATTTATTGATGATGAATCGGCCGTTCTATGTTGGAAATATGCCAAAGAGTACCCCACAACGTGTAACAATATAAACACCTTCATAGCGTGCTTCACAACTGCTCATGCTCGTCTACAGCACTACAGGGTACTGGATAAGCTTCAGGATCGTTGTTTGTACCACAACACCAACTCTGTTATTTTTCTCAGTATAGAAGGTGATGAAGATCCTGCGCTAGGTAATTATTTAGGGGATTTTACCAGCAAGCTCAAAAAGGATGAGTACCTACTCGAGTATTTCTCCTCTGGACCCAAGACCTATGGTTACAAAACCTCCGACAACAAGGCGTGCATGAAAGTCAAAGGTATCACGTTAAATGTCAGCAATATGGTTAAAATAAATTTTGACAGTCTGAAGGGTCTGAGGCACGAGTACTACGTATCGAGCGATCACAAAAATAATAAAGCAGTGGTCGTAAATCACCCTAGAATAGCCGGGTCAAAAAAAAGGTGGGAAATTATAACACAGCCATTGTATAAAACCCTGCGAGTAGTGTTTGATAAAAGGGTCCTGACCGAGGACTACAAAACACTGCCGTACGGTTATTAAAAGACATTAGAGGGGCGAACCCCTAACCGTTATGCTCACCAGGCTGCAACACCCATTCTCCTGCATTTTAGCAGGTCCCTCAAATAGCGGTTGTAGCAAGTTGGCTCTGCATATACTATTTCAAAGTAAGAAATAGTGTGCACAGAGTCCAAGGGTTCCTCTTAGAGGTAAGATAGTGGCAAAATTAGATAATTCTAATGCTCTATTTTGTGGTAGTGTGGTCGAGCAGTAGGCTTATCAGAGGGTAGTGTTAAGCATTTGTTGTACACACACATGCAATAAATGAGGAACACACACTCAAAGACTTTACTCCAGGGCAATAGTTTTTATATAGAAAAATATTGTTTCTTAATTTATTTTTAGAACCACAAGTTCAGGATTTGAAGTAAATACATAAAATGCAAGGTACACCACACAGGTAAGTTAGGAACTTTGAATTAGAGCACTAACATATACAGTTTTTGTTAAAATGGCAATAAGCTATTTTAAAAGTAGACAGTGCAAAAATCAACAGTTCCTGGGGGAGGTATGTATTGGTTAGATTGTGAGGTAAGTAAGACACTTACAAATCTCAGTTCCTGGGCATAGGCAGCCCACCTTTGGGGGTTCAAGGTAACCCCAAATTTACCACACCAGCAACTCAGGGCCGGTCAGGTGCAGAGGTCAAAGAGATGCCCAAAACACATAGGTGCCTATGGCGAAAAGGGGTGCTCTGGTTCAAGTCTGCCAGCAGGTAAGTACCCGCGTCCTCGGGGGACAGACAAGGGGGGTTTTGTAGAGCAATGGGGGGACACAAGTAGGCACACAAAACACACCCTCAGTGGCACAGAGGCGGCCGGGTGCAGTGTGCAAAGCAGACATCGGGTTTTGTATAGGTTTCAATGGAGGGCCCCGGGGGTCACTCTAGCGGTGCAGGCAGGCACAGGGGGGCTTCTCGGGCCAGCCACCACCTGGGCTAGGCAGAGGGTCGCCTAGTTGTCACTCCTGCACTGAGGTGCGGTTCCTTCTGGTCCTCGGGGCTGCTGGTGCAGTGCTTGGTCAAGGCATCGGGTCCCTTGTTACAGGCAGTCGTGGCCATGGGGAGCCTCTGGATTCTCTCTGCATGCGTCGCTGTGAGGGTCCAGGGGGGTTGTCTCAGGCTACACACACGGTCGTAGTCATTTGGGAGTCCTCCCTGTGGTGTTGGTTCTCTGGATCACGAGCCGGGGGCGTGGGTGCACAGGGTGAAGTCTCATGCTTCCGGTGGGAAGAGTGAAGTCCTTTAAAAGTTGCAAGAAAGTTGCAAAGTTGTTGCTGGTGTTGAGCAGAGCCGCTGCTCACAGGAGTTTCTTGGTCCTTTGGTTCAGGGCAGTCCTCTGAGGCTTCAGAGGTTGCTGGTCCCTATTGGATGTGTCGCTGTTGCAGGTTTTCAAGTCAGGAGACAGGCCGGTAGGGCTGGGGCCAAAGCAGTTGTTGTCTCCATCGTCTCTGCAGGGCTTTCAGGTCAGCGGTCCTTCTTCTTAGTCCAGGCTGCAGGAATCTGATTTCCTGGGATCTGGGGTGCCCCTAAATACTAAATTTAGGGGTGTGTTTGGGTCTGGGAGGGCAGTAGCCAATGGCTACTGTCCTGGAGGCTGGCTACACCCTCTTTGTGTCTCCTCCATGAGGGGAGGGGGGCACATCCCTATTCCTATTGGGGGAATCCTCCAAAATCAAGATGGAGGATTTCTAAAGGCAGGGGTCACCTCAGCTCAGGACACCTTAGGGGCTGTCCTGACTGGTGGGTGACTCCTCCTTGTTTTTCTCATTATCTCCCCTGGACTAGAGTGCCCTGGGGCATTGTAACACAAAGCCTGAGCCTTTGCGGCTCACTGCTAGGTGTTAAAGTGTGTGAAGCACCTCCACCCAGAGCAGGCTTTGTTTCTGGCCTCAGAGGGCACAAAGGCCCTCACCCCATGGGGTCAGAAACTCGTCTCTCAGCAGCAGGAGGACACAGACCAGTTAGTCCTGCACTGAGAGATTGGGTAAAATACAGGGGGCATCTCTAAGATGCCCTCTGTGTGCATTTTTTAATAAATCCAACACTGGCATCAGTGTCGGTTTATTATTCTGAGAAGTTTGATACCAAACTTCCCAGTATTCAGTGTAGCCATTATGGAGCTGTGGAGTTCGTTTTTGACAAACTCCCAGACCATATACTTAGTATGGCCACACTGTACTTACAGTGTCTAAAAATAGACTTAGACACTGTAGGGGCATATTGCTCATGCAGCTATGCCCTCACCTGTGGTATAGTGCACCCTGACTTAAGGCTGTAAGGCCTGCTAGAGGGGTGATTTACCTACGCCACAGGCAGTATTTTGTGTGCATGGCACCCTGAGGGGATGTCTTGTCGACTATGCCTTTTTCTCCCCACCAACACACACAATCTGCAATGGCAGTGTGCATGTGTTAGGTGAGGGGTCCCTAAGGGTGGCACAACACATGCTGCAGCCCTTAGAGACCTTCCCTGGTCACAGGGCCCTTGGTACCACTGGTACCTTTTACAAGGGACTTAACTGTGTGCCAGGGATTTGCCAATTGTGGAAACAATGGTACATTTTAAGTGAAAGAACACTGGTGCTGGGGCCTGTAGCAGAGTCCCAGCACACTTCTCAGTCAAGTCAGCATCAATATCAGGCAAAAAGTGAGGGGTAACTGCAACAGGGAGCCATTTTCCTACACAGTAAAAGTTATTTTATACAGAAACTGTTAGAAAATGCTCCTGGTGTTTTATCTCAGACCCCTAACAACATCGTATAACTTTATTCTGCTGGCAAGATCTTTCCCTACAGTTCATGCACATCAGATTTATAGAAGGCATCCTCAGTAATCTCAGCGACAACGACTTGTTACCTTAAACACCTTGTAAACATAGTCATTGTGGATGATCTTATGTGTGAAGGTGGGGACCACCCCGAGATCGAGAGGGCTTTTACTCAATATTCACATCATCGTAATCTAAGCATATGCTTCACCATGCAGAACTTGTTTTACAAGGGTAAGAGCAGTTGTTCTATAACTCTCAACTCCTCATACCTGGTCTTATTTAAAAACCTCAGCGACAAGCTTCAGATATCAATTATAGCTAAACAGATGTACCCCAGAAACATGCAGTTTATCATGGAAGCGTTTAACGACGCTACCGCAAAACCTCAAATCTACTTACTGAGCGCCTCAAGACCCAGGACCCCCTGTCCCCATGGACGCCTTTGTCGAAGACCTTTTAAAAAATATAAGTCAGAGGTATAGAGGGGCGGCGCAAATGCTGCTCGGTAAAATGACTGCTACTAAAGATCTGACCTCTTGGAACGACCGGGGTGAATTAGTTTACAAGGGACAACCAGTTGCTGGATCACACATGTACAATCTAGTCAGAGGTCTCACGCACAGCAAAACACTATTGACCCAGAAAGCTGCTAGAGGATGGGAGCAGTTCCTACGCACCTCTGCGGAACTCAAAATTCCTTCCACGATCGTTGGTAACACCGACCACCGGCGAAGGCTTGAAAGTTTGAAAGATCTAACCCCTGGTGTTTTTACCATGAGTCCTACTGTGTCGACATCGCCTTTCTTTCCGCAGCTAACACCGAGATTGTTCAAAATGAACACTTTATCTACCGCTATAATGTTATGACATTTGAGCAGTTGTACAGTTTTGTTAAAAGGTTCGCGCCTTGAAAGATTTTTGCTTCATTTATTTCTTTACCCGTGTAAATGTTTGTGCTGAAAACTGTTTGTAATAAACACTTTTAAATTTTCAACAGTCGTCAGTCATCTTTTTTTTTTTATGGTTTTAAAATGTGTTGCAGGTGAATAAAAAAAAAGCATAGTCTGAATTCATGTTTCAAATGTTTTTATTTTAGACAGTCATCAGTACAAATAGTGGTGTTACAAGGCCTTACACTTTTGACGAACACTGTATTCTGTTTTAACAACACCCGACATAGTCCTTGAGTTTTCATTCACATATTTCATAACAATCCAGTCGTTGTTTACTAAATCGGCAGAATACAGATTAAAAATAATTCTAAACGTCATACCCTCAGACATTTTACTAATAAAATATATACAATGTTCCCCGCATGTGATGGCTAGAGAATCCTTTACACGCATCTTGTTATACTCAACCATGGGCAATGCTTTTTTTACATATTTGAATATCGGTTTTGTATAAATGTTATGCTCTGGGAACTCCACTAAACTGTCAAGCACTATAACCTTGTATACATCCAGAAACAGGGCTGCTCAATGTGTACCACCCTTGTAATGCGGGTCGGTGTTAAAGATAAGTGTGTGGGGTCTTTCTGAGCCTGTAGCCCGTCGCTAAGAAATACACCTAAAACGTATTTCTTGGCGTATTTATGCCTGCTTAAGAAGTCACGTGTCTGAACAGTGTCCATTTTATAATCTTTTAATGATAGTCAAACATAATCTGTCAGGCGTGATTGACTTGGATTACGCTGTCGAATACAGAGAATACAACCATGTTCACGTTGGTAGCCAGCACCTGTGTAAAGCGTATTTCAGCTTTTAGATTTCTGTTTTTGATCAAGTTGTAGCGGTCACCGTCTTCCATGTCAGGAGTCAGGTTGAATGCAAACAGCGTGCAGCCGGCCCCATACCCCTCTCTTGAAATAACGACTCCTGAGTCACGCAGGTGTTTCCCCGTTATCGAGACCAGACCGAGATATTCCCTGACAAAATTGGATGTTCCAAAACTCGGGGCGAACGGTTTTGTGGGGATAACAGCTCCCTCATGGACCAAAGCAGCGTAGTTGATGTTGTAGTGCTTGAAGTTGAAAGGGTTAGAGGTATACAGCCTGCTAAAAGCTGTAATGTTCACAAACCCTATGATGAGGAGTTTCGGGAGTTGCCCCAGAAATAGATTTTGCTGCTGCGTTAATCTAGTACCGGCGGGGATGCTGAACATCTTCAGAGCCACTCTTTCAATGGCGTACTTGATGCTCGATAGTTGTAAAGCTTCGGCGTGGGCCAGTCTGACGCTCTGTGACACTTTCACTCTTGTTACAAACAGGCTCGAGGACCATATAACCAGTTTATACTGTTCTGCATCGCCGCTGATGAGACAGAACGCATCATTGTTGCAGTTGAGTTTGATCTTAAAATCGATACTATTGAGGAGAAGTTTATCTTGGAAGAAAATGTCTGAATGTATGCGCTCCAGGAAGTCAAACTGTCTACTGCTGGCGGTGAAGCTGGTTCTTTTTTTTTTTTGAAAGTGTTGCCGTCGTCCAACGCCGTGTCCTCAAAATGCGCTTGACTATCTTTGTAGAAGAGCTTCGCTGAAAGCTGTTAGAATACTCTCTATATAGGCCCTATAAGCATACATGTTATCACTTTGCGTGACGAGTCGATTGCCCAGGTTAATGTCCACTTGATTAAACATGGTTGTGACAAGGTAGGCGATCAGCACCACTTTAGCAGTGGCCTCGATGTTGTGCCGTTCGCTTTTGTTATTTTGCAGACGAGGTGTAGCAGAGTGTTGTTGAGATCCAAATACATATCCGTGGACCCCGACACAAAAAACTTTATCGGTGCCAGAGGCATCAGAGCGGCTAGAGGCGATACTTCCATGAAAAAACTGTTCTCGATGCTGGTCTCTGTGGGTTTTAGAGAAAACAAATGTAGATCAGAATTGGCGCATTCACCCGAGGCGCAGTGTACGAAGGCCATGATAGCTGATTTAAAAAATATTTGCTCTAGAGTATGTTCTCTTCTTCTTCTTGGAAGATCTCTTCTGTCTTACGACTCTTTTGTGTGGGCCTTTTGAAGAAGTCTTCTGTTTTTTATAGGGCATTGGCAGGCCCCTGCGCCTCGAAGCACCCACATGCACCTTGTACACCAACCTAGCTCCTTCTTGGGGCTGTTTGTTCATGCGCTCAGCGATAGCTGAT
Organism: Pleurodeles waltl; assembly: GCF_031143425.1. Taxonomy (NCBI): domain Eukaryota; kingdom Metazoa; phylum Chordata; class Amphibia; order Caudata; family Salamandridae; genus Pleurodeles; species Pleurodeles waltl. Next base: position 341,686,770 of record NC_090445.1, read on the forward strand.
GTTACAGAGCCCATGACATTTTGAGCTATGTTTGTAGCCTCCACTTTAACGTGAGGTTTTGCAATTTCATATCCTCTTCTCAAGAAGGGCATGGCTCTTCTAAACAAACTATGAAAAAAGCTCCCCAATTTGGCCCCGTACATAACAGGGGCCTCTTGAAAGTAGGGCTGCGATCCACCATAGCCGGCCTGAACTCTATTATAGTACCTGTACATAGATTGGTCCCCGTATGTTTTCAGGATGACAATCGCAACTGCCTAATAGTCACAGTAGCGGTGCTGCCTTAAATGAAGCTTAACAATAACTTTCACGTATTTTAAGGCCACCGGCTCTGACTGATCGTCGTAGACCATAATGTTTATAGTGTCAAAATGGTTTTTAGAAATTGCCACGTAGTCGAGTTTGTGATGTTGTATATTAACCATTGTGTTATCTTAACAACGGCGAATAACTATCCCCTATCCTCTGAGGTTCTCGATGTTGCTATACACGTAGAGTGTACAAAATCTGCTGTTAATATCGGTACATTTAGGGTCTGGATCCACCTGTCCTTTCACATGTTGTACGGTCCCTAAAACCCTTTGTAATTTACTGGTACAGGTAAACCTGGTATCGAACTCTGGGGCTTAAAGAAACACTTTTCTTCTAACGTTATCCGACACCAGATGTATATTCGCATACTCTCCAATGCCGGATATGGCTCTGTTGATGGCGTCGTCCACCGTGGTGTAACACCCATGCGGGAAACTTTTGGGGAGTCCTGAGAACTCTTTATGTTAAATTTAGCCTTGTACTTTGTAAATGTACTCCACATTCTAGGGTATTGTATCTCTGTTAGAGCCACCTCCCAGGAACCTTTCAGGTCCACCGGGTTAGCCAGTTTCACTGTATAATTAGAAATCTGATTGTTGGGGAACATGTCCTTCGAGGCGTTGGACGGCAGCGTAATAAGGTGAGGTCTCCATCTTGCCACTTACAGCGTGACCTCACACCCCGTGCAGCGAGCTGTCCAAAACCCAACTGTTAAATATATACCCCTTCTTTAAACTCCACACTTTCCACTATAAATATCTTGTCGCTAAATGTCTGTTGGTAGCCTTTGGTGAAGACACCATTCAACTTTGAAACCCTGACATGATCCCCTTCTTTTAAAACAGGTTTCTTGACCCTCGTCGTGAGATGACTCCTGTACACAGTTCTCTACACCATTAACAAATTATCAACCGTTACCTCCACGGAAGACATTTTGATGGTCCTGTGGTAACTGGCGTTATAAACATCTATAAAAGTCTGTAGAACATCCATATATCTGTAGGTATTGTTGGCTGTGAAATAGCGCAACCTCACACCCCGTGCAGCGAGCTGTCCAAAACCCAACTGTTAAATTTTCTCAGGCCAACCCCGCTATTTGACCAGCGCCTGTCTCTTTGCTCCGCCGCCTTTCCTTTTCAGAACCTTTTCAACCCTGTACACCCTGTTCGGATCGTAGGGCACCTTTTGTAACTCTTTGTTGTAAAAGACACCTGTTACCTTTTCCCCGTAGTAGTCCTTCAACTTATAAATATGTACCCCTTCTTTAAACTCCGCACTTTCCACTATAAATATCTCATCGCTAAATGTCTGTTAGAAGCCTCTGGTGACGACACCCTTCAAATTTGAAACCCTGACATGATCCCTTTCTTTTAAAACAGGTTTCTTGACCCTCGCAGTGAGACGACTCCCGTACACAGTTCTCCACACGTTAACAAATTATCAGCTGTTACTTCCACAGGAGACATTTTGAAGGTACTGTGGTAACTGGCGTTATAAACATCTATAAAAGCATGTAGAACATCCATGTATCTGTAGGTATTGTTGGCTGTGAAATATCGCCAAATCTTTGATTTTAAAGTTCTGTTAAAATGCTCTACAACCGCCACTTTTACTTCGGTGTGCATTACAAAATGCTGAACAGCGTACTGCTTTAATAATTTCTGAAAAGGTTTGTTTTAAAAATTATTTTCCAGCATCTGTTTGTAGTTTTTGAGATACTCGACCTCTCGCGAAGATTACTTTAAAGGTGGCGGTGACGCTGGTACCACTTTTATCGTTTAACATTTCTGCATAGGCGTACTTGGACAATACGTCTATTACTGTTAATATATACATTGCACCTTTGTTACACTTTGCTAGATCTTGAAGACTGATTATGTCCGCCTGCCACTGATAATCTAGCTGCGCGCTAACGACTGTGACCCTCCTCTTAAAACGTCTCCTGGTTGGTTTGTGGAGTGAATACGCCTCTTCCACCGATAACCAAGTCTTCAACCCTGATCGGTTTACAGATTCATTTTCAACTTGAGCCCTTCGAAACAGAGCTTCGGCGCTTCCGAAGCTTCCAACCCCTAGTGTATCGTAATAAAGCTTTCTTAACACATCCTTTGGAATGATAGCTGTTGTTACAACCCATGAAGTCAAAGATGCCTGTTTTGTGTAAGAATTTTTTTTTTTTAAGTGTGTAAGCACAACATATACACGGTACATAGCTTATCGCTTTCAACGCTGCTGGACACTATAAGGCCTTTTGACTAGGTATACATAGTATGACACGTTACACATATTACTCAGAGCTGTTCCTTTTACCAGGTCTCAACATCACAAGCTTTGATATTTTTATGGCTATACACTCAATAGCTCTAGTCATGACTTCCCGCTTCCCCCGCCTATAACTCTGGTCTCTCAGGATACTGACAGCATTCAACAGTTCATACAGTTCTAGGTCTGACAATACAGAACCTTTATTTGTGAAGTAATCTTCAGTCATAAGTTATTAAGCATGGTGAAGCCTGGTCAATGGTAAAAGTCTTTACTCAAGCGCATGGTCTTTGTACGTGCTCCAGTATTTATCCGTTGCGGGTAGCCATGTGTTGATCCACCAGTTGGCAATACACACAGGGCTGTCGCACTGAATCGTAGCAGGAGGTTCCGAAATGTTTAGATAACGCAAAGCCACAGGGTGTATTTCAGCTATTCTTTCTTTAACCAGCACTTATATCAATCTCCCAATACAGATGTTTCCTGGGTGTAACTCATAGACATCTTGCACCGCGACACTCTCGTCCTAAAAGTAAGTAAGTATGTAGCGTTAAATAACACAGATATGGTCCGCTATGCGCGACCTCTGTATTTTTTAAAACAGCTTTCTTGGGGCTAAAGACCCCATTCTTCTATTTTTATAATAGATATCACACATTTGTCTTTCTATGACCCTTTCTATCAATCTTTTGTCAAAATAGGTACACAGCCCCTGCACACGTTTGAGTGTTGAGCAGGGCTCAACTGCGTATCAGATCTCATTGACCGCTGCTGCCAAGACCATAATCATATCAGGGTGGACACATTTCTTCACAGCTGACAACTTATACACCACCCTTAACAACTTATATACCTTGTGAGGGTCTAACCGGCTACATATGTGTCAAATTGTTCTTGCAGTGTACGACTAGTATTGACAGTTGTGAGCCTCCCGCTGTGGCTCGTTCATTTTATGCCTGGAACATAGGTTATAATAGTCACGTTTAACACTTTAACAGGCCATTTAACAGGCCATATGGCGTCATAGTGTACACCCGGAGTTTCCTTTTCAAAATCGGTGCTATTGTAGGTGCTGACACATTAGTTAAAAGTATATCAGTGTATACATGATAATTGTCTATAGAGTTTTTTTTTTACTAACCTCAGCATTTTCACTACACTCAGCGGTGGCTCTGAAATCTTGCGAGTTGCATAGGTCCATTGGTGCATAAGCGGCTTCAGAGTTTACACTTGCCAACTGTACGATGACTGCCTCTGGATCAGGGTCCTCCCGAAAGCCCATATCTTCATAGACTGGCGAATTCAGTGGTGCTGTACCTTCTTCATCATCTTCAGTGTCGATGAAGTTGATTGCATCATTTAATTTGTCTTTTGAGGCTTTGCTGCCGCTGCTGTCAACCTTCATAGGGGATATCAGTTGCGGCAAATCCTTGAGGCTGAGCTTTTCAAGCCGCTGGCAAAGTTCCTCTTGAAAACCAGTAACGTTGGAACCCCCGTCTTTAGGGGCAGCCGGCTGTGCATTCTCATCCAACTCCAGAGGTGTTAGGGTCCGATAATATCTATTGATAGTGTTCTGGGCCCCGGAGGAGGCGGCTTTTCTGGTGAGCGGAATGTATCTCTTCACAATCCCTTGACAACCTATTTCAGCAATAGTTCACATTTTGGCATGCTGCTCTAGCCCGCTCCTTATATGTATTCAATGGTTCAAAGAGGGCGTACACCTCTACAACACATAGCGGTCACATGCTCGTCTTGATGGCTCTGATACGTTGAGGGGTTACACATAACGTTAACCATATGTCACGACCTTGGCAACATTTGCCCTACCCCTCTTTTTGGATTAGCCAGCAGTGTGGAGGTTTGTCCTTGCACTCCAAATGCTCCGCCTTGTGAGGCGGTCCCCAAGCAGCCACTTGGTCCTGAATGTCTGACATGTCCAGACTTGTACACTTAGGCTCTGAAACAGGTTGCACACCAGTAGGGCCCTCATTTTACACCACCCATAGACCTAAACACAGAGGCTAGGACCCTGCCACATAACTAACACATGACTCCATGATATCAAAACCCATGTGACACCTACACATACGCCAGTGTCTACGTCATCACGGGGCGGGCGCCCATGTCATTGCCAAAGTCATTGCATACGTCATCAAGGGGCACCTGTCAAAAAAGTGTAATGGAAGGTATTCCCTTATACTATTAGTGCTTATAGAATGGTCCACCTCACATCATCAGGGGTATGGTTTAGACAAAGGTAGCGGGCACTCATCCTAGTCAAGGTCTTTTTGCAGCGGATCCCACTACGTTGTTCCATGAGTGTGACTTTTACGAATTTAGTGGTCATACCAATGTAGCATTTAGTGAATGGCAAAGTTATCATAATTCTAGTTTTTCATGTTGCAATTGATATATTTTTTTTGCATCCAGGTGTGAGTATGATCAAGAGTTATTTCTTTGGTGGGTTCAGTGAAGTCACACATGCCACGTGAACCCCAGGGATAGTGTTGTGTCACAGAAGGTAACTCCGAAAGGGGGGGGGTTGTTCTGATCTAATGGCCCTAGGTGCTTTGGTGTGGATAATCATGTCTTTGATGCTGTTAGTATCCTTAAAAGCAAAGCATGGTTTACAAATTGAAAGTGAAGCTGTGCGTAAACTGTGCCAATGTTTCTGTATTATTTTCTGTATTTTATTGGAACTAGGGGTAAATACTTGTTTTGATGTGTGTTTTTCATGCCACTCTGCACTTACACAGATATATGTGTTTTTCTCTGTGACATGAATTTATTATACTATTTGTATTCATTATGGGTGTGACTATTTGTAGGAAGTTGGCTCTGTATATACTATCTCAAAGTGAGAGATAGTGTGCACAGAGTCCAAGGGTCCCCCTTAGAGGTTGATAGTGGCAAAATTAGATAATACGAATGCTCTGTTTTGTGGTAGTGTAGTGGAGCAGTAGGCTTATCAGAGGGTAGTGTTAAGCATTTGTTGTACACACACAGGCAATTAATGAGGAACTCACACTCAAAGACTTAGGGCCAGATGTAAGTAGAAAGCAAATTGCGAGTTGCAATTTGCGAGTCCTTCTGAGTCGCAAATTGCAACTCGCAATTTGCTATGCAGAAAGGTGTCTCAGACACCTTCTGCGACTTGCTATGGGGTTGCAAAGACCCACCTCATTAACATTAATGAGGTGGGTCACAGTTTGCGACTCTATAGCGAGTCTGGGCACTCACGGGGATGGTGGCCTGCTGGAGAGAGCAGACCACCATGTCGGTGACCGCTTTTAAATAAAGCAGTTTTTTTTTTCTATCTGCAGCCCGTTTCCCTTAAAGGAAAACGAGCTGCACTTAGAAAAAAATACCGAAACCTTTTGTTTCGGGTTTTTTCAGAGTAGGCAGTGGTCCAGAGGACCATAGGACCACTGCCTGCTCTGAAAAATAATTTTGGGATCATTCACAAAGGGGAAGGGGTCCCATGGAGACCCCTTCCCATTTGCGAATGAGTTACCATCCACTTAAAGTGGATGGTCACTGCGAGTTGATTTGCGACCCCCTTAGCGGTCGCAAATCAACTTACATCGCGCTGCGAGTCGCAAATAGGAAGGGAACACCCCTTCCTATTTGCGAGTCGGAAACACATTTTCTCAAAATGTGTTTCTGCATTGCGCGCAGGCATTAGCGCCTCGCAAACGCGTTTTTCACCGTTTGCGAGGCGTTAATGCCTTGCTACATCTGGCCCCTAACTCCAGGACAATAGTTTTTATATAGAAAAATATATTTTCTTAATTCATTTTAGAACCACAAGATTCAAGATTTGAGGTAAGTACATACAATGCAAGGTACTTCACACAGATAAGTATAGAACTTTGATTTAAAACAGTAGTACACACAGTTTTGGTTAAAATGGCAATAAGCTATTTTAAAAGTGGACACAGTGCAAGAATCAACAGCTCCTGGGAAGGTAAGTTTGGTTTGGTCTCAAGTAAGTAAAGCACTTACACAGTCAGTCTCCTGGCAACCCCAAAGCCACAGGCACAGCAACACAGGGCCAGTCAGGTGTAGAGGTCAAAGGAGGGCCCAAAACACATAGGCGTCTATGAAGAACAGGGGTGCTACGGTCCTAGTCTGCTTACAGGTAAGTACCTGCGTCCTTGGGGAGCAGACCAGGGGAGTTCTGTAGAGCACTGGGGGGGCCACACACAAGCCCACAAAACACACCCTCAGCGGCACAGGGGTGGCGGTTCAGTAGGCAAAGTAGGAGTCGGGTTTGCTATAGAAAGCAATGGCGGGACCCGGGGGTCACTTAGGCGATGCAGGCAGGGCACAGGGGGGCTTCTCAGGCCAACCACCGACTGGGCTAGGATGAGGGTCGCCTGCTGGTCACTCCTGCACTGGTAGGTGGTTCCTCTCGTCCTGGGGGTTGCGGGTGCAGTGCTTGGTACAGGGGTCGGGTTCCTTTGTTACCAGGCAGTCGCGGTCAGGGGGATCCTCTCTGCAGGCCTCGCTGTGGGGATACAGGGGGGGTCGACTCAGGGTTCCACTTCATTGGAGTCACCTGGGAGTCCTCTCTGCTGTGTTTGCTGTCCTGGACTCGAGCCAGGGCATCGGGTGCAGAGTGTGAAGACTCACGCTTCTGGCGGGAAGTAAGAGTCTCTTTAAAGTTGTTTCAAAGTTGTTGCAGTTTCTGAACAGTGCTGCTGTTCTCGGAAGTTTCTTGGTCCTTTAGGTGCAGGGCAGTCCTCTGAGTGCTCAGAGGTCGCTGGTCCCATTGGATGCGTCTCTGTGCAGGTTCTTTGAGTCTGGAGACAAGCCGGTAGGGCTGGGGCCAAGTCAGTTGGTGTCCCTGTCATCTCTGCGGGGCTTTCAGGTCAGCAGTCCTTCTTCTTTCTTCACGTTGCAGGAATCTGATTTCCTGGGTTCAGTGTCGCCCCTAAAGCAGTAACCAATGTCCTTGAGGGTGGCTACATCCTCTTTGTGCCTCCTCCATGAAGGCAAGGGGGCACATACCTATTCCTATTGGGGGAATCCTCCAAACTCAAGATGGAGGATTTCTAAAGGCAGGGGTCACCTCAGCTCAGGGCACCTTGGGGGCTGTCCTGGCTGGTAGGTGACTTCTCCTTGTTTTTCTCATTATCTCCTCCGGACTTGCCACCAAAAGTGGGGGCTGTGTCTGGAGGGGCGGGCATCTCCACTAGCTCGGATGTCTTGGGGTGCTGTAACAACAGGCAGAAGCCTTTGAGGCTCACCGCCAGGTGTTACAGTTCCTGCAGGGGGAGGTAAAAAGCACCTCCACCCAGTGCAGGCTTTGTTCCTGGCCACAGAGTGACAAAGGCACTCACCCCATGTGGCCAGAAACTCATCTGGTTTTGGCAGGCTGGCAGAAACTGGTCAGCCTAGCACTAGAGTCGGACTGGTATCCAGGGGGCATCTCTAAGATGCCCTTTGGGTGTATTTTACAATACATTCCACACTGGTATCAGTGTGCATATATTGTGCAGAGAAGTTTGATACGAAACTTACCAGTTTCAGTGTAGCCATTATGGAACTGTGGAGTTCGTAATTGACAGACTCCCAGACCATATACTCTTTATGGCTACCCTGCACTTACAATGTCTATGGTTTGGTTAGACACTATAGGGGCATAGTGCTCATGCAACTATACCCTCACCTGTGGTATAGTGCACCCTGCCTTAGGGCTGTAAGGCCTGCTAGACTTACCTGTGCCACAGGCAGTGAGTTGTGGGCTTTGTCGACTTAGTCTTTTTCTCCCCACCAGCACACACAAGCTGTGAAGCAGTGTGCATGTGCTGAGTGAGGGGTCCCCAGGGTGGCATAATACATGCTGCAGCCCTTAGAGACCTCCCCTGGCCACAGGGCCCTTGGTACAAGGGACTTATCTGTGTGCCAGGGCTGTGCCAATTGTGGGAACAAATGTACAGTTTAGGGAAAGAACACTGGTGCTGGGGCCTGGTTAGCAGGGTCACAGCACACTTTCAATCATAACTGGCATCAACAAAAGGCAGAACGTTAGGGGGTAACCATGCCAAGGAAGGCATTTCCTTACACTATTGAACACCCCTAATGTAATTTTATCACATACTTACTATACCAGTGTAATTTTCTTTGTTTTTCCTAAAGCTTTTTTCTAGGTTAAGTTTTATACCTCCGCATGTATACTTTACTGTGAGGATTTGGATTTGCGTGATTGGGAGTACTTCTATGCTAAGGGTACACCTATTCTCCCCACTCACAAGTAGATTAGATTTCAGTTTTTCGTGCTGAAGAATTGCCCAGACCAATAGAGACACTTGAGGAAAGAAACATGTCGACCTTGACACATACTAACCTATGAACTGGATAGGACCATTACTTCAACATTCAGCCACCCACTGATTTTACCCACAACAAGAGAACCCACCCATTAAAGTTGTTTGGGTATCTCTTAGTTATTTTTAATCCACTGTTTACATTACACCGATCTACATCTAGAGTACCTCCACCCTACACATCAGCATCTTGTGGTCAAAAGACCTCCAGCAAAGGCCCTCCTCGCAGGGCCCATTTAGCATTGCAGGCTCGGCCCAACGAGGAGCTGCCCGATGATGAAGCATGCACCCACCTGGGTGTGTGACGGCTCTTGCTTCTGAGCAATCAGTTCTCCTGGCCTAGACTTTCTTTTCCTCTTACCTTTCTTCCTTCTAAGGAGCTGCATACCTATTGTACTACATAGACTTTCTTGAATAAATGAACTTCCATTCACTTTGCCTGCAAGAAGGCATTTACATTTACCTGATTGGATTATTAAACAGACTCCCCATTACCATTACTGATAATTGATGATCTGCTACTACAATACTGCAAGGAACTAACAAAGACACGTTGTTGTCTTCATAGCCAGGTGTTGCAAGCCTTTCTAAGTTCTTGGGTGCACAGTTCCTAAACAAAGAGAGCCATCCAACCAGAGCAGCAACAACAGATCAACAAATAAAAGGAAGACCTACCTGTTCCTTTAGCCACAAAAACAGGCTACAGCTTACGAAAGCCTCCTTGTAGGCAACCAATGGTCAAGTAAGGCTGCAATTAGGGGGCAAGCATGTTCTAGTCTCTGGCGTGCAGGATAGCTGAGACTGCAGTAAGACATATCAGGAAATGACCTTGGGCAGCAGTCTTGTGAATCTTTTTGGCAAACATAATAGCAACTGTACTTCTCATTGTGTTAAAGGAACATAAAAAGATTCCAGAGTTTAATAGTAGAGAAGGAGCATTGAGTGACTGAAATATTATGTGACATTATAAGACATGACTCCGGCTGTAAGGAAAAATCAGTAATAGACTAAACTGGGACTAAATTAGGAAGGAAACACATATGGTTCACTGATGAAAAAGTATGTTGAAGTCCTAAATATCTCCAAATGCCATGTTTGCACAAATCTCCCGTTCATCACTGAAGATGATATGGCGTATAGGGTAGTGCAGTTAACAAGAGCTGAGTTGTGTCCTTGTATAGGAAATCTGCTAACTGGTCTAGTACCATAAAACATATCAATATAAACACACCAAGGGGCACTAGATGGGGACAACATAAGCAACTCAATATAATCTGTTGTGTAACAAGAGACACAAAACCAGAAGAGTTAATATAATAACACAGTATGGCAGAATTCCCAGGATGGGACTGAGGAACCACAGCCTGGGGGTTTAGAGGCATTTAAGAATGAACACGAGATTCCTCAATTGAGAATAGCACAAGAAGTTGCAGTGCCACTGTCCACCCGTGCCACACTATTTGCCATTCGTCTCCTTCGCAACCTTTTCCCATAATTGTTGTAGGAAGCATTAAAGAAATGTAATCTTATTGGTTACTTGATGCATCTAACAGGAAAGATAGCTCAGGAGGTAAATGTTGTTAACAAAACCTTTGAGAGAGCGTAGCTTATATAACCTATATTAAGATCAAATGTTTATGTATTAATGTGTGATGACGCTGCATAGAAAATAATAATAATAGCGATTTGCTTAAACGTGCACCTGAATTGTGACCACGAAGAGTGGCCACCAATGTATACGCAGACTAATAATGATGAATAGAGTGTTTATGTTATGTTCAATTAAGCTTATATTAACGTTCATATTGTTGAATCTGTATTGAAAATCTCTATAGGCCTTAAGTTAGCGTGAGCTGCAATTTAGCTGCCTGGCTCTCATATTAAATGCATTTTTCTGTTTTTCAGTGTGCTGACTCACAAGGGGCCATGACCCTGCAAATGTTCTTTTTCTTCAAAACTTGGAAGATGAATGTAACTATGTGAAATCCGTTCCCAAGCGCATATTCGGTGCCCTGGGCTAAAAGTTATAAATGAATTGAAATAAATGTAGATTAATGAAATGTACAAGGTCACTTAGACCGGTGGACAACGAATCTGCTGACCTAAAAGACGTGCCAAGAAATGAAGTAACGCCGGATGTGCCACCTCTGAAGACGTCAATTATGAAGACCAATCAAAGACCTATGAATTAATGTGGGGTGACAATTGGGATTACCGAATGTTAAATTTGATAGGTTAAAGATAGTGGGGTATAGTAAATGTCCAATTGAATTTTGGGGGAATGTACTACGGAAAAGGATAAAAACTCATGTCACAGAAAGGTCGGGGGAATTAGGTAGGGAATGCTATTGATTTTATCCAGAAACTCTGTCACTCTGTTTGGTGACTTGAGACTTATTGGATGAACCATCCTCGCCCTTAGACTGCCCATTTACACTTTACCTCCTTATGAGGGAAGTGTCCCTTTTGCCCTTTAGCTAAGTCCTGACTGATGGCGTTCTGACTGATGTCCTGAAGACGAAGACTGAACCTGTGCGCTGACCTAATCCTTGGAGGGTAATTATGACAATGCATTTATGATTTGTCTCTTTGCTTTTCCTTTCTAGGTACCAACTGCTTGCTTTTGACAGAGACCATAGCTAGATGTTTTCCAAATTGGTGTTCTAAATTGTTTTGCATGAAGCCCAACATGCTAATGCTAATTAGTGGTTAGGACAGGTGATCATCAAACTGACGCAAATAGACAAACGAATGAGACTATGCTTTGTTGAACTGACGTGATATCAATACTTTACTATACTTTGATCTATGTTTACGTCGTGCTATATTTTAATGTTTGTGATTTTTGCCTTATTGAAATCTTATCAAAGTTGCCATTTTTGTGTTTTTTGTGCAGATTTGTGTTGTCATTAAAAAGTGCTTGCATTCATTTTGCATTAGTTTTGTGTGGATTCAGTGAGGGGCGGACGAGCCGCAAGACTTTGCCAGCTGCAGTGTTTGAGTGTGACGTCAGTGGTGCCGCGCTGAGATAGGACAGTTTTCGAGAGGGGTCGCACACGGATTGGCTGACGCCCGTGAGAAGCAATAGGTTGAGAAAGGTGGGTGAAGAGTGTCCTGGGACTATCACAAAATGAATTTTGTCAAGGCATTTAAGAGTGCTCTGAAAGGAGACGCATATATTATGGCAACTGATGGGGAGCCTACACCGCCTGAAGGTACTCCAGCTTACATAGTTATGGAGGAAAAGGGTGTTGCGCCTTGTTTATGGATGAAACAGTGGCGCAAATTAACAGAGACGGAGGGAAGTCTAGCGTTTCCAGAACATGGGACATTCAATCCAAAGGTGCTAGAGAATTTAAGGTGATTGTTAAGCACACAAAAACCAGCTCAATATGAGGCTTTAGCGATTTGGGACTTGATGGCTCTTAAACATAGACAAGAAAGGTTCCAGAGAAGACTAAAAAGGGCAGAAAAATCTTATGCAGAAGCTAGATGGGATAATGAGAACAAAATGTGGAGACGGGGAATTGTTGACGGATTAAAATTGTTCCCAGCAATAGCACAGGGAGAAGAGACACAGGGAAAGAAAGCCTCCGGTAAAACAGACAAGGACTCTAGTAAGTCTAAAGAGAATAAAAGACCTTGGGAAGAGGAAGACGATTCAGACGATGAAGAATTCATGGACCGATTATTTCATGATCGCCCGCCACCTTATGCTGTAAGCGACAGTGTTCCAAGCACTAGTGTGGGTCCTGGGAACCACACGCAGGAGAAGGGAGATACTGATACGGTACAGACTAGTGATACGACTTCGATACAGAATGGTGTCAGTGTACCCACTGCGCCAGACATGCAGATACAGTTGCAACCTCCGCCGCAGATACAGAGAATCTATCCAGACGTCCCAGTACTTGAGACTACTACAAATCTGATAGTGCCGCCAGACCCGATATATACAAAATCAAGGTTAGTGCAGATTGAGACAACTCCGAAATTACTGTCACAGCCACAACTGATACCAGGATACAACCCAGTAGCTGGTCCTCCATTAGTACCGGTCCCGGGTACTTTGGAACAGACCTATGGAGTTACTGCTCCACGGAGTTTGGGACCAGGTCAGACACCTGCCGCAATATCATTACCAATCACTGTTGGTCCACCAGTCCCATTATATGCACAAGGCAAATCTGGCGTATGTGATCAGGGAGTAATGACCCAAGACGCAATAAGAGGAGGGACCATAGGAACCCCCCCAGATAATGGCCCCAGGGGAACAAGCAGTTGAAAAGCAGAGGTCTTTAATAGACCTTAGCCCAGTAGAATCACCCTTGGAAGCGATGCATCAGGCAGGGTTAGGGGTTTTAACTCCACAGACGATAAGTACGAACACTTCACAGTCGCCAATGATACATACAGGGAACATTTCACTGCAAGGGTTTACGGTGCAACAGCTGAATGAATGGTTAGAAAAGACTTATGCTTCACAAAAGACTACAGTAACAGCAGTGGAACCAGAAAAGGTAGGGCAAGATGACTACTTGAATTTTGTGAGACTGGGAGTGGAAGCTGCTGAACTAGTGGACGGGACCATGGGTGTAAACAATTTGGAGTCATACACTGAAGCAGAACTGAGATTCCTGTGCCCTAAGATTACCAAAGAAGTGGGCAAGGTGCATCAGAGATTAGCAAACCTGGCAGACAAGTACAATATTGACATTGAGAACACTAAACATTTGAAAAGAAGTTACAGATTAGACTTTGAATCAAAAGACTTTGAGCATATGAGGACTGCCGGAATGAAGGCGCATTTAAAAGAACTATTGCAAACTGCACAAATTTTGGGTGCACTAGAAAAATGGGAAGGCAGATCGGCAAAGAAGAAGGATAAGGAAAAGGGTGCCAGTCCAGGGTCAGGTCAGACCAAAGCCTCACCCGATACAGAATCGGTAAAAATACTACCCATGAGAGAGACAGCTGGTGGTGTTTTAGTCCATGTGCCAAAGTCCAGAGGAGACATCCTATCTTTTACTAACGATTATCCCAGGTTAAGGGAGAAACCGATCGAGTGGTACCAGCAAACAGACAGGTTTGTGAAGCTTGCGAAGTGTCTTTGGGAAGACTTGAATACTTTGTTTGAGATCATTGTTCCGCCTGACTTGTGGCTTGAATGCAAAAGAGGGGTAGACTGGCCAACGAAGGAGCCGGCAAGAGATAAGGTGACCGTAGCACCTTCTGAAGAGGTGATGAAGTACTATCATAAAGTGATTGAGTATTTTAAACAAAAAGTGTCGCCGAAGGTGACTGATTGGCAGAAAATCGACCGGACCTCGCAGGAGGTTAAAGAATCTATACATGCTTATTATGAGAGATTGTTGAAAGCATTTAAACATTACAGTGGTACTGAGACTATTGAGCCGAAGGACATGAACCATCTTGTGTTCAGATTTGTTGAAGGGCTGAAACCAGAGGTCAGCCAGATGATTAAGAATCATTTGATTTGTTGGCAAGCGAAGCCGATCGATGAGGTGTTGCAGTATGCGAAATATTGTAGTGACGAAATTGAACTGAAACAGAAAAAACTGAAAGGGAAAGTGATGGTGATGCAGATAAGGGCTGCACAGGCAGGAATACAGGGAAATGGAATTCAACAGATGATACAACAGCAACCGCAAATGAATGGTGTGTTTCAGGCACAACCGAGAGGTCGAGGCAGAGGGTTTGTGAATCGCGGTCCAGACTTGAATACTGTTGTGGTTCAAAATGACGCACAAGGGATGAAAAAGATGTCACCATGTCACGCGTGCGGGGGTGTGGCACACTGGAAACGGGAGTGCCCGAATATGGTACAGGATGGTGTCGTTCAACAAAGCACTAATGACGGTACATTGCAAAATGTAAGACAAACGACTGAGACTATGCTTTGTTGAACTGACGTGATATCAATACTCTGCTATACTTTGATCTATGTTTACGTTGTGCTATATTCTAATGTTTGTGATTTTTGCCTTATTGAAATCTTATCAAAGTTGCCATATCGTGACTATGTTGTTGTGTTTCTTAGCTTTGAGGTTAACGCACTTAATCTTAGATTGTAACTAATAGGGAATAAAATTCATAAAATTCTATTAATTGGTGTGGTTATTCATGGCTGGAAGGTCATGGTTGCGTCGTCAATTTGATTAATGACTTTGACTAAAGTGAAATGTATTGTTGTAATAAATATTGATGACAATATTGATATATTGATTGATATATTGATTAGCTATCTCGTCCTATGGTGTCTCTCAACTGGCTCCAAAGATTCATTGGCCTAAAACAAGTCCTAATGTGTAATAAATTAACATAGAAGGACGCGTTAACACCTTCATCACTAATCTATGTTCTGTCATTGCTGCTAGGTACATTTCTGTTCAGGGTGGCACTGCGAATCAATAAATAAATAAACTGATGTCAATTAGATATCGCCCAGGGACTTTGAGGGCTAGTACAAGTTTGTTCCATGATATACCTGGCACTTCCCTCACCACCCCTAGTCTGAAAGATCGCTTGGGCAGTGGCAGGGTGAGAAAGTAAACTGGACTCCAAAAGCCCTGTTTAATTCTGGAGTTTGCACTCTTTGTTGAAGGGCGAAGGAATGCACAAAGGATCATGATTTCAATTGAGGATTCTTTCACTTCTGCTACCTGTGGCATTTTGCTGAATCAGTGTCCATAAGAGAGAACGGCAGGTAAAGGGAAAACACAGTCGCTCCTTTACAGTTTACTCTAAACAAACTGCAAATAATCCCTGCATCCAAGTGTGAAACTTGGACGGCCCATGGACCTATGAGAGCAAAACAATATCAGAAGTGCACGAAGGAAATCCAAAACAAGGGAGCAGATTTCGAAGTGATATTACTGAGGTGAAGTTCCTCAGTGAGAACTGTGAAATCTGATTATGCAGATATGTACTGGTCAAGCACCTATGCCATAGATTGAGGATGCAGGGCAGTAGCATCATGCACCCCCCAATCTAGTAGCTTTAACAGGGGTTGGGGGTTAAAGGGGGAGGAAGTGGCCACTCAGCCTGAAAGGCTAGTGAGCTGGGTCCCACTAAAATCTTGATTAGTTCAGGGTTTTAAGTGGGCTGGGACCTTCTGGGTCTCAGACCCAGTAGTAATTAAAATAGGACCAGTGCTTAATTGGAGCAAGTGGTTTCTAGTGCTCGGCGTTGCACTTAATTGTCAAAACTGGCACTTATGACAGACCGTCGCATGGTGGCGCTGTTTGTTTTAATTTTGGGATGAGTACAACAGTTCTTTAATAAATTAATATACATCAACAAGTTCTAATACCTGCCTTGCAAAGGTATTAGAACAGCCTTGCCTGCAGCTATTTGTAATATTTAACGTATATTAAATGTCTGAATTGTCAGACTTGTAGGTGTGATGGTTAGAAGTTGTGTTGGTACTGTTATTGGCTGCGCTGGCAGTTGCAATGGGTAGTGCAAGCTGCAATGCCCTTGTGACAAAGGCCCAGGCACTTACTTTTTTAAAAAAAATTAAGCACTAAACAGGACATTAAAACAGGTCCCTTGCAGGCCCTGTACTCGTTCTTAACTTCACAGACAATACCACTGATCGTTTTATGAACAATAAGTGTAAAAATTGTTAAGGCAACGTCTGTAGTTCCTATTTATATTGTGCTCTTTACTTAATCTTGCATTTTCCAGGATGTTGTGGTAAAGTATTATTTAAGGAAGCATATTACTTTTGTGTAGTGCATACTCTAAACTGTGTCGCATCCAGGTGTTTATAAAGGGCTACGACTGAGTTGTGGCTGAAAACAATGTGACTTTCTCTCAGTGCCTGTCAAAACGTTGTTCAGAATACATGCATGTACAATCATTGGCCTCTCTACAAAGCACACAGAGCAGAGGTCAATGTGGTGATGTCTGTGGAGAGGAATGGAACTCAGTGACATCAGTATGCCAGGTAATGTCACTGGAGAGGAATGGAACACACCTACATCACACAGCCTACTGATGTCACTGTGTTCCCTTCCTACTCCAGTTGCAGGTGTGATTCTATGCAAATAGGTGGGTAGGTTGGCACTCTATGGAAATGTTAGTTTACAAGTTTGAGCGACACCCTTAATCAAGCAGCCACTGAGCACGCCCTAATGCAATCCACGTGCATGGCACCTTTAGGGGCCCTCTACTTTCTTCTTACCACTTAATACCCTGGATTAGTACTTTATGGATCTCCTGTCTTCTTATCGCCAGTTGTCCAGAGTCTGTGCTTTAATGTAACTATGTTGGGAAAGTCAGGCTTTCATCCTTCTAGAGGTTCCTGAATGTAGAATATTTTAGCAAGGAAGGAATTCTGGAGTTTGGCCACTTCCAATGAGAGGGAAGATCCACCTACAGATCACTTGTATAGCGGCATGACAATCCGACGGGTGAGTCTGAAACACAGAGCTCTGTTTTGTCTCCATTACTTGAGTTTATTTGTAGGTATTATCTTTTCCGTCGACAGCGGGGAGTTTGGGGGGGGGGGGGGGGACGAGGGGTCCAGGACAATCCATACTGCCCTCAGCATTGATGTCTAGTTCCCAGTAGCCACTGAAGTGCCTGCAGGATTGGTGTCTGTCAGGAGTTCCCTAAGGTGAAGGTGGAGTAAGCGTCTTGAGACTGAGTTCTGACATTGACTGTGCATGATGAAAGAGGGCGCTCCGAGGCACAGGTTATTAGCATAGTCGAGTTTGGGAGTTCAGCGAAAAGGGAAGAAAATGGGAAGTGGAGCGAGGAAAAAAGAAGGAAGGATGAAAAAGAAGAAAGCAACGGAAGGAGAAAAATATCGAACATTAAACGCGCTTTTGTCTCCAGTTCTGTTCACAGATCTCACCTAGCTTGTGCTTCTAGTTCTTTCCAACATCTGCGAGTACCCTCGAACCCCCCTTCGGCCCTTGGTCCCGGGCTGCGTGTGCAGGAGGTGGAGAAGGGCCCCACCCCCGTGCACAGACTACCCGCCAATGAGAGGGCGCAGGGGGCGTGTACATGGGTTGCACTGGGGCTTGCTCAGTGGCTGCACACACTGCACCCTGCACACGGAGAATACAAAGGGAACACGACCTTCATGTATCCTTCTGAACTGTGAGCATGCCTGTATACCCCTCCCTGTGTGTACCCCAATGTAGTCTACCTCCCGTGTACCCGTATATGTACCTCCCTGCGTGTACCCCATGTCTCCGTGTGCCTCCCATACATTGTCTCAGCACACGGTGAATACAAATGGATTACGACCTTCAGATATCCTTCCGACTTGTGCACATGCCCGTGTACTTAACCCCTCGTGGTTCTTCCCAGGCGTGCTCGTGTCTATCACCGGTATATATCTCTCCTAACAATGCGTGACTCCCATCTCTGCGTACCGCCATAGTGTGCCCACCTTTGTAACCCTTTGTGTTTTTACCCAAGTTAGTGTGTACACGCTCAGTGTGTGTACCTCATATTTATGTATTCTTTGTGTATCGTGCCTCTTGGCGCGTCTTTTCTGTGTCAGTGTGCTCCATTTTATGTATTCTCGCCGCGGCGGTCGTCCCCTAGACCGGGGACAGTGTTGTAGCCACATGTTGTGGGTTGGGGGAGGGCTTCAGTTCTTGTTTACAACTGCCGTGTGTGATAAAAATGCAGGGACGTGGCTCATTCTGACGTGCACACGAATAGGGGCATTAACAACCCGGGACAAAGTTCAGTGGACTCCTCGCTTGTAAACATAGCTGAGTAACTGTGGTCACTAAGAGAGACGACCGCATACACTGCTATCTACTTTGCTTGGCCCAGTTTGCCGATAACCAGGCACACGCTGCTCATTCCGGGTGCACGTTGCCACTTACATATTGCTAGTACAACTAGCGGCCAAACACCACCAGCAGAGCGCTCGCTGCTTAGATGGAATTCATTTGATTTATTTATTGTAATGCGCTACGTTCATGCCAAGGGACATCGTGCTGATTTCAACGGTTTAACTAAACCAGGAAATACAGATTAGTAAAATATAATGCATTTAAAGAAAAAAACTCCCAAGAGAATCCGTATGAATCTTCTCAGCGCTTTTCTAAACGCAAAGAGATGTGCATAAACCTGGACTGCATTTTAAAGTTATTCTAAAGTGTGGAACCTAGGGAGCTGAGCTTAGTGTGTGTATGCTGCCAATGCGCCCTGCTGATACACACTGCTGCTGAGTGAATGTCGGAAGTGACAATATGAAAATATGTACCGGTAGTGCACGTGGGACCGTATGCTCAGATAAACCCACACTGCCAGGTATAAACAGTTTGGATTAGAGAGCCTGAGAGAGAAATCGTACACAGCATTGAGTGCACATGGCGATAGACCTACAATTTTGTGTATATACTTGCTGGGCAAAAGTCCTAAAAAAGAAGGATGGGGGGCAATCAAGTTAGGCAGTATGCAAGTGACATCACGGCCCATGACCTCACAGGAAGTTAGATCACAAAAAGTGACATCAGATCTTCACACCTCACACATATTACAAAATTTAACAAATTAGATTTTTTTTGGGGGGGGACTGGTTGTGTTAAAAAAAAAAAAAGTATGCAACCGTATACATTTTTATGGTCTAGCCTGTATAGCATGCGCTAGTGCATGCGTATCGCTTGCGAGATGCTGTAGTAGTTAGAAAACGGCTTGGAGCCCCGCCCATGTCACGTCAGTGTCTTTCATTGGTTCATGGGCTTCTCTTTTAAAATCTGCTTGCTTTCATTATTGGAAGGCATGCACACGTCATGCCTTTTCTGGTGGTTAGCCCTCCTCGAGCGCAGCGACCAAGTACTGAAAACATACGAGGCTCGCTGTTTTTCGTCCGGTTTGTGGACTACTTTTTCTCTTTTTTCGCTGTGCGATCTCACTTGGCAGAAGTCGAGCGCTTTGCATGACATCGACCTTGAGACCGTTTCTATGATCATTTCCATTTTTTAGCAGCGCGATCACGCTAGTTTGTTTTTCATTTAATGAGGCAAGAAAAGTCCGGTTGGGAGTTTAGAACTCCTATTAGCTCTAAGTTGGAGAAATGCGAGACCGTTGCATTGCAAATGCTTGTTTTTTAAACTGCCACAAAGAAATTGGCCACAAGGAGAAATGTGGCAGTAAATTTGTTCTGCTTAGTTGGTTGCAAAATATGCATTTTAAAACATTGTATGGGGGTTAAGGCACCTGCCGCAGAGAGCTTTGTGTGCACAGTAAATCTCAAGTATTAATATTAATGGTGAAATAACTGGAGGGTAATGCATTTGCTGAAAATATTTTTTTTTGTCTAGCCACAGTTATGAATAAAAGTAGCATTGAGGGTTAACATGTCTCCTGCAAAGTGCATCACATAATGTCCAGATGCCATTTTTATTTTATGTAGATAGGTAAGAGGGTTACTGCTTTTAACACAGAGATCCTTTTGGCAGTTGCAGTTCATAAAGTGTACTCCTTCCAATGTAGCACAGTGAGCTATGAAGGACATGTGACTCCTACACCTTGTAACCCTCAGTGTCTTGTGTAACACACTTTGCTTTACACTCTTATGAATGTCAATGTAAAATGTGTATCTGCATTGTAAAACGCCCTAACACCTTGCATTGGGGTGAGTAGTGACATAAAACAAACTAGTGATATTTAAATTAGTTGTGGAAATACTGGGACAGACGAACTGATCTGACATTCTTACAGTTCATGCATATCTCTTATACACAGGGACTGACCAAAGTCAAAACCATGCCTCTCAAGTACTTGTGAAGTAACAACAAACTGTGTGCCTTTGTTATCCCTGCATTGCATTTCCATCTAGGTGTGGGTCTCCAGATAGCTCCGAACCAGTATACTTGAACAAAAGGAGGCCTGCTGGCCTCTTAAGCTTGGTCTTTGTTTTGTGCTCAGCTGGTATACAAAATAACAAAGCCCCCTTGCCACCTGCTCATTGTTGCTTAGAACTAAACTAGACAACTTGCAGGCACTGCTTAATGTGTCCCAGTATCAATCAGACGAGTTCAGCATATTTTAGTGGGGCCCACCTTCTTGGGAGGGTGGACCGCGTCCACTCTATGAAAATAATGGTTGGTCTCCGTCTACCCATGTGTACCCTCGACTTGTGTCGTGTACCCTACTGAATGCCCACTGCTGGGTATAACGTTATAGGTACAGACAGCCCTGTTTGCGCTGCTGGGGCACAGCACTGGTAATATACTTATGGTAACAATTACTTATTATGCAGGGCTAGGACACGTGGCAGTCAGATACATGAAGCCCACTACAAACTGCTACATGTCCCCTGCACATTACATGCTGCTAGGTATACAAAGCTGATACATAGATATACGAGGATGGGTTAAACTGTTGGATAAATACCAGTGGTATGTTAGTTTATAGAGATTAACATAGCCTGGTACACAGGCCTGGAGCAATCAGATGCATAAACACTGATTCGTGCAGCTTACTGAACTGGGTACAAAATGTCAAGGACACATTACTGACATCTTGAAGTAGGCCAGGTTGTTTCGTAAATACTTAATGGCAAACACTTAGAGGTTCACACAGATGGGCACGCACTGCCATGTATAACCACAGCAGGTCAGCGTGGCTCATGTGCATGCTTGCGTCCAGGCTGCTAGTTAACAAGACTTAGTGCATATTGCAGGTTGTCATTAGTTTAGTATATGTGGCTGGATGCTAACTCCTGAGACAGCCATCAGAGCTACACAGTTTTGCGCCTGGCTCCTGTGTACAAACAGTATTTCAGGTTTATATTCCTTGGTCTAGAATTTATAGATTGAGACTTCAGTGTAATGATTGACGCATAAGGATTTGGAGCATCAAGCTAGCCTGTGACAACTAAAGCCCATTGCTAGCGACAGAAGCCTAGGTCTAAAGGCTGAATGCCACTGACGAGGAACTGAAATCTTAGATTGTATATTCAACCTCATACTAGGATTTGAGACCCTGGGGTAGAAGCTTTTGTTAAGACATTAAAGCTGATCAATAAATCAAGGTCCTGGTTCAGCGACTGAGGTTTTGGAGTTAAGCATTGGGACCATCAGTTACTGGAATCTCAAGTTACTGGTAGAAGCTCTGCGCTATGGATTGGGGCCACAGAAATGGAACCAACGCTTGAAGGCTAGGAATTGAATCTGTGGGGGTTGAGGGAATTGAAGTCCCATGTAAAAATAGAGATATTTGAATTAGGGTTGAAGTCTCTGGCTAACGGTTGTGGTATCATGTTGGAGATTTTTCTCCAGCTAAAGGGCTGAGTTACTGGGATAGTCAGTGAGGTCTTGGGCTTAGTTCTGTGGTGTTTTAATAGGGACTGAGGTCTGTCTCTAGCACCTTGTCAGGGATGTGGAATTCCTATAGCTCAACGCTCAGGACATGTTTATGATCAAGGTCAACAAGTTTAAATGTTTATCTTGTACATGGCACACTTAGACCCAACTCTCTGCAGCACAGATCCTTTGGCTGCCAGTTTACAAGGAAGGGAACTGTCTGCAATTGAGGTAATACTTGTGTCCATATGTTAATGCTGTTCAGACATGTATTTATGGTTCAGTAATGCAAAGCCTTTATTAGGGTGAGCACTCTAAATAAATGTTGTAAGCTCATACTGCACCACTAACAGGGGTTCCAGTAAAAGAAAATATGTACACACACATTTTAACAGTTTAACATTATGAGGCTATGTATAATGTTCCCAGAATGCTGTCTTATCAGATGCAAATATTTTCAGAAGCTTGTAAGCAAGAGTGATGATTCTTTGTTTTCAAAATAGGATGTTCAGAAAAATATGCAAGTAGGGAAAAAAAGTTTTGCAAAGTTACTGTGAAATTTTAGGTACTATTTCTTTGAAGCATCATTTAGTAAAATCTGTTGATGCATGCTAGCAGTTCCAAAAAATATTCGTAACAGAAAATCAGTGTAACCAGTTTCAACAAGATTATAGGAAACATGAAAAGAAACAAGCATTGGCAAAGACAACCGATCTGACATTGGTGGTCAGTCTTTTGGTTTTGTCAATGCGTGTCTTGTTTTGACATTGCTTTTGTAAAATGTTATTGTTGTGGGACCTGCCAGGCCCTCACCATTGAATCAAACATTGGCAAAAATCTCATTTTGTTCTCAAAAAGCACACATTGCCACAGTAGTTCCTGGCACTGAACAAAACTACTTTGTGTGTCAATATGCTCCTTGTGGAAGAGAAAAATGGTACCACTAACAGTAAAACCAGCTGGTAGATGGATTGAGAGATAAGTATAATTTTTATAAAAATAGAAGGTCCTGGTTAACGCTAGATCTTACTAGGGGCCCAATTCTCAAAGAAATTGCACCCATGGTACTTATCTTTGCATTAGTGCAGAATTATAGCGTTCTTGAATTCACAAGAATTTACAGAAGTAGACTAGGAAATCGTACTCTTAGAAGATATTTGGGAATTGTATTTTAGCACGAGCAGACATTCATGTGTAGATTTGCTCATGCGAAAATCTATTGAACGTTTACAAGTTCACTTTCACTCTAACCACTTGTTTCCCAAACCTGCAAGAACTTCCACTTCTGCCCTTGTCAGTAGTACATTTCCAACCTTTCTCAGTATGGGAAAAGATTGGAGAAGAGCTGGTGGAAATCCTTAAAACATGCAAATTAATAGGTTTCACACAGACACAAAAGAATCCCAACCCTGAAACTATTGCTTACTGCTTCCTCCATGTAGATCTGTGGAAAGGTGACAAAATAAGGAGCTTGCTAGTATTCAAACCCGACTATAGAATTAGCCCAGAGAGGCTATTATCCAAGCTCTTATATATTGAGATTGCCGCCATATTTTGTCACCGCATTACATGGTACCAAAGGCACAAGTTGTTTCTTTTACAGGACAACTAGATTTATAAATCAATCTGTCCTATGGTCACGCAGATATTTTATTAAATTTTACACCCATGCCTTGTACAACACATGCAAAAGTATTATTTCATGCAAAATATATATTTGTCCTCTTGCCACAACCAGGGATGGTTATGGGCTCGAAAATATTTAGTGTGCTTACTACCTCTCTAACTGGTTCCTTGTATTCTTTCATGAGTGCTCGATTTCTGGGATCTTTTTTTGCGAGGCACTCCACAAGAGTACGTGTTTTCAGTTGTCCCCCTTGTATGCCAGTTCACAGCAGTAAACATGCTGTATTTCTTTTAAAAGTTTTCCTGCCTCACTATATTTCCTCTTCACTGATTCTACTTATCTCTGCTACTACCAGTTCATTAATCCCTCATGCCCGTGAGGAATAATGTTCTTCCTACGAGCTAGTTTATTTAGGTCAGTGTCCTTTACTAATAGCATAACTTAAACAATCCTCTTACTCATTTTCCTGCTCATGCCATATGCACTGGAAGTAGAGGCGTTGGAGTTGCTGAATCACCCCCAAAATAACCATGGTAGAGTTCAGTAGTGAATAAGCAATAAAAAGGCCTTTGCATTTGTGTTTTTTTTCTTGTCACATTTGCTGTGCATTCAAGGACAGGGGTCAAATGTTAGGCCCTGTCTTCTAATAGAGGTTGGTGTTTACCTTTCTGTCTTTGACTGCAAAGTGAGAGGATGTATGTGACAATCTTCCTGGGTACTGGAGGTGGAAGTAGGAGTGCGGGGTGGTCCTGCAGCACCCCTAGAATATCCATGCTGGAGGCCAGAAGGTGAATGAACAATTACGATGCCTTTAGATTTTGTTTCTGCCTTGTCACATTTGCTGTGTTCAGAGACAGAGGATAAATGCTGGGCAGTCTTTTCAGACAAATTTCCGCTTACTCTTTTAACATGGGGATTGCTGTTTACTTTTCTTTTGCTGGCCACAAAGTAAGATAATTTTGTAAAGAGTGCTATGTGACAACCTAACTGTCTTATTGGGGTACAGCAAGTGTAAAAGGAAAAGCTGTAGGATGTAAAATGTTTCTAACACAACAAAATGTAAATGCCTGCAATGAACTGTATACATGCTTTAAAATATGGCAGCAATTAGGAAAGTACATATAAAGCAAATGTTTTGTAATTCTGAAGTATGATTAAAACAAAGATTTTAATAGGATCAAAACATATCAAGATACTTTACTTGATGATGTACAAATGATAAATATTCACTGAAACCTAATTTAAAAAAACTTTATAGTTTGTGCACGATATAATTTTATAATTAAAACTGCACATCTGAGCAAATTTAGTAGCCATTTTGATGGAAACTGTGCAGTCTGTAAATGACAGTGTGTTATCATACCATGCTTTTAGTAATACATTTGCAACTGTGTTTCCCAAATGCACCACTAACTACATACCAACCTCCTTATGAATGGGTGTCTCTCACTTGCCACACATGTTCTTTGTGTGACGCTTAGATTTTTGACAAACCTTACGACTTCTGTGATGAAAAATTAATGGCAGTACCCTCACCCTGAAAATTGTTCCATCAAAAATGGTGTGTGTGAAAGGAGATGCTGTAAGATGTTATTTTTTTCTTACAAACAGCCACTTTTAAATGCCAGAAAATGAACTGTACAGATATCACAGGAATATCAGAATTAGAAGAGCAAATATGAAACATTTTTTTGCAGTTTTGAAGTGTGGTGGAAACACATATTTTAATGGGACCAAAATATATCTATACACTGTTTATGACGATTTCCACACATTATTGTCTGTTAACAGTATACTTTTTTCAGTTAAACTGTGGAAATGGAATGGTAATTTCAATTGAAAATGTGTTGTCTGTAATGGCTGCGTGCTACCACACCGTGCATACTAAACTCTACGCCTCCCTACTCCACTCTATGCCACTCTACATCACTTCACTCTAGTCCACTTCATGCCACTTTACACCAATCCATGCCATGCCACTCCATTCCACAACACTACTCTATTCTAAGCCTCTCGATATTACAGTGCGCTCCTGGGCCAGTCTGGTGAAATGGCTCTGCAGCAAGGCTCCACGGGTGATAGGCTGAGTTTCCAGGTATTCAGTCCACTTACACCCCAGTTCCATCTAGATTGACTTGCTGTGTGGTCCTTTGTATTTTTGATCATTAGAAGACTTTCAACAGACGTGGTGTGTGATGACCACGTAAGAGCATTTCAGTCAGGTGGTAACACAATGGAAGAGACTCAACAGATAATGGGGGTTATTACAACTTTGGAGGAGGTGTTAATCCGTCCCAAAAGTGACGGTAAAGTGACGGATATACCACCAGCCGTATTACGAGTTCCATAGGATATAATGGACTTGTAATACGGCTGGTGGTATATCCGTCACTTTACCGTCACTTTTGGGACGGATTAACACCTCCTCCAAAGTTGTAATAACCCCCAGAGTGTCATGGACAGGTCAAGTAATCAGAGATGCAGACGTTGAAAGTTACTTCATCTAGACATGCCTTCTCTGTTCTATATGCATTACGCATACATACATATTTACATTTTCTGATCAGTGGAGGAGAGGGGGGCGGGGACCAGGGTCTTTGGTACCCAAGTTGTGAAGCCAAGGTACCACATGGGTGGCGGCGGCTTAAAGCTAGCGCTCCAGAGAAGAGGCCAGTAAATTAACTGAACTTTGACTGGTCACCTGGGTAAAGTGAGGCCATTAACATCTGCACAGGGCCACTGAAATTATGCGATTGTGCGGCAGTGGGTGATTTGCGCATAGCTGTAGGTTTGCCGCATTTGCCAAATAATCCATTATCTGCCACACAGTCTGCAGTTTTTAACGGAAAAAAAAAAAATCTTGCTCACACGGTTGGAAAGGTAGTAAGCATGCAGTGACGCGTGTTGGTGCGCAGTGGAAGGCCCTTTGCAAAGGTTGACATGTCACCTTTCTGTAGCTTACTGCTATATTTGGGCCTAAACTGGTACTAATGAGGTACAACTAATGCGCAGATAGTGTTACCAAGCTTAAAAACAACAAAATAATGAAGTAATACAATCACAAGATATGCCGTACAATGCCACATAATTTGCCTTTTCTTGTTGCATCATTTACTTAACCCTGCTTCAAAATTTGCCCTGCCCCTGCCTCATAATTCCAGTGGCCATGCCAGGGGTATGCACAATATTGGATCGCTCGTGGGCGTGGTGTATGGTTACTTTGGAGAGGGGTGGAGGCAAGTCCTGCTTAGCCTGAACACCAAAGGGCGTTAGGTTGAAGAACACTCTTCCAGGTTCTTTGTGGCCCGAAGACTGGCTCCTCTGTGCAACCACACTTTGCATCTTTTACTGCAAAGTTTCCCTTGTTGACCAGCGCCTTGAGATCTCTGCTATTTTATGAGTGCTATATAATAGCGCCTAGAGATATCTGCTGATATATAGAAGAATGCAACATAAACGCGCCTTGAGATGTCTGCTGAAATCTATGAGAGCTTTGTAACAGGGCCTTGACACAGCTGCTGATCTATACATGGTCACAAGTTTCCTGTTGACATGGACCACTGTTTTCCAAAACAGTCTGGCTTTAGCATATGCGGTCCCTCATATATAAAGCTATTCACAGTGGTCGAGTAATCTAAGACCCTTTCCCTATTAAATGCCACCTAAGATAGACCATTTAACAATTGCAAAAGGTTTCCTAGCAGTTACAAGTAGAAATAGCAGGTTTTGAAAAATGTCTGGAATTTGCTTTTTGATAGAGAGGTGCTAGTCCAGCCGCAGATCTCAGATTTTGGCATTTATATCACACTGATCAAATGTTTTGTTATCATAAGCCTTTGGCTATTCAAAATTGAGTAAAGATAAAGACATGTTAGAAAAGTACACTTATTAATTAACTCCAAATATTACAAATCTTGAAAGTCTGTGTTTCTACATGTAGGAGGCTGGCATGGCTTATAGTGGGTACCTGATGGTACTTACACCTTGTGCCAGGTCCAGTTATCCCTTATTAGTAGTGGTCTAGTAGCTTGGGCTGATAGAAGTAGCTATAGCAGAGCAGCTTAGGCTAAACTAGGAGACATGCAAAGCTCCTACTATACCACTTATATCATATTGCACTATATCATAAGAATCACAATACTCAGAGTTACTAAAAATAAAGGTGCTTTATTTTAGTGACAATGTGTCAGAAATATCTCAGAGGATATACTACCTTAGGAGGTAAGTAAAATACACAAAATATACACACAAACCAAAATCAGGTAAGTAAACAGTTAGAAAAGTAGTGAAAACACTGTAGAATACAATAGGATGCAATAGGCCTAGGGGCAACACAAACCATATACTAAAAAAAAGTGGAATGCGAACCACTTAGGGACCCCAGGAGTAGTGTAGTGTGTAGAGGGTCGCTGGGAGTGTAAGAAAACACTAAGGGTGTCCAAGATAGCCTACCCCAAGACCCTGAAAAGTAGGAGTAAAGTTACCCTACTTCCCCAGAAACACACTAAAGTCGTGATAGGAGATTCTGCAAAGACCACAACTGACTGCAAAGCACTGAAGACGGATTCCTGGACCTGAAGACCTGCAAAGGAAGGGGACCAAGTCCAAGAGTCACAAAAGTGTCCGGGGGGGCAGGAGCCCACTAAACCTGGATGAAGGTGCAAAATGGCTGCCTCCGGATGGAAGAAGCTGAAGATTCTGCAACAACAGAAGATGCCAGGAACTTCTCCTTTGCACAGACGATGTCCCACGGTGTGCTGGAGGATGCAGAGTTGATTCCACGCAGAAAGACCGCAAACAAGCCTTGCTAGCTGCAAAGGTCGCAGTTGAAGAAAATGGGTGCTGCCCGGGCCCAGGAAGGACCAGGAGGTCGCCCCTTGGAAGAGGCGACAGAGGGGGGGGCTCTCAGCAACACAGAGAGCCCACGCAGAAGAAGGCAGCACCCGCAGAAGTACTTGAACATGGGTTCAAGAAAAGTGAGCGCAGCGGTCGTCTCAACACTACAACAGAGGGTCCCACGAAGCCGGTGGTCAACTCAGCAAGTTGAGCATTGCAGGACACAGTGCTGGGGACCTGGGCTGTGCTGTGCACGAAGGAATCCTTGCAAAAGTGCACAGAAGCCCTAGCAGCTGCAGTTCACGCAGTACACAGGATTACTGTCTGGCGAGGGGAGGAAAGGACTTACCTCCGCCAAATTTGGACAGATGGACCACTGGACTGTCGGGGTCACTTGGATCCAGCTCCTGTGTTCTAGGGACCACGCTCGTCACGATGAGAGGGGACCCAGAGGACCGGTGAAGCAGAAGTTTGGTGCCTGCGTTAGCAAGGGGAAGATTCCGTCGACCCACAGGAGATTTCTTCTTGGCTTCCAGTGCAGGGTGAAGGCAGACAGCCCCCAGAGAATGCACCACCAGGAAACAGTCGAGAAAGCCGGCATGATTAGGCGCTACAATGTCGCTGGTGGTCTTCTTGCTACTTTGTTGCAGTTTTGCAGGCATCCTGGAGCAGTCAGCGGTCGATCCTTGGCAGAAGTCGAAGAGGGAGATGCAGAGGAACTCTGGTGAACTCTTGCATTCGTTATCTGACGAGAAACCCCCAGTAGAGACCCTAAATAGCCCTCATAGGAGGATTGGCCACCTAGTCAGGTAAGCACCTATCAGGAGGGGTCTCTGACGTCACCTGCTGGCACTGGCCACTCAGAGGCCTCCATTGTGCCCTCACACCTCTGCATTCAAGATGGCAGAGGTCTGGGACACACTGGAGTAGCTCTGGGTACCATCCCTGGGGTGGTGATGGACAGGGGAGTGGTCACTCCCCTTTCCTTTGTCCAGTTTCACGCCAGAGCAGGGGCTGGGGGATCCCTGAACCGGTGTAGACTGGTTTATGCAAGGAGGGAACCATCTGTGCCCTTTAAAGTATTCCCAGAGGCCAGGAGAGGCTACTCCTCTCAGGCCCTTAACACCTATTTCCAAAGGGAGAGGGTGTAACACCCTCTCTCAGAGGAAATCCTTTTTTCTACCCTCCTGGGACTGGGCTGCCCAGACCCCAGGAGCGCAGAAGCCTGTCTGTGGGTTGGCAGCAGCGGTAGCTGCAGTGAAAACCCCAGAGAGCTGGTTTGGCAGTACCCGGGTCCATGCTGGAGCCCCAGGGATGCATGGGATTGGCACACCAATACCAGATTTGGCATGGGGGGACAATTCCATGATCTTAGACATGTTACATGGCCATATTCGGAGTTACCATTGTGAAGCTACATATAGGTATTCACCTATATGTAGTGCACACGTGTAATGGTGTCTCCGCTCTCACAAAGTCCGGGGAAATTGCCCTGAACTATGTGGGGGCATCTTGGCTAGTGCCAGGGTGTCCTCACACTTAGTAACTTTGCACCTAACCATCACCAAGTGAGGGTTAGACATATAGGTGACTTATAAGTTACTTAAGTGCAGTGTAAAATGGCTGTGAAATAACGTGGATGTTATTTCACTCAGGCTGCAGTGGCAGTCCTGTGTAAGAATTGTCTGAGCTCCCTATGGGTGGCAAAAGAAATGCTGCAGCCCATAGGGATCTCCTGGAATCCCAACACCTGTGTACCTAGGTACCATATACTAGGGAATTATAAGGGTGTTCCAGTGTGGCAATCAGAATTGGTAAAAATGGTCACTAGCCTGCAGTGACAATTTTAAAGGCAGAGAGAGCATAAGCAGTGAGGTTCTGGTTAGCAGAGCCTCAGTGACACAGTTAGGCACCACACAGGGAACACATTCAGGCCACAACTATGAGCACTGGGGTCCTGGCTAGCAGGATCCCAGTGAGACAGGCAAAAACAAACTGACACACAACTAAAAATGGGGGTAACATGCCAGGCAAGATGGTACTTTCCTACACTACAGCACTACTTTTCTTCTCATATTATACCCATTATTACATTCCTTGAACATATATTCCCTTACTATGTATTTAAATATCTATGTATTTATTACTCCAGTACTACTGCACTAGAGGAAAATTAAATACAAATAAATCTATAAATGAAATTGAAATTATAAAAAAATAAAAATAATAATGAATAAATAAATTAAATAAAAATAATGATCAAAAAATGTGTGTGTATATATATATATATACATATATATAAATAAAATTACAAATAAAAAATATTATATTTTTACTCTCTTGTAAGCTTCACTTTGTCTACCCATCACCATACGTCATGTCTCTATCAATCTATCCTTCATCCCCACTCTGACTCATCCCAAACCCATTCTACTACTTTCATCTCCTAAATAACCCTCCCTAAGCTGCTCCCTCCTCTTCCACATCTAACTCACCCAAACCTCAGTTTACTACCATGATCTCTCAAACAACCCTACTAAATTCTCCCTCATTTATCTCACCTTTTGACTCATCCTAAACCCCTCCTGCTACTATGATCTCCCTAACCCTTTGCACAGACTCTTCCCTCCTCCACCCTCCTTTACTCATCTCAAGCCTCATCCTCTTACTATAAACTCCTAGCTAACACTTCTTGATTCTTCCCTCCTCTACCCCTCCATTACTGCAGTCAATCCAACTAACAAACTCACATATCTACGGCTCAAATTATCTCATAATAATAATAAAACTGTACTCATATTTCCCTATACTAATCCACCACTCATTTCTTCTGGGTTCCGGAGTAGCGTGCTACTCGCCGAAAAGCGCTTTGACGCCTCATCAGGGGTAGTAAGTGCTATATAAATACTATTACAATACAATACAATACAACATTACAACACTCTACTCCACTTGCCACTCCACTTTATGCCACTGTAACCCTTTCCACTATACAACACTCCACATCACTCAACTCTACGCCACTCCACTCTACAACACTCTACCCCACTGTTCTCTGCTCCACCATTATCCACTGAATGGCCCTGCACACCATTCCACTCTATGCCAACCACTTTGCTGTACCCTATGACACTTTACTCCACTTTACAACACTCTATGACACTCAGCTCTACAACACTATTCATCCACACTCTACACCACTCCACACCACTCTGTGACACTCCACAACACTACTGGACTCTGTGACAATCTACCCCACTCCACTCTGCGAAGCACTATGCCACTCCACTGCACTACACTTCATTCCACGCCACTTTTACTCTGCTCTACACCACTCCACTCTGCTACTCAACACTGTATTCTTCTCCACTGTATGGCACTCTACTCTACGCCAAGTCGTGTCACTTTACTTCACTTTACTCCTCTCAGTACACTCAACTATACAACACTTTACGCCACTCTATTACACTTTGACTCTTCTCCAATCCAATCCACTCCACAACACTACTCCACTCTGCCACTCGACTCAACGTTACGCCACTTGAATCTTTCATCCACTCTATGAGGTCCACTCTACGATACTCTATGCCACTCCACTCTACAGCACTTTACTCCACCCTATATCACTCAGTCTAGGACACATTACTCCATTCTACGACACTCTACTCCACTCTAAGCCACTATACTCCACTCTCTGATACTGTAATCCACTCTATGACACTCCACTTTACACCACTCCAGTCTACAACACTGCACTTCACTCCAAGCCACTGTCCCCTATGCCACCAACTTTTAGCCATGCTGAACAGCAGCCACGCTGGTGTATAACAGAGCTATTGACTTTTCCAATTAAATCCACTAACCACTCAAAGGGATAAATGGCCAAGCTTTCATTTGTTTTAGTTGGGATGTTTGCATTTTAACAGGCATTTTGATTGTGAGTAAAACCGCATGGAATTCTCACTCCTCAGATACAATCATAGTTCAGCCGTAGAGATTTACGTTAAAAGGAGTATGCTGGGGGAAAGAAGGGGTTCCCTCAGATAGAATAGGGCAACTCAAGCAGGCCTGCCTCACTCATAAAAATCTATATAATTCTTTGAAATATAGTTAACAAGAGAATAAACAAAGCGACACTTTTATTTTTGTTATACCAGAAGGCAAAACTCTAATTCCCATTGTAGACAGGACATAAAATTGTGAGCAGACAGGGTTTGAATAATAAGCAGCGGACAAACACGCGGCAGATGTTGGGAACGTGTCAGGGATGATGATTGCAGATCGCTAGTCTTGTGTTAACAGGATAAGAACCGCAGAAAATTTTGTAATGGGAACGATGGCACAAGAAATAAACAAACCATCTTGGCATGCTGCAGGCCTGCGGGTATCCGCTTTTCAAGATGTCCTTTAACTGAAACCGACGGAAAGTCCTTGCAACAGCAGAGGCGGACCTCAGAGTGTCCGGAGTCCGGGTTCCCCCATTCTAGGCCTAAAAAACCCTATGGGTTTAGGGGCTCTGTTTGCAGTGGGAGAAACTGAGGACTTGGCTAGTTGAAACATTCTGGGAGTAGGACCATCGTGAAGACAACCTTAAACCTCGTAGCTGCCACGTCCAACCCGATTCTTCAGTTTAAATAGTTGGTACCGCGAGTGCTTGAAATGGAAATAAATAAAACGCAGGAACTCACGTCCTAGAATACCTGTTTACTATCGAAAAGTACGGGTACTGTCGCATATACAGTACTGCTCCCCTCCTGAGGAGTGTTATCATTCTCCCGTTCAAATCAAAGAAGTGCGGGTACTCTGTACCGGACAGCACATGTCCGTTTTACTGCACCGGGTACTAGGTGAATGCTTTGGGGAGTCTTAGACAATAATGGTTAATGACTAGTGGCCAGGCCTCTTAAAATCTTACTGTGAGCTAAAACGCATTAATACATGTCCGAGATCCAAGATCCTGATCTGCTACCCCGCAGTAAGCCTAGTGGACAAAGAGTTGCCAATGTTTAGTTTGGAATTAAAAATGTTAAAAAAATAATTGTGCAGAGTTCTGGGATTGCCCAATATCAGGACTTCCTATTCTTGATTCCACCTCTTGACTTTTCTTTCTCCAACCACCATTTTCGGTCCGGTTCTCTCTTTGTCAATATTGTTTTATCTGTTGCTTCTTCCTTTTAATAGAATCCTTTTATCCCTTTCTGTCTCTTGCTCTGTGTCAAAGTCTGATGATTAAGCAGAAATCCAGGTTCCCAAAAACGATTGGTGGTGCCCAACACCACCAGCAGTAAATTAAGCTCTGGGAGTTGGCTCTGGAGTACCCTTGACTCAACAGCCATACAGTTTCAATAGCTGCCTAAGACAAACTAACCTGTTTGGAATGCCCTTGGCAATACATTGATTGTTGTTGTGAAACTGAAGATCAGAGTTTCCTCATTGAGGTTCATTTCTGGTTACTGAGAAGCCAAGGGCAGCTAATGCATTGAGTGGCCCAAACTGGTGACTGTACTACAGAACATGAGTGGTGGCCACAGACGTATTAGAATCTTGCCAGGCTGTCATAAGAGGAGCCTGCCATGCAAGCATGACACAAGCCATACTGGAGGCAACTATGAATGTAGACCCTCACTTTGGAAAGTCATCTTATACAAAACCTACAGGTCTGCTCTAACTTCATAATTTTCCTGCAGGTAGGTGATTTCTTTAATATTTGCGACAAGAAAGTTATGATGACTAATCCTGTGTATCAAAGAAGTAATACTGTCCAAACCTTGGACTGCTGGGTGATAAGGCAGTAGCACCTAGTTGCCCATTGAGTTTTTGTTGCTATATGAAACAAAAATTGGTGAAAGCATTTCTTGCATTCTCTTCAGTCATCTGTTAATCAAACGTGCTGCATATTAATCCTGTGGTCACTTCAAAAATATCTGTGACAGAAGTAGGCTCTGAAATCTTTATAAGCTGTTGCCTCCTAATCTATAACTAATCCATTTTGTGTTCGGTATACATAGTTGTGTATTGGAGGACATCTTAGAACACATTTAGTTACAATGTCACATTCAAGGCATTCCCTTACATATGTAGAAGAGGAACCAAGAAGTCAAATCTAGTGCACAACAAGGAAAATGTTCACTTACAAGCACCATCAGTTTTCTTAACCGTGATAACCAAGAAGACCAGAGAACTCGGAGAGGTGATAATTTTTGTTGATATGAGGCTTCTTAATGAAGTTGTTGCTTGGAACGCCATATCACACCTATAGTTGACAATATTATAGCAGGCACCAATAGCACCACATTTTTCTAAGCTTAACCTGAACACTGGGTATCACCAGCGTCAATTATATAAGGAGTTAAGTTGTCAATATATGTGGGCATAAAACATTACAAATGATTGCATTTTGTAATATTATCTCCTTTTGTACAATTTCAGAAAGGAATTTATGAGACATTCATCAATATTCCAGGGGTGCTCAGTCTCACCAAGGACATTCTACTTGACACACCCTTGAAAAAGTAGCACCACAACTGATTAAGTGTAATACTGACGCATTTAAAGCATATTGACATAATGCTATGCAGTCACTGCAGGAGTGACAAAACACCAAGTTACCAAATACAAGATATAAAGTCTGCTACTGCCCTTTAGCTAGTCTGTTAAGAAGGAAACTTTCTTAGAATTTTGAGATATTTAGGGCAGACCCAATTCTAGCCATCCCGATCAAGCCCCTTCATAATTTTCTAAAGAATGAACTCAGTGTAGAAAAACTGCCCGGAGCTAAAATACTTTTCAAGCAACAATAGACATTGTCCTTATTAATGCTACCAAGAAGACAGGAAGAGTTAACAGTGGATGCCATATCCTGTGGCATAGGAGCAGTCTTACTGAAAGACCGTGAATGTTCAACAGTCCCTGTAGCAAGTGCACTCATGCAAGGTGGAAAAGAGGAGTTTTCAAACTGAAAAAGAGTGTGGACATCCTTTCACAGTGATCAAAATCATAATTCACTACTGCTAGTGTTTCAGTGCTCCTGTCTGCTTGTTGAGACATGGGTACTATAATTGCAAGTATATTCAATGTAGAGTACTGAAGAGGCACTAAAGGCCCTGAAACCTACTTCTTGAAGCACCCAAGGCTTGCTACTGGAGCAGAACCAAAAGGAGCTCAGAGAACTCGTATGTGCTCAAGTTAAATATCCAAAAGAGCGCACGATGCTGAAATCGCAGAAGCAGGACGACGTGGCATAGGCTCACAGTGCCATGATGCTTCCAAAACTTCACTCAACCTCACTGTGAAAATAGATTAAAAAATTAGATACAAAGCAGAAACAAAAAAGCTACTTGCAATCAGGAACTGTGAGTATCTGAAGAAGGAATGGTGCTGGATAGCCCCCAATAGATATCAAGGGCCATATGTACGAACACATTTTCCCATAGACACAGTATGGGCAAAACTGCTTGCTACATCTGGCCCCAAATTCCTTATGGTGTCAGATAGTTCAGGTAGGACATGTTGATATTCAGGGAAAAAAGTTTCATTTCCTAGTGCAGATGCTAACTTGGAGGCAGTCATCAACAAATGCCTGCTGCCAGGCAGCCAGCTAAGAGGAGACTTCGGCACTAGTCACCACTGTGGCATTCAAACACTGCATATATGGTCAGTTCAATATGGAAGCCACCCGTCACCAATAGTGGATAAATACTCAGGATACGTATAAGAGATTGTACTTCAGAGTACCTCAGATCAGACCAAAAATGGAAATAAATTCTGGCCACTCACAGAATTCCAAGAGATGTCAAAATGGTGTAGAGTCCCTAGATCCAATGGAAGGATTTTCAGAGCCCCGATGCTCCCGCCTGGGCTTACAGAAAAGCCAATTTGTTGCAATCTATCACTGTCTTGTGCCCTCTTATTGTAGCATCTTTAGGTTGCTGACTACAATTTACTTAATTTAATGCCGACCCTGGAACTCTCTTCTATTTAAGGAGCAATTACAGGGTTACCTTGAACCACTTGGTATCGAGCAGCGCATACTGACCTAGGAATAAGAGTAAATCCATATTCTTCCTTAAGACTGAGGCAAACAATCATTGATGTAGAACACATACTTGGCCATAGAATTGTTAATCTTCAGATTTGTGAGAATCTATCAATTGATCCCATATATCTCCCCTGCTGCTCTCCTCTCAAAATGTGGCTAGTAGAGTTCATCTTCAGCACAATACTTTGCTGGAAACTATAGTCACTTATTTTGCTCCAAAACTGAAAATGAAGAAAAATAAACAATGAACGTATGAGCAAGCATTAATGACCATGTTTTTGTACATACAAGTTGGTGACTGCAGGTTGGTCCAAAATCAACATTCAAGCAGGAAGCTTTTTTTAATCATACTTTATTGAATATTACATGCAGGTGGTGAAAGATAAACATAGAATTAACAAAACACAAACAATAGATAGTCCCCCAAATGGTCATAAATCAGCCACCAATAATCCTTTCTTCCCATTTACGTATCACTAAAAAGACACAGGGGGTGATTCTGACCGAGGCGGACGGCGGTCGCCGCCCGCCAAGCGTTTCCCGCCGAAAGACCGCGGCGGTCATTCTGGCTTTCCCACTGGGCTGGCGGGCGACCGCCGAAAGTCCGCCCGCCAGCCCAGCGGGAAACACCCTTCCCACGAGGAAGCCGGCTCAGAATGGAGCCGGCGGAGTGGGAAGGTGCGACGGGTGCAGTTGCACCCGTCGCGAATTTCAGTGTCTGCAAAGCAGACACTGAAATTCTTTGTGGGGCCCTGTTACGGGGGCCCCTGCAGTGCCCATGCCATTGGCATGGGCACTGCAGGGGCCCCCAGGGGCCCCACGACACCCCATACCGCCATCCTGTTCATGGCGGGTGAACCGCCAGGAACAGGATGGCGGTATGGGCTGTCAGAATCCCCATGGCGGCGCAGCAAGCTGCGCCGCCATGGCGGATTCCCATGGGCAGCGGAAAGTCGGCGGTACACCGCCGGCTTTCCGCTTCTGGCTGCGGCTGTACCGCCGCGGTCAGAATGCCCGGCGGAGCACCGCCAGCCTGTTGGCGGTGCTACCGCCAACCTCCGCCATGGCGGTA
Organism: Pleurodeles waltl; assembly: GCF_031143425.1. Lineage (NCBI taxonomy): Eukaryota > Metazoa > Chordata > Amphibia > Caudata > Salamandridae > Pleurodeles > Pleurodeles waltl. Next base: position 341,724,553 of record NC_090445.1, read on the forward strand.
ATTACCGCCAGGGTCAGAATGACCCCCACAATCTAGAAGAAGAAAAGGAATACAAAAAGAACACAAGAATAAATCAAACATTCAAATCAATAAAGTGTAACCACACAGCGTCATGTTTGTAATGGCATTTCATTCTGATACTTGACCGTCTTATATGTCAATAAGGAAACAAAATCTAATATCTAATACCTCACCTTTAAGCGTGAACAAGACCTCCATACTTTTAGAATCTACATTTTTGCAGCTATCAAAACACATAAGACATAATACAAAAAAGTGGTGCAATAGTAGGTAAAAATGTAATCATCAATATGCCAATGCTAATGTGTTTGATTTAGGCTATTTCATTGTTCAATTAAATGTCATTAAATGAAATGTAGAAATTAACTGTTCTTCCAGTGATTGATCTGGAGTTTCATTGGCGTATTGATGATTACATTTTTTCCTACTATTGCACCTTTTTGGATTATGTCCTAGGCTACCCAGGTATAGTAGAGTTATTAGGGTAAACCCCCTTCTTTCATACATCAAAACACATAAGAGCATCAACTTTTGTCCTGCACTAAGATCACAACTTTCCTCTACTACGTGAAAAAGCGCATACAAATGTTTTCTAGATACCTAGGAACCAATTACTAAGGCACCTTTTTAAAAAAGATCCAGAGGATATTTAGATTTTATGGCAAGACAGGAGGCTCTAGCATTATGCTTAAACTTTTAATCACTCCTTCTGAGCAGCAACCTTTAAAAACGTCCAAAGTAGAGCTTTAAAACATCAAAATGAACTTAGAACTCTCAGTCCCATAAATACTCCCTGTCCTCCATCTTTTTTCTCTTTTGTTTGATGCTTCTGAGCAGATAAGTATTATTTGAATACTATGATTAATTTGGAATTAGGTTGATTTAAGTGTTATATCCAATTGATGGGTAAGAGTATTTGTTCATGTTTTGTTTCATTAAATATTTATAAGGGTTTGCTGTGAGGCTTGAAAATTGCTTCGGAGTAGATGTTATTAGTACAATAAATGTCAGGTTAACTCAGCAATTCAGTAAAAAATTAGGTAGTGTAGGTTTACATACCATTTTTGTATCGTATTAAAGTATAATTTTAAAAGATATCTGAAAATCGACAGAGTGGTTTAAACCACATCGTGCTTTCAAATCAACGTGTGATCGGAATGAGCCAGATTGTGTTGTAGAGGCTGCACGTGATCTGTTTTAACTGTTGCAGCAATGGTTTCTCAGGATGGAGGAGGCCTGAAGCGTCAGACACATTGTTTTCTATGGGGTTTGGCCCTGTTACGAGGCCGCAAATATGCGTAAGACCATCAGACAACGCATATGCTTCTCTGTGAAGGAAATTAAGCGCATTCAAACATTGCATCTTATTTTTATAAGAAGGCAGGCGTGTGGGGACCATTTCCTTGGTACTGTAGCACTTTAGTACAGCATTAATTATCAAGAAACAGTTTTGCTACGGCATTTGAGAGAAAGAGCCTTCTTATTAGCAGGGAAATCAATTAATTACCAGAGAGAATATGATAAATAAAATGATAATAAGGAAAAACAAGAAATAAGTCAGTATGACTGAACAAACTGTTTTAGGGTCAAGTCAAGAGGACCTAATTAGGAAATTAATAAATAAGGAGATGCAGATTGCTGTACAAGAGACAGTGAAACACGTTTTGAGTAAGAAAAGGGAGGGTAGGAATATGAATGAAGAAGAATATGTCACTGTTTCAGATAAAGAGGGCCTAAATAGAGGTCCAGGAGGAAAATGCATTAAGAAAACAAAACATGTGGATGAATCATCCAGCAGTAAAGGAGTCCAAAGTGGCTCAGTAACAGTGGTTGTCCGAAGCGGCACATGAAAAAGTCACTTTTACACTTAGAGTGGTTTTGATCCCAAAGAGGAGTTGGGAATGCCAGAAGAAAGGTCAAGTATGCCAGAAGAAAGGTCTAGACTGAGGAAAATGAAGACAATATTAAGAATAAAAAAGGAGATATGCACAGTAGTAGATCCTTTGAGGGAGAAGTTATTTGATCTAAGACATAGAGGTAAGGACTGGTAGCCTTTAGACCATGTTTCTGATTATATTAAGGCCATATTAAGACGACCCTTAGAAAAAGAAGGTAGAACTATTATGAGGGCAGACTGCTCTCATCCTATGTTTGATGACAAGGCGACAACGACAGCAAATCTAGATCCCAAACTAATAGCTTACCTTTTTAAGATTGGGAGAGACCCAAGGGATTGATTGGAGAAATCACTAAGGGCCTGATTACAACTTTGGAGGAGGTGTTAATCCGTCCCAAAAGTGACGGTAAAGTGACGGATATACCACCAGCCGTATTACGAGACCATTATATCCTATGCAACTCGTAATACGGCTGGTGGTATATCCGTCACATTTGGGACGGATTAACACCTCCTCCAAAGTTGTAATCAGGCCCTTAATGCCAGAACAAAGTTCTGGATATTCTGGGTCCGTTGACAACATTTTTTGATTCCGTATAGGAAGCCTATTTTAGACATTAACTTACTAAGAGAATGGTGTCAACGTTCCATTTATTTTTTAGGCAATACTAATGAAGGTCGTTTGGCAGAAAGACGCAGAACTGTGCTTATGCACTTAAATACTGAATTAAGTGATTTAGCCACAAGGAATCAAGCGATGGAGCAAAGCAAATGTTTCGGAGATCAGATGGTAAAATCCTTGTCTAAATATTTACAAATTTTACAAGTTTGAATAAGGCTCAATATTCTCTGTGCAGAGTGTTTACAGCCAATAGTATTTATGGCAGGAGTGTTAGGAGAGGGCACTCTTCTGGCCGAACAAACTACAGGGCCCAATATAAGAATACAGCATACCAGGGATATAGAAATTACAGAAGGAATCAAGGAGCGTCCCAATTTTACCCCCAGAGGGGAAGAGGACGACAAAGAAAAATGGAAAGAAATCACAAAAGATACATGGGTGTTACAGGCAATAGAAGGTTATCAAATAGAGTTCGACACAAAAACATAACAGTTGAAGTTCTAGTGGAGAAAAAAAACAAAGTTTAGAGCCCAATGATACATTTGAGGAATTTGGATCAATTCGTGGCATATCGACATTTCAAAATGGAGAGGAGACATTTACTGAGAGATATGCATCAGGATTTGGATTAGATGGTGAAAGTGGATCTCAAGTATGCCTCTTTCACAATTCCAATAGCGAAGGAGAGTCAAGGATACTTGTAGTTCAGATCAGGGCCAACTTTAGGGCAGTTCGACCGGTGCGGCCGCACTGGGTGCTGACTTGGAGGGGGCACTAACCTCAGGAGGGTGCTGTGTTTAGCAATATCCTACTATTTAAAAGCACCTGCTGCTGAGTTCCTCATGCATACAGCTTTCAGGCAGCAATAAAAATGTCAAGATAACTCTTGTGTTTAATGTTCCTGCTAAAGAGACGGATCAGAGTTTTGTCTAATGGCAGTCTTGACTCACCATAGAGTAGCTCAGAGGGTTAATATGCTTGCTGCAAAGAACAGTTCTGTATTTTGTGTGGATAGCTGGGTAAAGTCAGCCTTCATCAGCGCTTTCAAACAAATGATAGATATGTGGTAGAGGAGCAATGGAGAGATGAGGGGCACTTTTGCTGGGTGGTTGTGAGGAAATCCAAGGAGGAAGACAGGGTGGAGGGGCAAAAAAGATTGTCGCACTGAGCGCCATCAGCACTAAAGCCGGCCCTGGTTCACATGAACGAGACAGCTGTATCGATTACAGTGTCTCCTGTTTGGATCTGCAGCACCCTGGTGTTTTACAAACGTGCTAAAACCAATTGTAGGTTTTCTAAGAGAGAGAGAGGAGTCAGGATGATTGTTTATCTAGACGATATATTGATATGCAAAAAAAACAAATGCAGGAGAATTGAAGGAACACATGAATTTAGTGAAGAGTTTTTTTTTTTTTCAGGATCTGGGTTTTGTGATAAATTCAGACAAATCTATACTGATTCCAACACAAAGGTTGGAATTTCTTGGTTTTGTGGTAGACACAGTGGTAGATGTGGTTACCAGAGAAGAAAGTAAAAAAGATAAGACAGGAAGACAGGAAGTAAAATTACTGTAGTAGAAGCAGGAAGTGAAGTTAAAGGAGTTGGCTCAAGTGATCAGCCTATTGTCATTCTCAATACAGGCTGTATTTCTGGGACCATTACATTACAGGGCCCTTCAGTGCTTGAAGACTTTAGGTCTGGTGAAGGGCTTGTGGTACAGGGACATGGTGTCTCCGAGCAAAGAAGCAAAAGAGGAGTGTTCTGGTGGAAGGAAAATTTGGAAGCCTGGAATGGATGTGCTATTTTTGGAACAAAAACAGATTTTGTTCTGGAGACAGATGCAAGCAGTTCAGGATGGGGAGCCGCATGCTCAGGTCAGGAGACGGTGGCGTTTGGAATAATGTTAAAAAAACAAGAACATATAAATTAGTTAGAAATGCAAATAGGTTTGTTTGTTTTCCAAAGTTTCAGGAAGACATTGAAGGGGAATTCAGTTTTATTGAAGATGGAAAACATAGCTGTGTTAACATATATAAACAAGCTGGGAGGAAGCAGGTCCAAGAGATTAACAGAAGTAGCAAAAGAGATGTGGGAATTTTGTTTGGAGCACAAAATAGATTTAAAAGCAGAATATTTACCTGGGATTCACAATGTGATAGCAGACTGGAATTCACAAAATATGACCGAGTAAAGCGACTGGAGGTTAAGAGAGGATATTTTTCAGAAAATTATTAAACTAATAGGGCCTTTGTGGTGGATCTCTTTGCGTCCAGACTGACATTTCCAGGTACCAAGTTATGTAATTTGAAGATTGGATCCAGGGACAATAGCAGTTGATGCTTTTATGCAGGAAGGAAGGAAATGGGAGGGTATGCTTTTCCTTTATTCTCTATTATTCAGAGAGTATTAGTTCAGGTGAGGAGACAGAGATGTCGATTGGTACTAGTCACACCTTTTTGGAAGACACAGACATGGTTTCCAACAGTATTGGAAATGGCAATAGAAATACCATATTTGATAAAGCCATGTCAGGGTATTTTACTAAGCATGGAGAAGAAGTATCCTTTGGTGGAATTGGGTTAGCGCACCTTTGTAGAATGGAGGATATCAGGAAGATTTTCACAACATTCGAGAACAGCTACAGACTTGCTCAATGAGTTATGGGCACCAGGAACAAGGAAAAATCAAAGAGGAGCATGGAAAGTTTGGGTATGTTGATGCATAGAAAGGGGTTTGTATCCCATGGAAGCAGATGAAGTAGAGGTGGCAAATTTCCTAGCACGGTTATTTGAAAAAGGGATGTTATTCAGAACAATGAATTGTTACAGGTCAGCGCTGGCAGCAGGTCATTCACTACAGCAAGGACTGTCAGTGGTAGAAGTGCTTTGATAAGCAGAGTGATGAAAGGGATTCGGTTAAAGAGACCACCTAAGGCAGAATATCAAACTTTGTGGAGTATCGATTTGGTACTACAGTTATTTGTGAATTGGCCAAGCAAAGGACATTTAGAGGTGAGCGAGTTAAATAGGAAATTAGTAACATTATTAAGTCTGATTTCTTTCAGAAGAGTTTTAGATGTTAAGGCAATAGAAGTGTCACATAGGTTCTTTCAGCCAGATGGATAAATTCTTGAAATTTCCAAACTAAGAAAGACTATGGCCCTCATCATGATCTCAGCGGTAAAAAACGCTGAGATCAGCGCTGGCGGTCAATAGAATACCGCCAGCATGACTACCGCCACCCCCCTGCCTGCCGTATAATGTTTTCCCCGCCGGCCCAGCAGGGAAAAGGGCTGTAACATTGACAGCGGCTCCAATGTTGGTGTGCGACGGATGCAGCAGCACCCGTCGCGCAGATCACTTCACATAAATCATGCAGTGACCTGCGCGATGGGGCACTGCACGAGGGCCCCTGCACTATCCATGCCAAGTGTGTGAACCGCTGGGAAAAGGCTGGCGAATGGGTATCATTATCCGGAGGGCAGCGCTGCTTGCACCGCTGCCCTGTCGGATAGGAATACACCTCCCCCACCAGCATTACTGCTGGCGGTGGCGGTGTCTTCCGCCGTGGGGTTTTGGGCGGTTCATTATATGGCGGTCTGGGCCGCCATGCTGGATGGCGGTATTTACCGCCACCACCGGCATGGCGGCCCACACCGCCATGTACATAATGAGCCCCTGTGTCTGGATTTACTTTTTTATCCTAGATTTTACAATTCACCTAATTTGTGTTTTGTTAGATGTTTAAAAGAGCATGAACGTAGAATGTTGAAAAAAAGATGTGCTGGAGTGGATCAGTTATCGTTATATGTGAAACCGTTTAAAGCAGTCACAAATGCAATTATTGCTAGATAGGCGAAGGATGTAATGAAGGAAGCAGGTGTGGATTTGTCAAAATTTACAGTGCGTTCTGTCAGGGGTGCCAGGGCGAGTAAAGTTTGTATGATGGGAGGACGGCCAGAAGACATTATGAAATCAGCAGATTTGTCAACTGCTGAGACGTTCAGGAGATTTTATTTCAGAGCTGTGGACCATGTTTCAAATTGTGCTTTGAAAGACTTTGAACGTGCATAATGCTAGCCTCCTGTCTTCCCATAAAATGATGATTCTTATAGGTTAACTGAGTAAAGAATCACAATTATATTAAAGACTAGGAGGCTAGCCTTATCCCACCTACCCCTCCCATAAGAGGAGGAAGCTTTGATGGGTAGGGACATTGAATATACATTAATATTTTGTTACAATGATTGACTAGAAATATTGTGTTTGTTTAGATTGCTTTGATAAGTGAAGGAATAAGGAGACACATAATGACTATGGTACAGACAAATAACTGAATAACAAGATTAAAGCGAAGAATCAAACAAAAGAATAAGAAGATGGGGGACAATGAGTATTTATGGGACTGAGAGTTCCAAGTTCATTGTGATGTTTAAAATCTTTATTCTGGAAGCTTTTAACAGTTGCTGCTCAGATGGAATGAATAATGCTAGCTGTCTTCTCTTTAATAAAATCCAGATTCTTTATTTAGTTAAAATATAAGAATCTTCATTCTCTATTGCACCTCACTAACATTGGTCAGATGGGAGAAAATCTGAAATAGATATTATAGGAAATGTGGATTAGTCTCCGTTCCTTATTCTGTTAATTTGCATTTCATGTTTTTCATAAAAAATGAATTAAGAAGTTTGGAATCTCAACGTTTGAACATCAAAGCCAATTTATCTTAAAGTAATGCGCTTGCCCCATAAACTGGTCGCAAATTGTGTGATTCTAGCCAAATATTTTAATTCACTGAGCTGCCTCTCTTCATTATCATCTCTTCATTATCACTTATGAGACCACCATGAAATATACGTTCAGCGTGCCTGTTGTAGAGAAACCTATTTTCTGTATTTAATGCACTAAACATTTGCTCCAATGTTTAATAAGAATCTATACCATATATAGGGTTTTACATGATCCTTGACTTGCCTTTTAGTTCACTAATAGCATTTGCATCAGGGCGGGGCAAGAATGTTTCTCAGTTCATCTTTAAAAACTCATACTTTTAATAAATATATTACTGAAGCATGATGTGGTAGAGCACTGCTTTTTACAGATTGCATATTTTCCATTGAAATGGCCACAAACATTTCCACTGGCATGCAGCTGTACTTTGAAAACTATATAATGTACAAGCAAATCAATTTTGGAAATCAACTTTCAGCAAGTATTTATTATTTGCACATCACCACGTAAAGTGTTCTTAATTTTCTTATCTTATTAAAATCTTTTCTCCATAATAGTTCAGAATTATTCAAATGTGCTTTCCTAATCACTGTTGATCTATTTTGAAATATTTGTACTGTTAATTTACAAGATATTCAAATGTTGTGTGTTAGAAAAAATACTTTGTGTACAGCCTTTCACTTCACACTGCCTGTACCCCAGCACAATTGTCAGAGAGTTCACTTCACAAAATCCTCTAACTTTGCAGTCCGATTATAAAAAAGTAAACCAGAATCCCCGGGATAACATAAGCAGCAAGTTGTAAGAAAACATACGCTGATGTTTGACCTCTGTCTTTGAACGCACAGCAAACAAGACTAGATAAAAACAAGATATTGCTCATTCACTTTTTGAATTAATAGTTTTTATCGGCTCGAGCTCTCTCACCAGAATGGACCAGCGGGCACACTCTTACATAACCTTTACAAATTCTGTATTACATTTATGGAGTCTATTTTTTCTCTCTCATGGTTTACACAGTGCTTAATTTGTGAAAGAACGAGTGCCGGTACCTGAAATTCTGCTCAGAAGACAGCAGACTGATCAATTACATGCTGATGTGCCAAATAGCAAAGATGCATAATCTGGAATTTACCTCATTCCTCTTTAGTCCACCATGAGACACACCTTGACCCTTTACTCACTCTTTCAGGTTCTTGCATTCATCCTTTGTGACAGTTTTTCCATCTTGCTCTTCCTGTGTCTTGCTGCTCTGTGCGCTTTTCACTTTGTTGCTCTCTGGAAATGTCTGATCTGGAAAAATAAGTGTTGGTCCCCAAAATTAGTGCAGGTGGCCTCCACCGCCAACAACAGACTCCTACTAAGCTCTGGGATCACAAATGGTCTGCAGTTCTGTGTGGGTTTAAGGGAAACGTTTGATAACTCTTCCATTTTATTTCCAGAGGCCCCCTCTAGCAAGGTTGCTGACTTTTGGATAAAGTAGTTATTTTTTCATCCTTTATTGGGACTTTGGTAGACCTAGGGTGTTATTGAATAAAAAATGTTTTGTTTTTACTAAAAAGCATGTACAATTTATAAAACAGGAGTAGAGTAGAGGTATTTTCTTTTATTACAAAGCAGAGGAATTAATACAAATCAGAGACATTCCTGTTTTTTAGAACGGATGTTATTAATTTTAATAGCTAAGTATTTTTAGAAGAAGGAATACAACACTGAAGAGACCCTGGCGAAAATGTTTTCCCCTGGTTTGCTCTCCCCAAAACCTCCCCTTCTATGCTTCCCCTCCCTTGTTGACCACCTCCTTTCGCTAATGCAACAGAAGGAAAGAGCCTAAAGTGAAAATCCATTTCCAAAGACAGCACATTTGTGGTTGGATGACTGACAAACACAAACACAACAGGCAGAATGTGTATTGTGAAGACAATTTGGTAAATTTATTAGGTAGGAAATGTATAGCATGAAAAATCAGTTTTACACTGTTTCTTATGGGTCGCTGTATTTCTCAAATGCAGTAAATGTACTTTTTTAAAGTAAAACACTGGCTGAATATTGACTTATCGTTATTCCATGCTCTGCTGAGTTCAGCATATATAGTCCACATAAGTTCCTTGTGTATGTCCTGGACTGATCTTCCCTGCTATTTTAAGAGTAAAGTGCTTAAGGTGCTTAAGGTGTTTACTTGATACTACATGTTGGGTTCAATAGTAAGGAGACCGTAAAACGCCAGCAGTAAAAGACTCCAATTGACACACATGCAGCACAGTTAACCCTGGTTGTCCTGGTTAGTCAGTCAAAATGTAAGTTTATTTAGACCTTAGTCTTTAAAAACATTGTCTTAGCAAAACTTATAACACAAACATTTTTTACATAAAAGTTTAAAACCATTTCGAGCTAAAACCAAACCTGAATCCGCAGCAGATGACATAAATTTACCCCAGACATATATTACAATAACATACTCACGGTTTTTCTTAAACTTCATTCAATACAAATCGCCCCAGAGCACAGGTTACATCCAAAAACCGCATGTCTAATAATAAGTAGACTGTTTGTCGCCTTTCTCTAATGCTATATTTTTGTAGAATTGGTCTCAATAATGTCTTCTGCTGTGCTAAAAACCACAGACAGACCAATTAAATGTGCATTAAATACCCTTTCATTTTAAGACCACATTTACAAATTCTGTCCTCATCTAAAAGGGGACCCTGTGCTTAAGTAGTTAAAACCCTATTGATCTCCACATCTAAAGTTCAAAGGGAATAGTACGTTTTCTAAATAGGGGAATGTCCCCTCCTCCAGCCACGACTTCATCAGAGGGAATACAGGTTTCCTGTTCCTTAAATATCTCAGATCATCTTCCCTGGCCACGTATTTTGTCAACATTTGAATCTCTTCTTTATAACTTTTATTGGATCTGTCATGATGCATTTTATTGTTAGTTTCTTGCATAGGACGTCAATCCTTAACCTGGTGGATCTTACCCAGTTTAATTCACTATTAATGATTTCCTTTTTGCTTAGTGTTGATATTTTGGGGGACACAACCCTATCTATTCTCGTCCAGGATTATAGCATCTACGCACATGCTGAATAGCTCCATGTGGTTAGCCCTGCTTCTGTCCTAATGACCTCGACCATGGTAGAGAGTGGTAGGGAGAATAATCTTTTTAAACACCTACCCTCTTCAAAATCCAAATTTGTATTACCACTTATACAAAGTACCTCAACCCCATCTGGGAACTGTGGCTGAATCATTCACTGGTACGCTACCAATACAGGTGTTAAAGAGGGACCTCCATACATTTTATTGAATTTCTTAAATTCCCCCACCCACAGAAGGGCTTTTGCCTGCAGGGATTCAATGGGCTCTTTCCATAACAGATTCTTCACAAACCACATCCCCAAATACTTATATCTACTGACAATCTCTATCTTAGCATTATTTAGGGTCAAGTTGAACTTTACCTTCTTATTCCTGAATGGAAACACTTTAGTTTTCTCCAGGTTTATTATTAACTTTTTCTTATTGCAGTAATCAGCGAAGACATCTAACTTCCTCTGCAGACCAATTTCTGTCAAATTCACGATCATTAGATTGTCTGTGTAGAGAAGACAGCTTACATATGCTCCATTCATTTTTGGGCTCAGGCTGTTGAATAGACCTAAAATCTTTGGTAGATTTACCAGAAATATGGCCAATAATATGGGCGCCAAAACACAACCTTGTCTAAGGCCATTTCTAATAGCCCCATCAACATCTAATTCCACTTGAGCACATCTCTATGCAATTCCTGCAGGATCAGGAGCAAACTGTTTGGGATATCGTAATTTCTTAAGGCTTCCCATAGCAAGGACCGATCAACAGTATTGAGTGTGGAGCGGAAGTCCACAAATCAACAGTATAACCCTCCACGTTGCTCTATCGATTTTCTTTTTAGCTATAGCCCATACACTGAAGCAGTGATCTGCTGTTGAATGTCCTTCCTTAAAACTGCCTTGCTCTATAGGGATTATCACATTTGTTTCCGTCCATTCTTTCAATATCTCCAAGAGGATTGTAGAGAAGACTTTCTCACCCACACCCAGCAAGTTTAGTTGCCTATAGCTTCCTGGGGAAGAAGCATCACCTTTTTAGACATGAGTTTAACGCCCCCCAACTGTCTGGGAAGGTTCCTGACAATAAAACATTTTGGAAAAATGGATGAAACAGACTAGACCACCAATCAATATTCATTTTTATTATTACTGCCTACAGATTGTCTGGACCCCGTGCTTTTGTAAGCTTTAATCAATGGTGTAGTTTCCTTGATTGTTCCAAAGGAGAACTGCTCCTTTATTTCATTGTTTATATTAAAAAATAATTGACGCTCCATTATTACATATTTCCTCAAGGTATACGACCCATGCTTCCTCTCCCACCAGGCATTTCAGCTTTCCCTCATTCTTTCCGAGGCTATGTTGTACCAATTCCCAAAAGTTTCTGATATTATATCATTTGTCTCTATTGTATCTAGCATGATTTTCCAACTTTTTTAGTGGTGAGCCGATTTCTTGCTAGCTATCAATCTTTTAAGTTAATTTCTTAAATCAGTAAGGTGGATTTTACCCTCTTTATTCCGTAAGAACCTTGTATACCTTTCTAATTTCCGTATCTGCTCTTTTTTAAACTTTATTTATTGTTTTATTAACAAATAAACAAGACAGTCATCACATACACAATTGAACATTGTAGTCAACTACACACAAGTCCTCAGTCCATAATTGATCGTGGATAAACAATGAGGTTTCTCAAACATCTAGAATAATGACTTGCTCTTCTGAGGATTTAGTCACACCTGCCTTTTGCTGGGGGCAGGTGGTTCACCCCTCCCGGCCTCCCCATTCCCGACTCTCCGAATCGTCCGAGACCTCGCTACAATCTGAATCTGTTGTCGTAGCTTGCTCAGGGTCCAACAATTTATCACACAGTGCTCTCCAAGGGATAAGAGCCTCCTGAAGCCTATCGTCCCGTCTACTAAGTCTAATATGTGTTTCCTCAGCTAGGGACCACTCAGCTACATCTCAGCGCAATCTCTCTAGTGTTGGGGCTAGCTGTGACATCCATGTAATGGCGACTCTACGTCGTGCTAGCACCAAAGCTAGCTGTCCAAATTTATAGGTCATTTTACGGCCCTTGGGGCGTTTGAAGTTACCCAAAAGGCAGCACTGAGGTGTAAGAGTTGTAGGTAGGTGTGTAGCGGGCACCATTTTGTCCACTATCAGTTCCCAATATGTGTGTACCACTCTTCATTTCCATGCCATTTGTAAGAAATCTGCTCCCTTTGCGTTACATCTGGGGCAGGCGTCAGGTCTTGACCGTGTTATGTGATTTAGAGCTCTGCGTAGCTTGGCCATATCTGTCGTGCCGTGGCGGCCCACGGCGTCTCGCGGCCGGGCCGCGGGGGAAGCCGCGGGCCGTGTTAGAGGTTGCGGGGCCCGCGGCGGCCCTTTTCTCCAGCCGCGCGCTGTTCTCCTGATGCGGCGAGGCCTGAGGCCCAGGATTGGGCGTCGGTCCTCGCCGCACACGGCGTGCGACGTGAGTGTTGCCATGGGATGTCGTCCCCCCCCCCCCAGCGTCCACTTACCGGGTTCCCCGTTTCTGGGCCGGCCTTTTCTCCTCCATGATTCCTGGAGCCATGCCTTCTCCTTCCCAGCACACCTTGCACCTCCCTTTTCCCTGCATGCATCTGTTCCCTTTTTTATTATGGTGTCTTTTCTTATTTCTTGCTATAGCCCCTTCCCAATCCAAAATGGTGGTGTTACTACTTTCTGTCTATCATTTCTCCTCATTGCGTTGCAACACTTCTGCTGTGGTGGTCACGCTCCGGCTGGTTTTCACTTGGACGCCAGTTGTTCCTGTTTTTTCTTTGGCTTTCCAGTATTTCCAGACTCCTGAGTGCTAATTCCTTGTGTCCTCCTTCTGTTCCAGGGAGTTCCTGTTGGAGGTTTTTTCCCCCTGGGGGTTTTTCCTCTGGGACTCCTTCTGGAGGGCACGGACTGTGGTGGCGTACTATTGTCAACAGCACCGTGGCTACCGGAAGGGGTCGCCCCTACCTCGGTCAGAGCAGGACTTGCAGGAACCGAGGCCGCACATCATCCCTCTCCTATACCGACGGTAAGCCCAGGGTGAATCGTGACAGATTGCAACGTCCAAAACTTCAGTCGTTGACCGAAACCATGGAAAATCCTGTGATGAGTAAGGAACCAACAAGTCAAATGTTGCTCTTGACTATCCAACAACAAGCCCAAGAACTCCCAACAGCTACGAACTGAAAATACGGCTTTCCGACAAGCCCTAGCCTCTAGGGCCACTGATGTCCCTACTATCTCTGCGACCACACCTCACTTCTCTGGGGATCCTAACAAACTGCGAGAATTCCTAGATGCTTTGACAGTCTATTTCGCATTCCGTCCTTCACAGTTCATGCAAGATAAGACTAAGGTCGGATATTTGATCAGCGCTCTATCTGGTCCGGCCTTAGCCTGGGCAACCCCCTTGGTGACAGGCAATGACCCCAGCCTGTCTAACTATTCAGCCTTTATCGCTGCCTTTAAACAAATGTTTGAACGTCCTGGACTTGAATCTTCGGCAGAAGAAGCTCTATGCGATATTCAATAAGGAAGTCAGGATGTTCTACAATACATCACACGGTTTAGACAATTGGCAGCTGGGACCTCTTGGGTGGAGCGTACCTTGGTGACTCTTTTTCGAAGGGGTCTTCGGGATGACATCAAGGATGAACTAGTGCACTCCATTTAGAGAATCGCAAATTGCGATTCTCTAAATAAGAAATCGCAAATAAGGAATCCTTATTTGCGATTTCTTAAGCACATGTATGAAGCAATTCCTTAATGCGAATTGGGCATTAAGGAATCGCTAATTACAACCAAGTTGCACTTGGTGGTAACCATGTGCAAAATTGAAAAATGCATTTAAAATGCATTTTTAAATTGTACATGTAAAGCACACATGCCCTTTTGGCATGTGTGCACCTTACATGTCCCCCAAAAAATGTTTGGGGTGCAGCAGAGGGGGCCTTAGGCCCCCAGCACCCTGGGGTTTTGCATTTCCAAAATTGCGATTTCTGGTTCAGAAATCGCAATTTTGGAAATGCAAAAAAATCGCAGATATGGGCCAACAGGCCCATAGCTACGAATGGGGCCGGTATCGCAATTTGCGATTCGGTAATAGCATTTGCGATTTTTAAGAAATCGCTATTACCGAATCTCCAATGTGATACATGGCACTTTGCGAGTCGGAAATAGCGATTTCTTAAAAATTGCTATTTCCGATTCGCAAAGGGCCGTGATGATACATCTGGCCCTTTGCCTTTACTGTGGTGCTTCTGGTCATCTACTCCGTACCTGTCCCATCCGTCCAGCCAAGCCCTTGGGAAAAGCCAGCTCCCGTCCTCTGTGAGAAGGGTGAGGACGGGATACTCCGAGATACCTTCCATCTGTTCCTCCAGAGAAGAAATAACCACTCTTTTCCTCTTACCCGTCACCTTACAATTAGCAGATGGCCGTGAAGAAAGAGCATTGGCCTTGTTGGATTGTGGAGTCAGTGGTATCTACCTAGACGAAACATGGGCCATGGAAAGACAGATTCCTCGGATACCCAAGGAGGTACCAGAGCAAGTCCAGACGGTGGACGGTTCTCTCCTAGCCTCGGGACCTGTCAGGCATACCACTCCTACGTTATGTCTGCATTTCGGGAAACATCAAGAAAACATTTCCTTCGACTTGATATCCTCACCGCATCACGTAATGATTCTGAGGATTCCATGGCTAACCCAGCATAATCCCTACATTAATTGGGACACTAGAACCATTTCTCTTTCCTCCCATTTTTGCCAACAGCATTGTTATTTGGCAGAAACCTATTGGTACCCGAAGAATATCCTACTAACACCATCTAAAGTGGGATGTTCCATCAACGTTCTACAAGGAGTACCCAGACACTATCTGGAATATGCTGATGTATTCCAGAAACCAGAAAAGCCTGTACTACCACCTCATAGGGAATATGATTGCGCCATTCCTCTGGAATCAGACGCCGTGGTTCCTTTTAGGCAAATTTATTCTCTAACGAGCCGAGAAAAAGATTCTCAAGGAATATCTAGAGGAAAATGTACAAAGTGGTCTGATTGCCCTTCCTCTTCACCTGCAGGAGCTCCCCTCTTTTTCGTACCAAAGAAGATGAAAGATTTACGTCCTTGTATAGACCTTTGCGGATTGAATAAGATCACAATTAAGGACCCCTACCCTCTGCCTCTTATTAAGGATATCTTAGAAGCCGTCCGAGGGGCTAAGAAATTCACCAAGTTAGATCCCAGGGGAGCATACCATCTTTTAAGGATAAAAGAAGGTAATGAATGGAAGACCGCCTTCAGAACACCTATCGGCCATTATGAATATCGGGTCATAATGGACTAACCAATGACCCCTCCATCTTCCAGAGATTTATGGACGCTATTTTTCTGATCTCCTACACCAGACAGTGGTCGTCTATCTGGATGACATTCTGATATTCTCTGTTCACCCAGAACAACACACTAAACATGTACTCCAAGTATTAGAAAGGCTTAGACAACATCATCTATTCTGCAAGCCAGAAAAATGCGAATTTGATCAAACTGAAGTAAAATACTTGGGGTATTGCATCAATCAAGTAGGTGTTGCCATGGATTCAGACAAGATCCAAGCCATTCTGGATTGGCCATCCCCCTCCTCCATTAAGGAAACCCAGTGTTTTTTAGGATTGGCCAATTTCTATTGTCAGTTTATAGCCGACTTTGCCCAGCGAACCAGTTATATTACGCAAACCCTTAAGAAAGAAAGTTTACGGAAGGGTTTTTGTTGGACCAAAGACGCAGAATCCGCATTTCAAGAGTTAAAACATGCCTTCATTCAAGCTCCCCTTCTACGGCATCCAGACACCACTTAACAGTTTATTGTCGTTACAGATGCCTCAGAAAGAGCAATCAGGGCTGCCTTGCTACAAAGACAAGATGTCGATGGGTTAGAACACACTGTATTCTACCTTTCACACGTATTATCCGACTCCGAACGTAACTATTCGGTTTTAGAATGAGAACTACTTGGCTTGAAGACAGCTTGCACTGAATGGAGACACTTTCTTATGGGATCGAACGAACCTTTTGAGGCACGGACAGATCATCGGAATTTACAGTGTTTGAGAAACTTTCAATGCCAAAATAGTCGACAGGCTCGATGGGCTTTCTTTTTTAGTCAATACGATTTTTACATCATATATATCCCTGGTTCCCAAAATATTTTGGCAGATGCCCTGTCACACCGCTACCCTGAGTGTAGCGATTCTCCTGTGCAAAACCTATTTGAAAATAATAGGATCATTGGGTTGGTACAATCATTCCTTGACAAAGTGAAAACTGAATATTCCAACCTTGAAACAACTGAGATGAACAATTTACGACCACAGCTCCATAAAGATCAGGATTACTACTATCACAAAAAGGCTTTGTTCCTACCTAATAAATAGTCCAAACAGAGGCCTTGCGAATGTGCCACTATTCCCCCATTGCAGGTCATCGTGGTATGAAGGCTACCCAAGAGCTTCTGCTTTGCTCTTTCTGGTGGCTCACACTTAAAACAGACACTGAAAACTATGTGACTTCTTGTCCCATCTGTGCACAAGTCAAAACACCTCGTGATAAACCAGTAGGATTACTCCGTCCTTTACCTGTTCTACCAGGTCCGTGGCACACAATATCCACTGATTTTATGTGCTCTTTGCTTCCTTCAGTTGGGAATCGGGTAATAATGGTAACGATTGACTCCTTTACGAAAATGGCAGATTTCACAGCATTAAGGAAACTACCTACGGCAAAAGAACTAAGTCAGATCTTTATTCAGGAGATCTTTCGGCTTCATGGCCTGCCGCAAGTCATTATCTCAGACCGGGGTCCCCAATACATCTCCCGTTTTTGGAGACAATTTTGTAAGACACTAAGAATAGAGGTAGCTTTATCATCTGGTTTCCATCCCCAAACTAATGAACAGACAGAACGGCTGAATCAAGGCCTTGAACAATACCTACGTAGTTTTTGCAATGCTACGCAAAGCAATTGGTCTACGTACCTACCACTTGCTGAATTCTCATACAACAATTCGGTACACAGTGCCTCGAAAGTCTCTCCTTTTTATTGTTCTTATGGATTCCATCCGAAAGCTTTTTCTATTCCTCTGAAAGAAACATCTACTCTCCCTGCCATTACCTCATATGTCCGGCAACTACGTGGTATCCAACGTGTCATACATTCAAATCTTTTAGCCACAAAAACACGCATGAAAAGAATGGCTGACAAGAAACGTTGTGAGGCCCCGCATTATCAGATCAACGATAAAGTCTGTCTTTCCTCTAAATTCTTACCTCTTCGATTAACCCAAAACAAATTCAAACCTCGGTATTATGGTCCATTCCTGATTCTTTAAAAGATCAATCCCATTTCTGTTCGTCTTCGTTTGCCTCAGACTTGGAAAATACATCCTGTGTTCCATGTATCTCAGAGGGGAAAGCCGCGGCCCGTGTTAGAGGTCGCGGGGCCCGCGGCGGCCCTTTTCTCCAGCCACGCGCTGTTCTCCTGATGCGGCGAGGCCTGAGGCCCAGGATTGGGTGTCGGTCCTCGCCGCACACGGCGCGCGACGTGAGCGTTGCCATGGGGTGTCTGCGCCCCCCCCTAGCGTCCACTTACCGGGTGCCCCGTTTCTGGGCCTTCCTTTTCTCCTGCATGATTGCTGGAGCAATGCCTTCTCCTTCCCAGCACACCTTGCATCTCCCTTTTCCCTGCATGCATCTGTTCTCTTTTTTACTATGGTGTCTTTTCTTATTTCTTGCTATAGCCCCTTCCCAATCCAAAATGGTGGTGGTACTACTTCCTGTCTATCACTTCCTGTCTAGGGGTATATAAGGGGAATCATTTCTTCTTCTCATTGCGTTGCAACACTTCTGCTGTGGTGGTCACGCTCCGGCTGGTCTTCACTTGGACGCCAGTTGTTCCTGTTTTTTCTCTGGCTTTCCAGTATTTCCAGACTCCTGAGTGCTAATTCCTTGTGTCCTCCTTCTGTTCCAGGGAGTTCCTGTTCAAGGTTTTTTCCCCTTGGGGTTTTTCCTCTGGGACTCCTTCAGGAGGGCACTGACTGTGGTGGCGTATTATTGTCAACAGCACCGTGGCTACCGGAAGGGGTCGCCCCTACCTCGGTCAGAGCAGGACTTGCAGGAACTGAGGCCGCACATCATCCCTCTCCGATACCAACGGTAAGCCCAGGGTGAATCGTGACAATATCTGTTGCACCATGTTCGCCAAGCCTGTATGCTGCAAGAAATGCCCTGGTCCCTAATTAAAGTCCTTGCATGCATTTTGAAAGTAGATAAAGTATTCATGGGGGGGTAAAGGATCCCCATCTGTTCACACCCGCCTTCCCTCCATGCCCGGAAGGACATATCAGTTATCATCTGCCTGATGGGCTTCAGGATCCAGATAGGGAGTCCTCTATGAAATGGTGCTTGTTTTAAGACTTGTTGCCGCTGACATACCCCTGCCGTCTGCCGAACTATATGTGGAGCATTTTTTGCTACGCTGGCCCCCCATCCATAGTTCAGGGAGGCTGCTTACCTCGATCAATCCTGTCAGCAGCCGCTTCTCCCAGCTGGGGACAGTGTCTAACCATCTGCCCGCATGTTGCAAATGTGCTGCATAATAATATAACTCCAGGTGCTGGACTTCCAGCCACCCCAACGCGTATGTTCTCTTTAGTGTGGTTAGTGCCACCCTGCTCCGTTTATTCGCCCAAAGAGGGGAAATCAATAAGGAGGTTAACCGCTTACATTTTCTCACTGGAATGGGATTCATTGAGTTCTGGAAGACATACAGGCATCAGGGAAGGAGCACCATTTTAGTAATAGCAATTCTGCCCATTAAGGACAAGGGAAGTGTATTCCAGAATGCAGTTGAGGGTTCAAGCGAGGATATTACTGTCTCCATATTAAGATGGAATTGTTGCGCTTGGGTATATGCCACATGGATCCCCAGGTACCGGAAGGAGTTCAATTCCCAGCGGAGGCCCAAATGTGGGAGGTGCTCCTCACGGATGCCATGCAGCTGAGCCACTGGAAATATCAGAGACTTGGTCCGATTAATCCTGTATCCTGAGATGTCTCCAAATTTATCTAGCAACTGCAGAAGGGTGGCTACGGGGTCGAGATGGAAAACAGGACATTATCTGCATACAAGGAGGTGACATGACGTGTCTCTCCTAGCTGTACACCTTAAGCCCTTAAATCCCTTATGACCTTTATCGCCAACGGCTCTATAGGTAGGATGAAGAGGAGCAAGGACAGGGGGCACCCTTGTCTAGTCCCCTGCCCTAGCTTCCACACCCCAGAATGGGTCTGGCCAACTCCAGCTCTAGCCAAAGGGGCTGTATATAGCAGCTTAACCCACTCCCTGTATTGTGGCCCGAATCCAGCCACTCTAAGGACCCCCAACAATCCACTGTATCAAACGCTTTCTCTAAGTTGATAGAGACCAGCACTGTTTCAGTATCAAGCCACTATGCTTCAAGAAAGACATGTGTCAGTTGTCTTAGGTTCATAGCCGTATTACGACCTGGAATAATACCACACTGGTCTTCATGTATAAAGGTCGGCAAGTGGGAGGCTAGCTGAAAACTTTACTCAGTACTTTTACATCGGAATGAATTATGGTGATGCGCTGATATGCTGCTGGGCTCGTCTTATCCCTCCCCTGGCTTTGAGACCATGCATATCTCTCCCCTTCCTTCATGAGAGGCAGGAGCTCATCCAGTGTATGCACCTCTAGAAATACCTCCAGTAATTGTTGCGTAATCTCTGCTATGTGTATTTTATCAAATTTAGCGGGGAACCCATCCCCTCCTGGGCCTTTACGTGGGGAAGCAATTTCACAACCGACCTTAGTTCCTGGAGTTCCAAAAGAGTTTCCAGTTCCTCAACTGCCGCTGGGGGAAAACTGGGGATGTCGAAGTCCTGTAAAAACAGAGTAAATGAGCAGGGATGACATTAGGATCTGCCATGTAGACCAGTTGTAAATGAGCCATAAATGTGTCCACTGCGTCCTTGCTGGTAGCCAACTGGCTACCGTCCAGGGTTATAGGGTGTGTGGTAATTGGTGGTGGGTCTTCTGTGCGTATAATCCACACCAGAAGTTTTCCCGACGTGTCTCCCTCCCTATGTAGCAGTTGTCTGTACTGTTTAAGTACAAACTTGTTCAATCTATCCCAGATATCTCCTATCCGTCTGCATAGTGAGGTTTCGTCTATCTGCTTGTTTGTGCACTGCAGGCCCCCCATCTGCAATTCAGCCAAGTGCATCTCCTCCCTGCGCAATTCTGACAGTTATTGCTTGCGGACTCTGCACGTTAATCCCATGCACGCTCCACTTATAACAGCCTTCATGGCTTCCCACTCTGTAGCCCTGTGAGAAGTGGAACCGCAGTTGGTCGTCAGGTAGTCAGTCACTGTGCCGGCCAAGGTTTCTCTACCTCCAGAACTGTCAGGACGTCTGCAAGCATCCTCCAATACCTGGGGCCCGAAGGGGAACTACACCATAACATTGCACAACACACTGGTGGGTGGTCTAAGAGAAAGAGGCCCAGATGTGTTATTTCCAGGTCTTCCAGCCTCTCGATACCAGCTCCTAGTATCCTATCTAGTCTGCTATGTGTGTTGTGTGTGGGTGAGTGGCAAGTCTAAGCCCTTGGTGTTGGGTTCCGCTCCTTCCAGACATCGATCAGGCCCATATTATGCATGACATTCTCAAGGGACGCAGACATTAGGGGCTTTGTGTTTTCGCAGGGGTGTGGGGAGCTGGTGGGGATGGGGTGATCCTGTCCATTTCACCCGTCCAGCACGCAATTAAAATCTCCCAGCCAAAGAAATGGGGATCCCACCTCCTGCACTGCCAGATCCTGCATGGACAAAAAGAATGTGTTCTATGTTAGGGGCATAAGTATTAAGTACTGTGATTGCACGACCATCTAGGGACCCCTGCACCAGGACATAGCATCCGGTTACATCAGCTTCCATCAAGGTCAGGCAGGGAGAAGGGCAGGCCGGGTGCCATCCATAATAGGGTAGCCCTAGCCTATGTAGAGAATGAGGCATTATATAACTGCCCTCTCCACTTCTTCACTAATCGACCTGTCCCTGAATCATCTAGGTGTGTTTCCTGCAAGCATGCAATACTAATCCTGTGTTGTTTTTGATAGGAGAGAATCTTATGTCGTTTCTGAAAGGAGCCCATCCCCCTAACATTCCAATTGATAATTCTGCAACTGCCCCCTCTCGTTGTTTATGTATTTTTTAGGTAGGCATCCCTCTCTCATGTATGTGAACTGTGTAGCAGACCACCAAAAGGGTGAACTCAGAACCAAGAAATAGCAAAACAAAGAACAAACAAATCCCCACCCTCTCCCCTCGGACACAGTCAGCTCAACTTGCAGCCTAGCAATGCCCACCCACATTCTGTGCCAGGACACACACAGTAACCCCATTCGCCGAACTGGGACGAAAGTTGCTAACTCACTGAAACAACTCTCCTTCCCACTTCCTGACCAGCATATCCATTGATTGTCTTTGATCTCTGTAATCTATCAATCCTGTTAGTGTTCCGCCTCTTGGGAGTTTCAGTCTCAGACCTACCTTTCCAGTAATGTTTCTTACACGTACTGGTCACTCCAAAGACTTGAGTCCATGTTAGGATACATAGTTCGATCCAAACCCTTCTCCCCAGATCAGAACTCAATTATAATCTCCCTCTGTAGGACCAATGAGCCCGTCAGGGGGAAGAGGGCACCTTTTCCATGTCCCACCAGTCCCAGACCTCCTCTGGACGGTCAAAGATCAGTGCTTTCCCTTGGAACATGACCTTCAGCCGCACTGGGTACACCAGCATATACTGAACACAGAGGGCTTGCAAATTGTGTTTCATTGCTTGGAAGGTTTTGCGTTGATCTTGTACCTGTTTTGTATAGTCGGGGTATATGGTGATAGGACCAATACTGATCTGTGGTATCTGGTCTTCACGGGCTGCCCATAAACTGAAATCTCTCTCGCTCTCTGTAATTTAGGATTTTTGCAACCAAGGCTTTAGGAAGGGCTCCCGGAGGAGGGGAGGGGTTCAAGGCCCTGTGTGCCCTTTCCACATCGAAGAATTGTGACAGCCCCTGTGGTTTTAGTTTGGTACGGATCCAATTTTCCAAGAAGATCTCCGTCCTCGTTCCCTCCATCTTTTCCGGTATTCCCAATACCCGGATCTTATTTTGACGGGAGTGTCTTTCTGCATCTTCCACCCGCCACTCCGAGTCATGGCTAACTGTGGTCATCTGTGCCATTTGCCCCTTCACGGTGACAACCTCTCCTTGTGGGTCCAGTATATTTCCCTCAGCTGTCTCGACCTTGTCCGCTACCTTCCTCAAATCTGCACGCAGTAAGTTGACATCAATAGAGACCGTTTCCAGGGCCATTCGTGTGCCTTGTATAGCAGCAAGTAGGTCAGCTCATGAGGGCTCTGAGCCATCTCCTGACTGGCCCCCGCCCACTGTTCGTCTCCTTGTTGCATTAGCCGATGTGTTGACTGAGGAAGCATGGTGTATTGGGTGATAGTGTTGGTGGCGTGCGATTGTGTCACTCTGTCCTTATCCGTGGTTGCTGTTTCTACTGTTTAGATGGAGCACTATCCAGAGCAACAAGGACCACCAGAGCCGGCGGACCTGTTGCCAAGACTGAGCGGAGTTTGGTGCCATCTGAGAGCAGAACGTCCTCTGACTTGCTGAGATCCACACACAAACTTCCTCAAGTGTGCAGCGAAGGTGCACCCTAGCGCCTGCAATGCTGTTCGCCTGCCACTAGGCCCTCACACTGGGCGGAAAGCCACAGGACCCGCGGGACACAGGGCCCCCAGCCTCCACCATACACGATCGCCTCTCTCTGTGTCAGATGTCTGTACCGTGGCAGGCTGAGAGTAGTGCAGTATTGCTCCGCTCAGGTTGCAAGTAGGACCTAAGCTCCGGCCGCTGTGGGGCGGAAATCCAAGATCACCGCCGCTAGTGCAGGATTTCCAGCAATTTAGGCAATATCAATATTACTCTGTTTGTTGGTGCATGTATGATATGAAATTAATGCTCTGGGAGTCAGGATTATGAAGGGTTTAAGGATTTGTTGGCCGGGAGCTCGGCGTTCACATCCTGTCGGCCAAGATGTCAGGCCACGCCCCTTATCCACTTTTTTTTAGATATCTGCATCCACCATCAAACCAGAGAATCCTTATTTGTTACTCTGAAGTATTTCTGTCTATTTTACTATTAAATGGCTTTTATATCAACCTTTAAACATGCTACCACTTGATTCTCATACCAAGTAATAATTACTGGGAGTATTTCTTCTACTCTGATCTCCTTATACTTGTACCGGAAAGCCTTTAACTGATTTAGGTGCTTCTCTGATAACCTTGTACATAAGCTTCTGGGAGAAGCAGTGTTTTAGGGGGAGGACTTTGTTTTTTTTACGAATAGTACCCATATTTGACGTTGTACTTAGAGCATAGTGATCACTTCCTTCAATCTGTAGTCCCTTAAACTTCTCAACATGACTATAGGTTCAGGCTTGGACAAACACATAATCAATTGGCCAGTTCTGGTTAACATAGAGAAACATTTTCCTTGCCAGGGTATCCATTGGTACACGTCCATTGAGACTAACAAAACTATTTGCTGCAAGAACGTTTAGCAGGGATATGTCTCTCGCTGTTACAACATTAACAGGAAAACTGGCTACGTTTAAATTGAATGTAGACAACAGTTCTTCATATATTTGATCAATCATATGTGGGCTAGTTTATAATTGAACTCATCCCAACAATACAATCAAATGTTGCGGGTACATTAAACATTTAAGCCAAATCCTCCTTAAACTTATCCATCTTCCTCTCATAAACTCTTCACTTGCAGGTAGATATTAAGAACAATAATACAATCTAAGTCCATCTTGGCATTAGATTATTTCACTCTGCGAGGTAGCATCCATTTACTTCTGGCATTGATTTCCTATATCTTACAAGCAATTTTGTTGATATTAATGCTAACATGCCCCAGAGGAGCGCCCTGAGGGATTTTGGTTTTTTGATGCTTTCTATGAACTTGCAAAAAAAATCTATGGGCCTGATTACAACTTTGGAGGATGGTGTTAATCCGTCCCAAATGTGACGGATATACCACCTACCGTATTACCAGTTCCATAGGATATAATGGACTTGTAATACGGTAGGTGGTATATCCGTCACATTTGGGACGGATTAACACCGTCCTCCAAAGTTGTAATCAGGCCCTATGTCTGCGAGCTCTGTGCACAGCCATGTTTCCTAGATACTTAGAATTTCATACCAATCTGTTATTTGTTTAAAAATCTGATGCTTCAGTACATTATGAAGTATGTGTATGTTCCAGGAAAACAATGTAATTCTGTGTATTGAACACCATCCCTAGTCAATATTATTTACACCACCCCAAACCCCCTTATCTTCCTCTTCCCATCTAAGGAGGCATACTTGTTTGGGCCTAGTTGGTGCTGCCCCTCATTACTGCACCCTGCTTGAGACAAAGTAATTTTCAGGATACCTTCTCTGTCATTTTATATGTACCTGCTGCTATTCTGAGCACCATACGTGTCCAGTCTAACTTGCTTCACTTGAAGACCAACATGACATTGTAAAAAACTCACCTTGAGGGAATTCATTAAATTCAAGCTAGTTGTCCTATGTTCCGCTCCCCCAAACCCCCCAAAATCAGTTCCCACATTATCCCTTACCTGTTGTGAGTTTAACAGACCACACTACATGAATTACATTAACTGTGATCAGATCCTCAGATGGGTCACTCTCTTTTCAATCAGTTATTTTCCTGACAGGCAAACGTTTCTGTATAGTTATGTATCGTCGTTTGAGGGCCAAAAGATTAACACACACGCCATCATGCATCAAACATCGGAAAAAGTGCTGCATTAAAGCTGTATTTTTTAAAGTTTTATGTTCAGATAATGGCACAAAATCCAAAAATACTAGCGCAAATTGAAAAATGCCTGTAGACTGCATAGTCTTTAAATTATAATTTCTAGATTTTGATACTGAAAAGTATTCTTGAGCTTTATGTATTTTTTTAAAATGTATTTATTAACATTTAGTGTGCCCTGAAGTTTCTCACTTTCTCCGCAATTTAGTGTTCCAGATTAGGGATCCTGCAAGTCCCTCTGGCTGTGCTGCCTTTCCGACAAATTTTAGAACAGAAAAACAGGTTATAAAACAACTGACATAACATTTTAGCCTCATTATTTGTACCCTCAGGGGAGCAGAGGTTTCGCAAATCCTGGAACGGCTAATTTACTATTTTAGCCCCACCCTGGAATATTTGGGAATGTTAAAAAAAACTAAATATTGCAAATCAGAGTTGAAATATTGTATTTTAACTTATGGTTGTAATCTGATGGCTGCTGCTCTGCGGGAATCTTTGAAGGCAAAACCTGGGAATATCATTTCATAGCTGTCAACTCACCCACAATCTGCTGGTGTCACCCCCACTTGGCAGGTCACACTCGCAAATTTACACTATCACCCATAGTTATACTACAAGCCTTCCAGGCGTGATTGTGCATGTGCAGAAATTGACCAAGCTGCTGGGTGGCCAATGATCACCATCATACCACAGATTTGTTTGAAGAGTTCCTCTGCAATGAGAGGATAACATTCAAAATTACAATTATTGTAGTGTACTAATTCAGGGAGCAGGTGGTGCTTGGTTGTTCGTCATTGGTGCTGTATGCTGGTTGACGCCTTCCTCTCGCTGACTAGTGAGATGAACCAGCGCTGTTGTTCACAAAAGTGGCGGTTGAAAGCTTCCCTGCCCTTGATTACCAAGACACTCTGGCCCACATTATAACATTGGCGGCAAATGCCGCCTACCGCCACGGCAACGGCCGCCAACATACCATCGCCGTGGCTCCCAACCATCCATCAAACCATGACCGTAGCCGGAGTTCCGCTAGAAGGCTGTCAGAATTCCGGCTACGGTCATAGCGGAGGACGGCGGTAAGGTGGCGCTGCTTCCAGCAGCAGCGCCACGTCAGCAAAACTCTGCCGACTGTATCATGAGCCATGATACGGCCTCACGGTGTCCTGCTGGCGGACGCTGCTGCTGGCAGCAGTGCTGCATCCCTTCTCCTGCCGGAGGACCCCCTTCAAGCAGGTTGGTCGGGTTCTCCAACAGGGGAGTTGGGGGGTTTTGTGTGTGTGTGCGGGGGTGTGTGTGTCTGTGTTTGTGTGCGTGCATGCGGGTCTGAGGCGTGTGTAATGCGTGTGTGCATGAACAGGTGTGAGTTTGCATGTATGTTGTGTTGTGTGATTGCGTGTGTGCTAGTATGTATGTTTGTGAGTGTTGCTGTGTGTGTGTATGAATGTATGCATGCGTGGGTGAATGTGTGGTATGCATGTGTGTATGCGTGTGTTTTGCTGTGTATGTATGTGTGTTTATGTTGGGGGACGGGAGGGAGAGGGTGTGGAAGGACTCTGGGGAGGGGGCGGGGGAGACCCCTATCAGTGCAAGGGAAGGAATTCCACGGCACTGATAGTGCCTACCGCCTGGGTGGGGTCATAATGACATGGAATGCCTAGTGACGGCCGCCGGGCTGGAGACTGCAGTCTCCAGCCCTGCTGTCATTACCACTGTGGCGGTTGGTGTGTTAAATTGGCGGTTTGGCTTTGGCCAAACCGCTAATGTCATAATAGTGGCGGTATGTACCGCCAGCCTGTTGTCGGTACTACCACCACTATTACACCGACCGCCAGGGTTGTAATGGCCTCTTCTGTGTTTAGAGACATTGGGGGTCATTCCAACCCTGGCGGTCGGTGTTAAAGCGGCAGCCAACCCGCAAACAGGCAGGCGGACAAAAAAATGCGATTCTGACCTTGGCGGGAACCGCCAACACAGACCGCCACTTTAACACACCGACCGCCACAGCGGGACAAACAAACAGCGCGGCGGTCACCGCCAACAGACAGGCGGCAGACAATGTACCGCCCACCCTGTCACAACTCACCAATCCGCCACCTTCTCCGGGGCGGGAGCCCCGCCGATAAAAACACGGCGGAAACAGACTACGAACGGGAAAACGCTCACCCTACACACTCCACGAGGAATCTGGACAGCATGGAACCAGAACTACACATCCTACCAGCAATTGTCTACCTGCTCCTCTACCAGGAGCACGAACGCCAGCGCAGAAGACAACGGTGAGTACTGCACCTACGACACAGGGGAGGAGAAAAGAATACGGGCACACACATACGTGACACCCCCCCCCACCCAACTACCTACACACCAATGCAGAGCAACAACTCAGAGTGACACCCCCAAACCCCCCAGAAGAATGCAAAGACAAAATAATATGTTATTGGAATTCAAATATATTGTAAGGCTAAGTAAATAAGTAAGTCGAACATCCCATAACTATATACACATATGTAAATTGTCCCGTCAAAATTGGCTTTCTGTCATTGTACGTGGGCCAATGGTCCTCAACACATGGGCAAAGCCCACACATGAGACCCGAATCCATTGGAGAGAGCACTGCAGGGGCATCAGATAGGAAAACTACAGGCACCTCAGGGGGAAGGGAAGGGGGGGCACCTCAGCCACATGAGTCCACGACACCAGATCCACGAGGGGCCTCCATGGCCACTGTTCAATCCTGGGGAGTGCAAAGCCACAGTCTCTCAAGTCCAGACAGTGGGTGGCTTGCCCACTGTGCCATCCTGGGGAGTGCAAAGCCACAGTCTCACAAGTCCCTACAGTGGGTGGCTTGCCCACTGTGCCATCCTGGGGAGTGCAAAGCCACAGTCTCACAAGTCCCTACAGTGGGTGGCTTGTCCACTGTGCCATCCTGGGGAGTGCAAAGCAACAGTCTCACAAGTCCCTAGAGTGGGTGGCTTGCCCACTGTGCCATCCTGGGGAGTGCAAAGCCACAGTCTCTCAAGTGGATGACAGACTCCAGCGGTACTGGAGGAGTCTTGGTGCCCAGAGTGTATCGTGCAGCCCTGTCCGACACTGATCCGGGCCTGCCCCTTCTGCCAATGTGTCAGCGGTGCTTGAGTTGAAGGGCCCAGCGGAGCAGTGCTTGAGTTGAAGGGCCCAGCGGAGCGGTGCTTGAGAGGAAGGGCCCAGCGGAGCGGTGCAGAGACGGCGGTGCCCAGCGGAGCGGTGCTTGAGTTGAAGGGCCCAGCGGAGCGGTGCTTGAGAGGAAGGGCCCAGCGGAGCGGTGCTTGAGTTGAAGGGCCCAGCGGAGCGGTGCTTGAGTTGAAGGGCCCAGCGGAGCGGTGCTTGAGTTGAAGGGCCCAGCGGAGCGGTGCTTGAGTTGAAGGGCCCAGCGGAGCAGTGCTTGAGTTGAAGGGCCCAGCGGAGCGGTGCTTGAGAGGAAGGGCCCAGCGGAGCGGTGCAGAGACGGCGGTGCCCAGCGGAGCGGTGCTTGAGTTGAAGGGCCCAGCGGAGCGGTGCTTGAGAGGAAGGACCCAGCGGAGCGGTGCTTGAGTTGAAGGGCCCAGCGGAGCGGTGCTTGAGTTGAAGGGCCCAGCGGAGCGGTGCTTGAGTTGAAGGGCCCAGCGGAGCGGTGCTTGAGTTGAAGGGCCCAGCGGAGCGGTGCTTGAGAGGAAGGGCCCAGCGGAGCGGTGCTTGAGTTGAAGGGCCCAGCGGAGCGGTGCCTGTCTTGAAGGGCTCTGTTCAGCGGTTCTTGAGACGGCGGGGCCCTGTTCAGCGGTGCTTGTCTTGAAGGGCCCTGTTCAGCGGTTCTTGAGATGGCGGTGCCCTGTTCAGCGGTGCTTGTCTTGAAGGGCCCTGTTCAGCGGTTCTTGAGACGGCGGTGCCCTGTTCAGCGGTGCCTGTATTGAAGGGCCCTGTTCAGCGGTTCTTGAGACCGCGGTGCCCTGTTCAGCGGTGCCTGTCTTGAAGGGCCCTGTTCAGCGGTTCTTGAGACGGCGGTGCCCTGTTCAGCGGTGCCTGTCTTGAAGGGCCCTGTTCAGCGGTTCTTGAGACGGCGGTGCCCTGTTCAGCGGTGCCTGTCTTGAAGGGCCCTGTTCAGCGGTTCTTGAGACGGCGGTGCCCTGTTCAGCGGTGCCTGTCTTGAAGGGCCCTGTTCAGCGGTTCTTCACATGTGTCTCCAGGGCACCAGATCCGGCCAATATATGGTGTTCACTCGCCATCCGACTTCTCGCTTGCGGGGCCCTCTTGTGCTGGTGTCCCGTGCCCGTGGGTGTACTCCTTCACCCCCGGAATGGGGCTGGTGGGGCCCTCCTGGGCAGCTCGCCTGCTGCCGGACTTGTCAGCCGTGCTGCCCTTGCCATCCTTGCCTGATCCTCTGTGGCCCTTGCCTCCCTTTGGAGATGTGCCAGGTGGCACCCCACTTCCTGACGGTGCCAGGGTCGTGCCTGTGGAGGCTGCCGTCTATGTCCTCTCGCGCCGGCCGTTGCCTTTTTTGGATTTTTTCCCAGGGGGTGGGCTGGCTGTCCCTTTGCTGCTGGCCGATGTAGCTGCCCTCGAAGGTGGTGGACTCCAATATCCCTGGACTATGGTCCTTGTAGGTCCAGGGGTTGTGGTGGCTGAGGTGCTGATTGGACTTTTACGAGATGGAGGGGGTGGGTCAGGTGATGAAAAGAGGTTAATTTTGGAGAGGAAAAGCTTTTTAGGAGCAATGGGAAGGGTAGGTGCAGTGGGTATGGAAGTGGAGGAAGAGGATGTTGTTGTAGGAGAGTCAAGTGTGCTGTCTTTGGGTGCAGGTGCTTGTGACGGAGGCTGTCGTGAGGTGGATGGCTGTTGGGTGGGTGGCTGCCTGCGTTTGTGTGGTTTGGAAGAGGGGGTGACAGACAAACTGGGAGAGGACACAGGGGACGTGTAAATGGCAGTGGGGGTGGTGACTGCACGTGTGCGGAGTGTTCTGGTGGGTGTGCTGGTGATGGACGTAGTGGCTGATGAAGTGGTGCATGCAAGTGTGAGTAGAGACGTCGCAGGGAGAGAGGAGGGAGACGAGGAGGAGGGGGACACAGAGGAGGCAGTGGCTGTTGGCATGTCTGCATGTGGATGTTGCTTGTGTGAATGCTTGTGGGATGTGTGGTGCTTATGTTTGGATGAGCTGACCTTGGGTGTTGAGGTGTGTGCAGGCTGGTCTGTAGGTGTGTCTGGGATAGGCAGAGGAACAGGGGAGTGGGACTGGGTGGAGGGAGTTGGAGGAGGGAGGCATGAGACAGGGACAATGGCTGCCGTCAGTGCTGAGGCCAGAGCGTTGAACGATCGCTGATGGGCAGCCTGACCCGAATGAATGCCCTCCAGGTATGCATTGCTCCGATGCACCTCCCTTTCCACCCCCTGGATGGCATTCAAAAGGGTAGACTATCCAACAATGAGCGTCCAGAGGAGGTCAATGACCTCCTCACTGAGGGCAGCAGGGGTAACTGGGGCAGGGCCTGAGGTGCCTGGGGCGAAGGAGATGCCCGCCTTGGTGTGCGAGCGGGCACGGGGCGAACGCTGAGGGGCTGCTTGGAGGGCGGAGCTGGTGCGCTGGGTGGCGGCTGTACCTGTTGTTGCGGTGGGCACAGATGTTGCCGCCACCACAAGGGAGCTCCCTTCCGAGGACGTGTCGGTGTCGCTGATGTCTCCACGTGTCCCCGTTGTGGAGCCCCCCTCGCCCTCCGTCTCACTGGTGAAATCAGAGTCCGTTGCATGGCCCTCCGGGGCCATGTGAGATGCAGCTCCCTCGTGCTCCAATGCCACTTCTCCTCCGCCAGATGATGCTAATGCACACATGAACAGGAAGAGCAGACATAAAAAGGGGGGGGGAAGAAATAAAGACAGGTTGAGTGCATGCATTGGCAACACAGTTGGCGGAGAGGACAGACACAGAAGCCCCCTGCACTACGCCGCGCACTTGGGGTACACTACTCAATCAGTGAGACTTGGCCTACAAGCCAATGGACGACATCTGCACACATAGGTGACACAAGGCCATGGATAGCTGTACTTGGCACCCTACAGAGGTGGAGGGCGGGGGCACAGGGCCATGCCTTACGGAGGGGACTAGCCTACAGAAATCGCCCTGGCCTAGGGATACCCACATCCCTCCTCCCCCACCCAGACACCTCCACTGCGCGCTAAGATAGCAGAATGTGCTTGTACTCACCCCCTTGTGTCTGCTGTGATGTCCTCACGCGCCCATCCAAATCTGGGTAGGCCACCGCCAGGATCCGAGACATCAGGGGGGTCAATTGACGAGTGGCACCCCTCCTACGTTGGGAGGCCATCCCCAGCAGAGCCTCTGCGGTCTTTCTGCTCCTGCGGCGGATGTCCTCCCACCTCTTGCGGCAGTGGGTGCCCCGTCTGTTGTGGACCCCCAGGGTCCGGACGTCCTTGGCGATGGCACGCCAAATGTCGACTTTCTGATGGGCGCTGACCTATGTGACACGTACAGGGAGAGAAAATAAAATATCATCATTTTCTGCATGCTCGATGTGAGTGTCCCCCCATCCCCACCCTTGCCATGTGGCACATGCTCTCATCTGTCGTTTGATGCATGCCTCATACGCTCCCCTCCGCACCATCGTTCATTCACCCCACTCAACCCAGGCATTGCCCACAAAGCATGGTCCCAGTGTACTAACCTGTTGGTCTGGAGGACCGTAGAGTAGCGCATACTGGGGGAGGACCCCATCCACGAGTTTCTCCAATTCTTCAGAAGTGAAGGCAGGGGCCCTTTCCCCAGTCGCAGCAGCCATTGTCTCTTCCAGACCGAGGTCACAGCAGCACTTGCAGTATAGGTCCTCTCCTGTGGATGATCAGGTCTCGAGTGATTAAGCTGATAGAAAATGGCTGTCACGCCCGCGACCGCCGGCGCACTTCGTCATTGGCTCCTGAAACCCATAGGGTTCTATGTTAACCAATGCGGCTTTGCACCGAGGTCTTCGACCGCCTACCGCCACGGTGTGCCACGCCAGCGCATTGACCTCACATCCCATAGTCACACTTCACAGGTCAGGCAGCCGCCATTTCAAGGGCCCACATGGCTTAATTTCTACTGCGTCACACAGGCCTAGGCCTTGCATTGCCACTCATACAAGCCATTCAATGCATAGCGAATTGTGTACTGTGCAAGCTGTGGGAACGTACCTGTGGTTTGCTTGACTCTGTGCTCCATGTTGTCCTTCCTAGGCACCGTCCGCTGGGACTTGCGAGGAGATGGAGGAATGTTCCCGTGTACAGACCGCTGGTGGACCTGTCGACAATGCAAGAAAGACATGTCATACTGACATACAGACTTGACCGAGCCACTATACAGGAACTGTGTGCCCAGCTGGAGGCAGACCTGATGTCACCCATTCGCCAACCCACAGGGATTCCCCCTCTGGTGCAGGTTCTGTCAGTACTCCCATTTTTTGGCAAGTGGATCATTCCAAACAACAGTGGCCATTTCATCAGGGATGTCTCAGCCTATGTTTTCTAAGGTTTTGTCCAGAGTGGTGTCTGCCCTGATGAAATACATGCAGAGCTACATTGTTTTCCCTGAGGTTGGCGATTTGGCTACAGTGAAGGGTGATTTCTATGCCCTTGGACATATTCCCAACATCATTGGTGCCATTGATGGGACCCATGTGGCTTTGGTTCCCCCCAGTGAAAGTGAACAGGTGTACAGGAACAGAAAAAGTTATCATTCCATGAATGTCCAGGTGGTCTGTTTGGCTGACCAGTACATCTCCCATGTAAATGCCAAGTTCCCTGGGTCAGTGCATGACGCGTACATCATGCGAAATAGCAGCATCCCTTATGTGATGGAACAGCTACAGAGACACCGTGTGTGGCTAATTGGTGACTCTGGTTACCCCAAACCTGTCATGGCTACTGACCCCAGTGAGGAATCCCCAGACCAGGTCAGAGGAACGGTACAATGAGGCCCATGGGCGGACTAGGAGGGTGATCGAGCGGACCTTCGGCCTCCTGAAGGCCAGGTTTAGGTGCATGCATATGACAGGTGGATCCCTAATGTACTCACCGAAGAAGGTGTGCCAGATCATCGTGGCCTGCTGTATGCTTCACAACCTGGCTTTGCGACGCCAGGTGCCTTTCCTGCAGGAGGATGGTCCAGAGGGTGGTGTTGTGGCAACTGTGGAGCCTGTGGAGAGTGAAGAGGAGGAAGACGACGGGGACGACACAGACAACAGGGACACAGTGATACAACAGTATTTTCAATAACACACAGGTACGAATCCAAACCGCCATTTTACATGTACTTACAGTCTCCTGCCTCTCTACTGTCTGAGTTTCCCCCCAGTTTATGTTAACTGAGTTGTGACTTTCCCTTCCGTTTTCAGAGATGTGGGCCCCACTGCGTGACCTCTGCTTTGTTTGCCCATGGACTACAGCTGTGTGACAGTGGTATGTTGTCATCACAATGTAACTGAACATTTTGGCACCGTTATGTCTAATACATTTGTTCAAAATACAAGCAGACTCCAGATAATTTTAGTGCAATAAGTGATTTTATTTAAGTGCTAAATTTAGGGACATGCTTGAAAATCGGTGATGGGTGATGGTGGAGTAATGTCCATGGCAGAGTCCAGATTTTCAGTCTCACAGGTGCATTGTCCATATGCCTGTGAAAGGATGGAGCAGGGGCAGTTTAAGGTTGGACAGGGTGACAATGTGGGGCAGTGGGATGACATCAGGGGGTATCCTTTGCTGGTGGGGGTCTTGCCATCCTACTCTGTCTTCTTCCGAGATCTCAGGCCCCGCTTGCGGGGTGGTTCTTCTTCTGCAGGAGGTGGGGTTCTGGTGGCCTGTTGTTGTGTGGGGGCCTCCTGTCCACTAGCACCGGCAGAGGTGGTAGCCTGTTCTTGGCCCATGCTAGTGACAGGGGCCCTTTGTGGTGCCACATGGTCCCGCAATGTGGTGACAATCTGGTTAAGAGCCATGACGATGGTCCCCATTGCGGAACTAATGTTTCGGAGTTCTTCCCTGAACCCCATGTACTGTTCCTCCTGCAGTACCTGGATCTCCTGGAACCTGGCCAGTACCGTAGCCATCGTCTCCTGGGAGTGGTGGTATGCTCCCATGATGGAGGAGAGGGCCTCGTGGAGAGTGGGTTCCCTGGGCCTGTCCCCCCCCTTTCGCACAGCAGCCCTCCCAGTTCCCCTGTTTCCCTGGGCCTCTGTCCCCTTGACCGTGTGCCCACTACCACTGCCCCCAGGTCCCTGCTGTTGTTGGGGTGGTGGGTCAACCTGGGTGCCCTGTAGTGGTGGACACACCGCTGATTGACGTGTCCTGGAGACAGAGGCATGGGCCCACTGGGTGGGAGCTGTGCTGGTGTTCCCAGAGGGGGGTAGGTCTGCTGTGGCCTGTGGCTGTGTGAGGGGAACCAACTGTCCCGAGGTCCCCGATGGGCCGGGCTGGTCATCTGGGTCCAGGGAGACAGAGCTGCTGTCATCACTGGGGGCCTCTTCTGGGGGTGGGATGGACATTTCTGGACCCTCCTGGGCGGTGTGGTGGCGTTCGGGTCCTGCAGGGGTATAAGAGTATGGTTATTGCTTCTGTGTGTGCCATAGTGTGCAATGGGTGGGTGGCCGTGTACCCCAGTGCTGGCATTCCCTTGTGGGGGCTGTTGTGACGGTGGCTTGTGGGGGAGATGGGTATGTGCAGTGGGCATGCTTTGGTGATGGGTGTCCATGCTTTGTGGACGCATGCAGGGCTAGGTGTTGGGATAGGTGGGTTGTGATGGTGAGCCATTTGCAAGGAGTTGGTGTGATGGGGGTGGGGGTGAGGGTGGGGGTATGATTTGGCATGCAGGTGGGGTGGGGGGAATGAAGTAGCGAAAATTTGACTTACCAGAGTCCATTCCTCCAGCTACTCCTGCGAGGCCCTCAGGATGCAGGATGTGCAAGACTTGCTCCTCCCATGCTGTAAATTCTGGGGGAGTAGGTGGGGGTCCGCAGGCAGTCTTCTGCACCGCGATGTTGTGCCTTGATACCATGGAACGCACCTTCCCCCGTAGGTCGTTCCATCGCTTCCTGATATCATCCTGATTTCGTGGATGCTGTCCCACAGCGTTGACCCTGTCCACTATTCTTTGCCATAGCTCCATCTTCCTGGCAATGGTGGTGTGTTGCACCTGTGTCCCGAAGAGCTGGGGCTCTACCCGAACTATTTCCTCCACCATGACCCTGAGTTCTGCGTCAGAAAACCTGGGGTGTCTTTGGGGTGCCATGGGGTGGTGTGGATGAGGTGTGGGGTGGTGTATGTGTTGTAGAGTGTGGTGAGTGTGGTGGTGTGTGGTGTTTTGTGCGTGGATATTGTGTGGGTGATGTTGGGATTTGCCTCTGTGTGATGGTGTACTCTATTCTGTGCTGTCTCTCTCTGGCCTTCAGTCGCAATTGTGGTCGTAAGGGTTTGTGGGTGATGTGGGTGTGTGTTTTATATTGTAATGGGTGTGTGGGAGTGGTGTGTGTATGTGTATCAGGTGTGTGTATTTTGAATTGTCCAATGTGGCTGTGTTTTGTAAAGGTGTGTGTATTTTGAGCGCGGCGGTGTGTACCGCCAATGGAATACCGCGGTTGAAAGACCGCTGCGGGGATTTGTGGGTCGGAATGGCATGGGCGTATTTCTGTTGGCGTCACGGTGGAGGTTTGGTCATCGCCAGTTTTTCGCTGGCCGTTAGTGTGGCGGAGTTTTGTTGTTGTTGGGTTTTTGGCGGTTTGTCAGAATGACCGTGGCGGTTTACCGCGACCGCGGCGGTGTTATGGTGGTCTTCTGACCGGCGGTAAGCGCCTTTTACCGCCGAGGTCAGAATGACCCCCATTATGCCACCACATCTGATGGACACTAATCCAAGGAAGGTGCCAGGGAGAGGACATCTATAGCTAAAAACAAAGGTATGGAAAGAATACTTGAATTAATCTCAGTCACTGGTGAAAGCTCAGAGCCAATTCCAGATAATCATTTTTCGCCACTATGTCCCTCTAAATAGAAACCTGCCCTATGCAAACCAGTCTTGGTCCTGCGCCAGTAGGAACAGTCAAGCCCAAACTCCCAGGCCAGGTCCTCCAGGTGAAAACATAAGCTGGGCTGGGACATCATAGGGGATGGCTGAAAAGGGAAAGTAGAGCTGTGGGCAAAGGTGGCTCCGTCTGAAGCACACAAAACATGGATAGACTGAAGGAGGGAGAGATGGAAGGAAGAACAAGGCTGTTAGGTTGAGAGGAAGAGCTTATGAGAAGGAAAGCTCAACCAAAGAAACAAAAGGGGAGCTGAGGTAAAGAAAAGCAAGCTAGGCTGAAAGAATGTAATGTCAGGCTGGTTGGAAAGGGTAAATCTTGTGAAGGATCAAGAATCAAGCTGGGATGAAGGAGGAATAAGAGCAAGGGAAAAGAGGAAATGAAAAGATGTCATAAAATAAGAGGGCTGGCATGAAGGAGGGGAAATGTAGTAGCTGCTCAACTAGAGCTGATGGGGGGAAATAGATCTGAGGTGGAAGATGGGCAGGGTTCATAGTGAAAAAAGAGGGTGCTTATGTGAAACTAAATAATAGTAAAAAGAGGTGGGGTGAAACGGGGAGTTCAAAGAAGGCTGAAGGTGGAGGAGGAAAGGCTGGATTCCAGAAAGGACAGATTGAAAGATGTATTTGGCGAAAGGAAAAAAGAGTTTGATGAAGTGAGCTGACATGATGGAGAGCGAGTGGTCTTTAAACTTTATTATCTATGACCACTACTATTGGTAAAATATGTACAAACATTCTCGTACATTTCTCTGTACTGCTCACCAATTTTACTGCTCCATAAGATTTAGAATGATCCATTTCTTACAATATAAAAAAGTCTTGAACAGCCCTCCTTCTTTGTCCCAGTCACCTTGTTCCACTCTAGCTACATGACCCGCAGATGATGTTTACAATAAAGGTGGACAAGCCTCTAAAACCTTGAGCCACATGCCTGGCTCTGACTCAACTCAAGGTCCTCTTGGAACCTCAAGCCTAAAACTAGTGGAACTTTCACAGGATGTGGAGTGGCGTAGTGGCTACAGCGCTACAGCTGCCGAGTATGTATGATGGAGAACCAGGTTTGAATCCAGAAAATCTTTCTATGCCGAAAAAAATATATACTGTAGTCTGTTGCGAAGCCCGCTCATGTACTTGGGTAGGGTGTGTAAAATAAAATGTGGATACAGTCTGTCTACTATGCTTTAATCATATCCTCCAAGAATTAAGGCCAATGCATTAGCCTTTGACGTGAGAAAGACCTATTCATTTAGTAGCTGAATTACATAGTATGAAACTGTAAATCTGTGATCAATCCTGGCTTACCTACCTGTCCATATTGTGTGACCCTAGGCAAATATTTTATTTCACAGAGCTTCCCTTTTGGTCATTATCACATACAAGAGCACCTGCAAATATGTGAGTTCAGGTTGTGTGCTATATAAAAGCCAAGCATGTTGAGTAGCCAATATATAATGTTGATGCTTCTTTATTACGAATCTAGGCCACATTAAGGGTACACATAGCACTGTCATCAGGGCTGGGGCAAGAATGTTTCTCTGATTCATGTATGCCCAAAGACCCGATTTTAAGCCCAAAGTGGCTTTATTTTGGTTGTATCGTTCTTGAAATTCTATATCAGGACCGGAGGCTAAGATTATGCTATCTCTTTCTTTACTGAGCCAAACACAGCAGCCAATCAAATAACAATAAGCAAAAAACTACATTTCCCAAGATGCTCTAGTCCCAGCATCACATGTTCCATTCACCGAGTGTGACCTTAGCCCACATAAGCCATAACCTTAAACGTCACATCCTCTTTCTTTGCTGCTTTGCAGCAGATAAGTGACTATTACATTTACTCTGCCTACAATTTTACTGTTTGTTCATTGTATTGATTTATTGTGCTTGAATTTGTTTTTTAAATACAGCGACACGATTTTGCTCACTTTGTGTTTTATTAGGACACTGTTTTCGGCGGTTTGCCGAAGTTGTGTGCCCTTGTAATCAGTGCGAATTGGTGGAGCGGGAGTACTGTACGCGCTTAGCGCGTAGTCTGTTTTTAGTGGCAACGCGCTCTGCCGAGCGCGCATTTTTACGAGCCAATCTCCCTCCCCCGAGTTCTTTGAGGAGATCGGCTTGTTCCTTCAAGCGTGTCTTGGCATTTGCGGTTATCTCCTGCAGACTCCACAAAGTGTCTCCCTGACGCCCAGATTAATCCTTTCTGGGTTGCAGTGCCTAGAGTGAATAACAGGCTGCTCCCTCCACTTATTAATAAGGGCTTCATTGATTCTTTTGGTGCACTGTAAGGGGTTTTTCACTCCCCCTTGTTTTTCTGACTTTGCTAATTTGGCTCAGACTTTTGAAAGGATTATGGCTTAATGGAGTGACCAGGATACAGGGTATTACCCTGATGATACTGAAAACCAACTAGAGGTTAATCTGGTGGAAGCACTCGATTCTAGAGTGCAACAGTCGGTAAATGATGCCTTGGTGAGAGCGCTAGTTCCTTTTTCAGGACAATTGTTAAAGTACGCTCACTTTCAAGGCTGGATGACTGATAGTGCATCTCCTGTCCCAGAAGGGAATACTCCTAATGTAGCCTCTAAATCTAAGGCTAAATCTTGTAAGGGATGATCCCTCTGAGGACTTACATGCTGATGTGTTTGAGAAACTGCGTAAGAAAAGAAGTGCGGAGCATAATTATAGTACGTTGAATAACTCCTCCTCTTCAGGGACTCTGATGATCAAGATTCAGATGATTTAAATACTGCAGCTCCTAGCAAGAAAGCGAAAAAATAACCCCCCCCCCTTCAGTTGTTAGACTTCGACCCTTTAAATATTGTGCATCCTAGATCTTCCAATGGATTCCAACGTCGGAAGTTGCACAGTATGTTCATGCTAATATAAGAAGAAGCTTTGACAAGGAGGTCCGCTCTCGCCTCAAGGCGGAATGCCCTAGACCAGATTTGGACAATAATATGGCTGACATTCCGGAAATTGATCCTACAATGGTTACCTTACTGAAGAAATTTGCGAAAGATCCTAAAAAAGGTCTAGACTGATCATGGCGTCTTTGTCAGGACAAACTGCTAGACATGTCAGGCCCATTAACAAAAATTCTAGATTTAGCTGTTGTCTCTAAGGAATCAGGTATCCCTATTGACACAGATGTTCTTTTGGGCTGGGCTCAGAGAGCCGTGTGCCAGTTAGGTAACGCTCACTGTGCCATTTCTGCTGAGCACAGGAAGTCCATACTTATGCGTATGGATCCTAAACTAGTCGATTTAGCCTCTTCGGAAGTGGGACCAGCTGCAGAAGGTCTTCTCTTTGGCTCATCTTTTATTAAAGAGTTGACAAAATTTTGTTCCACCATTTCCACCCTGGACAAAGCGCAATTGTCCCTTTAAAAAGTTTTTAAGCAAGGCCTTTTTGTCAGGGCCGGGCGTTATGGTGGACGAATGCCCGGCCAGGGATCTTTTGCCAGTCCCCAAAACTATTACCCTAGAGGTAGGGGTAACTGGTCCGGAGACCAAGCAGATACCACTTTCTACCCCACGCGCTCCAGAGGTGGTAGTCCCAGATTCCGCAGGTGACATCGCAGAGGTCAACAAGGAGCGATACAGGACTCCTCCTATACTGGTAAGCATTATTCACCATTCTCAAGTTATTCTTGGGGGAAGAGTGGGTTTGTTTGTGGACAACTGGAGAAAAATCTCTGGGGATCCTTGGATTCTTCAGACGGTGTCAGGTTTTCATCTGGAGTTTATCAGCACTCCGTTCCAACTGTCTCCCCCGTACAAGTGAGTTTTTCCCGAAAAAGTCAGAGTTTTATAGATGTAGAGGTACAAGCATTATTAGACAAAGGAGCAGTAGTTTTTTCAGCTCCTCACTCCTCTGGGTTCTGCAATCCCATTTTTGTGGTAGACAAGAAAGGCGGAGGGCACCGTCTAGTTCTAAATCTAAAAGACTTCAATTCTTGGATAGTGTACAGACACTTCAAAATGGAAGGAATTCACATGTTGAGAGATATCCTTTTAGAGGGAGACTGGATGGTACGCCTAGATCTAAAGGACGTGTACCTCTCAATTCAATTTTTGCCCCTCACAGGAGATTTCTCCAATTTCATTGGAAAGGTCATTGTTTGGAATTCACAGCTCTACTGTTTGGCCTGTCCTCGGCCCCCTGGTGTTTCACGAAGTTGTTGAGACCAGTGGTGGAATGGTAGAGAACCAAGGGGGTTTGGTAAATCATTTATTTGGACGACATCTTAGTGATGGCGCAGGACACCCAGTCTTTGTTGGTGCATTTGAACTGGACAATCAATCTGTTATAGGATTTAGGTTTCCTTATCAATGCGCAGAAGTCATTGTTGAAACCAACTCAAGTGATAGAGTTTTGGGGGTTCAAGATCGACTCAATTCAGTCGCAACTGATTCTCCCCTCGTTAAAAATTTGCAACATCAAGAGGGAGCTAAGATCAGCTTTAGCCAGTCCGACTATTTCTCTAAGGAACATTGCCCGACTGGTGGGTCTTTTGGCCTCCTCCATTCAGGCAATCTTCCCTGCCCCCCTGCATTATTGAGCTCTTCAGAGATTAAAGATCAAATACTTAAGACAGGGTCTGAGTTACTCGGCTTTGATTCCTTTATCCTCAGAGGTTCAGTGGTGGCTTCACCACATGGAGGCATGGAATGGCAGGGCCATATTCGGGTCTCACCCAGAAGTTGTGATAGAATCAGACGCCACTCAGTGGGGATGGGGAGCCCACTGCGGGTCTGTAGTGACAGGGCGGCGCTGGTCAATGACGGAGCAAAATCTCCACATCAATTGCTTTGAGCTTCTGGCGGGGTTGTTTGCGATAAAGAGCTTGTCCCCTCTCAAGACAGACTGCTGCATTCTTCTGAGAATGGACAACATTTCAGCAGTGCGTTATGTCAACAAGCTGGGGGGAACGAAGTCCAGGGTCCTAAAGGAGATAGCCAAGGAGTTTTGGCATTACTATTTGAGTCACAGGCTGGTAGTTCTAGCGGAATACCTACCAGGAGTTCAGAACACTATTGTAGATTTGAACTCCAGATACCTGACGGACCCCAGCGATTGGAGACTGGATCCAGTTATTTTCCAGCAGATAGT
Organism: Pleurodeles waltl; assembly: GCF_031143425.1. Classification (NCBI taxonomy): domain Eukaryota; kingdom Metazoa; phylum Chordata; class Amphibia; order Caudata; family Salamandridae; genus Pleurodeles; species Pleurodeles waltl. The sequence goes on from NC_090445.1 coordinate 341,766,121, forward strand.
CCAGGAATGGGATCCTTGCGAGATAGACCTTTTTGCGTCTCGCCTCAATGCTCAGATTCCAATTCTTCAGCTGGAGGCCGGATCCCCTGGCACTAGCGACAGATGCCATTTTACAGAATTGGTACCTTTTTCAGGGTTATGCGTTCCCTCCGTTTCTATTGATTCCCAGGGTCCTGTCTCAAGTTCGGAGACAGAAATCAGATCTGGTTTTGGTGACTCCATTGTGGAGGTCTCAACCCTGGTTCCCTATTGCACTACAGTTAGCCTGTGCTTTTCCGTTGCTCATCCCTCCTTGCCAAAATCTGTTATTGAGTCCAGAGGGCCTTCAACATCCAATGATTGTATCAGGGAATCTGACGTTGATGGCTTGGATGGTTTCAGGACCAGATGGAAAACCCCAGGACTTTCGCAACAGGCTGAGAACTATATCAAGCAAGCCTGGGCCTCTAGCACTCACAAGAGATATGCATCTGCATGGCGTAGATGGGATAGTTGGTGCAATGGAAGGGGTATCAATTCCATGGAGTCAAATATTGAACTAATTCTCAATTGTTTTGGCTGAACTAGCTTCTCCGGGTCTAGCCTATAGGACTGTTAATAATTTTAGATCAGCTATTTCTTCTGGTCATAAACACATTGATGGCAAACCAGTGGGGGAGCATCCCCTTGTTTGTAAGTTATTGAGAGGTATTCGATTTTCTAATCCCCCTCAGGCCAAATATTCGGTGTTATGGGAAGTGAACATTGTGTTAAAATGTACAGATTCTTGGCCTAGTAACAAATATTTATCCCGCAAACAACTTTCAGCGATGTGGGATATGTTGTTATGCCTAATTTCCTGTAAGAGGGTTTCGGATGTCAAGGCCTTAGATTTATCTGGTAGGGTTTACTCTCCTAACGGTGTTACTTGCAATATTTCCAGAAGAACTAAAACTAATTGCAGGTCAGTAATTTACCCTTGGTATCCGGATAACTCAAAATTATGTGTGGTACAATGCTTAAAAGATTATGAACTTGTTACTGAGAAGTTTAGACAGAACATGAATGGTCTAGTGTTAATTTCCTTACAAAAGCCGTTGAAGCCAGTTTCCTCAGCCACGCTCTCGAGATGGGTAAAATGGTTAATGAGTGAAGCAGGTATTAATACCAGTCAATTTGGAGCCCATTCTGTTAGAGGGGCTATGACTTCAAAATCATATACTTTAGGTTCAAGTCTTGAGGATATTATGAAGGTAGCAGACTGGTCTTCTGAATGTACTTTTCGTAAATTTTATTATAAACCTGTGATGGATGTTGCCTCTGTTGTTATTGGTCAGCTTTGAACTAGCATAATCTGAGCCTCCGGTCCTGATATGGAATAAAACAAATTCTATCTTACGCGTCAATAATTTTCAATTCTATTAAGGACACAGAGGCAAGGATTATCCCTCCCTTAAATGAATAAAGAAAATCTGTTCTAATGTGTATATGTTTATAAATTTGATTCATTTCTACCCTCCCTTTGTTATCTGTTGGGGATTGAATCGGAAAATAATTTTTTGCTGGATATGTCTAGTATTTTGAGATATTACCTTTTTTATTTGTTGCTTATCCCAGGTTCGGGTCAGAAGAATTCCTGATTGTATATCCTGGTGTTTTTGGTGGTAAACTTTCTTTTGCCTCAACAAGTAAGAAGTTGCCTCGAGGATCAGTTCTGGTTGAGTTTTTGAAAAAGGTCTGATTCAGATGGGAGAAGTTTCGAATCAGCAATTGCAGAAGAAGTTTGTAGAAGAAGTTGAAAAGTTATTGGTTTGGACAAAGAAAGAGGATGTGATGTTTAAGGTTATGGCTTATGTGGGCTAATGTCACACTCGGTGTAGGAAGTTGGCTCTGTATGCACTATTTCAAAGTAAGGAATAGTATGTACAGAGTCCAAGGGTTCCCCTTAGAGGTAAGATAGTGGCAAAAAGAGATAATACTAATGCTCTATTTTGTGGTAGTGTGGTCGAGCAGTAGGCTTATCAAAGGAGTAGTGTTAAGCATTTGTTGTACACACACAGGCAATAAATGAGGAACACACACTCAGAGACAATTCCAGGCCAATAGGTTTTTGTATAGAAAAATATATTTTCTTAGTTTATTTTAAGAACCACAGGTTCAAATTTTACATGTAATACTTCAAATGAAAGGTATTGCAGGTAGGTAAGTTAGGAACTTTGAATAATCAAAATAGCATATATACTAAATCACATATAGCTATTTTAAAACTAGACAGTGCAATTTTCAACAGTTCCTGGGGGGAGTAAGAGTTTGTTAGTTTTTGTAGGTAAGTAAACCACCTACGGGGTTTAAGTTTGGGTCCAAGGTAGCCCACTGTTGGGGGTTCAGAGCAACCCCAAAGTTACCACACCAGCAGCTCAGGGCCGGTCAGGTGCAGAGTTCAAAGTGGTGCCCAAAACGCATAGGCTTCAATGGAGAAGGGGGTGCCCCGGTTCCAGTCTGCCAGCAGGTAAGTACCCGCGTCTTCGGAGGGCAGACCAGGGGGGTTTTGTAGGGCACCGGGGGGGGCACAAGTTAGCACAGAAAGTACACCTTCAACAGCACGGGGGCGGCCGGGTGCAGTGTGCAAACACGCGTCGGGTTTGTCGTTGAAATCAATGGGAGACCAAGGGGTCTCTTCAGCGATGCAGGCAGGCAAGGGGGGGCTCCTCGGGGTAGCCACCACTTGGGCAAGGGAGAGGGCCTCCTGGGGGTCACTCCTGCACTGGAGTTCGGATCCTTCAGGTCCTGGGGGCTGCGGGTGCAGAGTCTTTTCCAGGCGTCGGGATCTGAGGAGCAGGCAGTCGCGGTCAGGGGGAGCCTCGGGATTCCCTCTGCAGGCGTCGCTGTGGGGGCTCAGGGGGGGCAACTCTGGCTACTCACGGTCTCACAGTCGCCGGGGAGTCCTCCCTGAAGTGTTTGTTCTCCACAAGTCGAGCCGGGGGGCGTCGGGTGCAGAGTAGCAAGTCCCACGCTTCTGGCGGGAAACGCAGTTGTTTTAAAGTTGCTCCTTTGAAACAAAGTTGCAGTCTTGGGTGAACAGGGCCGCTGTCCTCGGGAGTTTCTTGGTCCTTCTAGAGCAGGGCAGTCCTCTGAGGATTCAGAGGTCGCTGGTCCCTGGGGAAAGCGACGCTGGATCAGAGTCATTAGAAGTGGGGAGACAGGCCGGTAGAGCTGGGGCCAAAGCAGTTGGTGTCTCCGTCTTCTCTGCAGGGTTTTTCAGTTCAGCAGTCCTCTTCTTCTTAGGTTGCAGGAATCTGAGTTCCTAGGTTCAGGGAAGCCCCTAAATACAGAATTTAGGGGTGTGTTTAGGTCTGGGAGGGCAGTAGCCAATGGCTACTAGCCCTGAGGGTGGCTACACCCTCTTTGTGCCTCCTCCCAAGGGGAGGGGGTCACATTCCTATCCCTATTGGGGGAATCCTCCATCTGCAAGATGGAGGATTTCTAAAAGTCAGAGTCACCTCAGCTCAGGTTGCCTTAGGGGCTGTCCTGACTGGCCAGTGACTCCTCCTTGTTTTTCTCATTATCTCCTCCGGCCTTGCTGCCAAAAGTGGAGCCGTGGCCGGAGGGGGCGGGCAACTCCACGAGCGGGAATGCCCTGGGGTGCTGTAACAAAGGGGGTGAGCCTTTGAGGCTCACCACCCGTTTTACAGTTCCTGCAAGGGGGAGGTGATAAGCATCTCCACCCAGTACAGGCTTTGTCACTAGCCACAGAGTGACAAAGGCACTCTCCCCATGTGGCCAGCAACATGTCTCGAGTGTGGCAGGCTGCTAAAACCAGTCAGCCTACACGGGTAGTTGGTTAAGGTTTCAGGGGGCACCTCTAAGGTGCCCTCTGGGGTGTATGTTACAATAAAATGTACACTGGCATCAGTGTGCATTTATTGTGCTGAGAAGTTTGATACCAAACTTCCCAGTTTTCAGTGTAGCCATTATGGTGCTGTGGAGTTCGTGTTTGACAGACTCCAAGACCATATACTCTTATGGCTACCCTGCACTTACAATGTCTAAGGTTTTGCTCATGCAGTGGTGCCCTCACCTATGGTATAGTGCACCCTGCCTTGGGGCTGTAAGACCTGCTAGAGGGGTGACTTATCTATACTGCATAGGCAGTGTGAGGTTGGCATGGCACCCTGAGGGGAGTGCCATGTCGACTTACTCGTTTTGTCCTCACTAGCACACACAAGCTGGCAAGCAGTGTGTCTGTGCTGAGTGAGGGGTCCCCAGGGTGCCATAAGATATGCTGCAGCCCTTAGAGACCTTCCCTGGCATCAGGGCCCTTGGTACCAGGGGTACCAGTTACAAGGGACTTACCTGGATGCCAGGGTGTGCCAATTGTGGAAACAAAAGTACAGGTTAGGGAAAGAACACTGGTGCTGGGGCCTGGTTAGCAGGCCTCAGCACACTTTCAAATCAAAACTTAGCATCAGCAAAGGCAAAAAGTCAGGGGGTAACCATGCCAAGGAGGCATTTCCTTACACAACCCCCCCCCCCCCCCCCAAACGAAAGAGGATGAGACTAACCTTTCCCAAGAGAGTCTTCATTTTCTAAGTGGAAGAACCTGGAAAGGCCATCTGTATTAGCATGGGCAGTCCCAGGTCTGTGTCCCACTATAAAGTCCATTCCCTGTAGGGAGATGGACCACATCAACAGTTTTGGATTTTCACCTTTCATTTGCATCAGCCATCTGAGAGGTCTGTGGTCAGTTTGAACTACAAAGTGAGTACCAAAGAGGTATGGTCTCAGCTTCTTCAGGGACCAAACCCCAGGGTGCCATAAGATATGCTGCAGCCCTTAGAGACCTTCCCTGGCATCAGGGCCCTTGGTACCAGGGGTACCAGTTACAAGGGACTTACCTGGATGCCAGGGTGTGCCAATTGTGGAAACAAAGGTACAGTTTAGGGAAAGAACACTGGTGCTGGGTCCTGGTTAGCAGGCCTCAGCACACTTTCAAATCAAAATTTAGCATCAGCAAAGGCAAAAAGTCAGGGGGTAACCATGCCAAGGAGGCATTTCCTTACACTCGGTGATTGGAACATGTGAAGCTGGGACTAGAGCATCTTGGGAAATGTAGTTTTTTGCTTATTGTTGTTTGATTGGCTGCTGTGTTGGGCTCAGTAAAGAAAGAGATAGCATAATCCTCGCCTCCATGTCTTTAATAGAATTGAAAATTCTTGACGCGTAAGCTAGAAAAAAATGTATTGTCTCTGTGTCTCTGCTTTAATAGAAGTCAATAGGGCATATACGTTCTACGGACTCTTTTTTTAATTTTTTTAAATATCCCACTTTCCTCTTCTGAAACGTTAGCATGTATGCAGCACGTTTAAAAAATGTTTTAAAAAAAAAAATACTTAGTAAATAATCTGAAGTACATTTTGGGGGAATTTTGAAGACATCTTATCCTGTTCTAACATGATTTTTGTTGCATGATTTGCATACCAAATATTTTCAAGGCTCAGCTCATGCACACACTTTCAGAGCCAGAGACATCCCTTGGCTTTTCTAATACATTTGTTGACTTGAAAAGTTGACAGGTATGCCTTTTTTCTCTTTAACTGGTTAGTTGTATGTACCTGCAGATGACCATCTTTGGCCATAGAAAGTCTCTGAATAATGCGTTTGTATAGTTTCTGTTATAACGCTTTTATTTTGTCACACTTCTACCTGTTTGTCCAACGAGTGCTATCCTACCCTAACCGATTTCAACCAACAAAGGGTAGCCATTAGGCTGAATAGCTAACACCTAAGCTTCGTTTATAGGTACTATGAAGATGAGCTTGTAGAAAGTTGACGGTGGTGTTTATTATATTGCTGTCACTTTAAAACTTGTAAATGTTTCGACTTCAGTGATGACATTCTTTGTGATTAGTAACTTCTATAACTGTGTAACGTAAATATTTTTGATCTAGCCTGCGTGTTCTGTAGTTCAGTGATGCGGTCTACATCTTCTCCACTGACGTGCCTGCACATATACTTTCCAAGATGGCGGAAGTCAGCGTCCCTTTTAGGTGTTGCAATGGCTTCGGTGCGCGCGTGTCTCCCCACGGGACCCCTAGCTTCCAATACTACGGAACGATGGATAGTTGATTCTCACCAATCATAGCCCTCCCCCTTCCTTTGCCCTGCCTCGGCTACGACCAATGGTAGTTACTCGGACAATTTAACTCCGCCCAGATGGCGTCCTCCTCTGAGTCCCTCTGCGTACACAAGCTGTGCAGCTACGTACACGTCTCCGTCCTCCACCACCGGATGCGTGTGTCATGCATAGTCTCCGGGTCACGTGTCTGGACGAGCTGGGTGCAGCGCCACATGCTGGTGGTACAGGCTCGAAAATTAATAGTACAGTACGAGTTTTCTGATGTGAGATGCGCGGATGCTTTCAGAAACAAGTCAAAAGCTAAACTATAACTTTACATTTAAAGTAAATATTTTAGTCTAAACGGGTTATTTAACATAGTTATAACTTTCAATTTTTCGTCTGTTAAGGGAAACTTCATTTTATTCTTTCGGACAATAGTTTTTTCATTAAACAAGCAGAAATGTATTCATTGGAAACACGTATTTCTCCTTCAAGGAGTGTATGGAGAAAGAACCCCAGATAGAGCAGACAGGCCATAAGCAGTGGCGTAACGAAACTGGAGCCCCATACCCCCTGCAAAAGAATATGGAGGGTCTCCACCAACACACCCCACCCCCCAGGACTCACTCAGGTTAGGTGCTGTGCTGAGGGGGTCTCCTGGAGCTCCCACCCCATCGTTGCAGCACCGCGGAGGCTTTTGTTAAGTCACTGACCCTAAGTGGAAACTCCTATCTGCCAACTTGTTTTCTCTTAGGGGAATGATTCCATTACATTGAATGGAGAATAAAACGCTTTAGAAGGGTGTTGCAGGTGTGGTGTGCAAAGAGAATGACTCTATTCACCTATTCAGACCTTGAAATTTAATTAAAAACGTGTAGATACTCACTATCACAAAGTATCTTTATTCTACAAAGAAATGTTTACTTCTTACAAGTATTGCACAACGACCCAGGAGTGTTTGTAGTCTGGCTTTCAAACTATAGAAGTGCAGGTACCCAGCTCTAAAGCACTGGCCCGTTAAAAACCTAGGACGACATGTTGATTTTTGAATAGTCAATATCTTTGAAATAGGGTGACACCAACCAAATGCAGGTGAGTTGTCACACCTGTATATAATGATAGCTGTCAAAAGAGTGCTCTAAAATGGCAGACATACAACGTCGTTAAAGCGGCATGCATTGGCGACCTGCTTTCCATGTGCCTCTTATTGTAATGTTTTCTAGGTAGCACCCTTGCATTGGTATATACGTTCTTGGCAATCTTCCCAGTGATGTTTCTTGCATAACGATCAACATACTGGCTCGTGAATGAGAGGGAAAACTGAGTCTTAGGAGGGCGATCCAATTAAAATGAACGAAGGATAAATCATTTTATAAGGATGATGCATACTTGCAAAGAGTGTTATTGAGTATATGAAGGTATGTCCCTTTTTATGAGGGTCATTACTGAAAAGAATGCCATCCTTCAAATGTGAGGTGATAGGTATACTGCCATCTGCCATTCATCTGCAATTAATTTGTTAGGAATGATCTTCTTTCTTTCATCTAATGTGTGATATCGGTTTCTCCTGACAAGTCCTCAGAAGGATTATATTCTCTTTTCAGATGTTCTTCTCTTTCCACCCTGCCACTGAAAGCTATATTTTTTAAAGAAAGAGCTGATTCTTGTAATCAGTTCATCACTTCTGTTTATTTCTACCATAGTTCTTTTTATTTGAAGAGGCATTTCTCATATGGTATTCCCACACTTGACTATCGTTGTACATAAGCATTCCGTTCCAGGATGCAACTTGACACCAACTTTGTTATTTTTTATTGACGTCACCTCATTATTTTTTCTTCTTTCCTGTTCAGCTTTTTCTGAAAGTGAATCGATTTTGCACGTGATATCTTCATTCCAATTGCTTTAATATAGTTACTGCTTCTTGCTTTGACAATTAAGACGTGTATGCAATTCGGAGTCTTTTATTTTCAGTTTTCAATGAATCTTTACATTTATTAGCTTGTGTCCTGCGTGTAACTATTTTTTTGTGTTTTTTGAACCTGGATTTCTCAGCGAATTCCATACTAGCCGATTGTCAGTCTTGGTTAAAAGGATGGTTCATCGTTGCAAAAATGTTGTTGGTTGCCATTGTTACTGTTACTACTGTGATGGTGGCCAAAACGTCTGCAAAAGGTTATCAGGTGCAATCATGTATCATTACTGGTGTGTGCTGGCTATTCAGGAGATCAAAAAATCTGTATTCTGATTTTCTTGTGGGCTTTGGGACAGAGGCAGCTAGTCCCCCAACTTGGTGGTTGATGTCTTTTGACACTGGTGTCCTGGGGCCCATCCTACTTTAGCTGTGCAAACTGGTCCAAGTGCAACCACTTTTGCGCCTGCACTTGACTATCAGAGTAGTTAGTTGCAAGCTGTCACAAGCTTCTCGGGGAGGGGAGGTAGGGTGGGGTGCTCAAGCTGTGAATTCGGCAATCAGCCACCACTTGTAATAATTTTATTGTCGAGCCCAGTGTTAGTCATTTAGGGGAAAAAAGAAAAAAATAGTGCACCCCACTAAGGTAGCATATAACAGTATGTTCAAATTCTAATTGACACACCACTTCTCAAAGACATCACAACAAAGGAAGTCAGTCTGGAAACTGCAGTAGCTAGAATCCTCAGTATCATCACAGAGACCGAGCAGCAAGGCTGGTTGGTGACCATGCTGAAACAGAACAAGCGTCATACCATGGTTATTAGGAAAGAGCTAGCAACAATTAGATTATCCAGCAAGAGCTAGCCATTTTCAAGAAAGGATATGTCTTCAGTGCACTTTTTCAGAGCAAACTTCTGTTTCTTTTAAAAAAAGTCCGGCAAACAGGACCAGCAAATCTACCATCTTCTAGAATCTCTGTCCTCCCGTGCTTTTTGAGTGGGATGCTGTTGCCCCGTGCTCTGCGTGGACTTGTCATATTTGTTATTTCCTCGCTCCCCGGAATCTTACTTATGGCTCAGGTTAGGGGATTCAAGAAATGCAAATCCTGTGCATTATAGAACTCAACCATGCCATTTTCTCATCTCTATTTTGTACTCTTGCAGAGTTTTCTCAGACTTTGAACGAGTAGCAGACATTTTCAGTACAGTTGCTTCACTGTTTGGACCGACATCCACACCACGCATGTTTAAAAAGGTGGTGAAAGCACTGACTGCTTCCTAAGTCTGAAGTCGACCTATAATTATCCAAATTCGGATAACTGACTGCTGAGAGAGTTCATTCCTCAGCCACAGAACCATTTTATTTGCCTCATTAACTCTTGTCTCTGAATGTGGAAAATACTTTTGTGGTTCTGCCTTGTTGACTGGTTTAATGTTGTGCTTCTGTATAAAGGGCTAGGTTAGGCATGCTTCTCCGGGGCAGAATCTTAGGATCCTACAAGTTGACTCAGTACATTAGCTCCTGTCAGCAGGTCTCTGGATAGCAGTTTCAGGTAGTGTTGATCCTCTTCGTCTGTTGTGTCCAGGTGATCACCTTCGAGTTGCAGAAAGATGTTGGTCTCCACTGACAACACAGCTACAGAGTTCCATATCGTTAACTCAGGAGTGGGGCTTAGGATGCTAACACTGCGCCTTAGAAAATATTGATAGATTTTAAAATATTCTAACAATGATTTTTATTATAGTGTTTTCCTGATACATTCGATCTTCTCTTCTAGAAGCTTCTTTGTGAGGGAAGCACTAAATCACATTCTTGTGCATAGAAGTTTTAGATTGAAAGAAACTTGTCTGATATTAAAGCTCATGGAAAATGGATGTTTCTGAACAAGTGAGTTTGGTTAAATAATTTGTTACATTTTGTATGAGTTGGTTTAGCTCAGGCTTCTGGTATTGCATAATTCATATATTTTCACAGTTGCTAAATTGAGATGCATTTACATATTTCCACATGAGATTGTTTGAGAATGATAATTTTTGATAATGGTTGGATTTCTTTGTTTAATACAATTGGAATTTGTATCCTCTTTATTCCCACAGCAGACTTATTTGTAGAGCATTCACTGAACAAAATGGTTTGGATCATTTTTGTTGATTTGGGGTTAGTGTCGTTTCGGGATGTCTTTTGTGGGAATGGTCACGGAGGTCAAAACATGTTTCTTCATTTATATCCTCTTTATTTCCACAGCAAACCTGTTTGTAGAGCATTCACTGAACAAATGGTTTGGATCTTCTTTGTTGATTTGGGGGTTGTTAGACCTGGCAGCCTTAGTTTGGTCATCCCCAAACTTTTTGCCTGCCTCCCTCCATTTTTCTGACCCTGTTTTGCCCCGGTTTTAGGACTCTGCACACTTTACAACTGATGACCAGTGCTAAAGTGCATGTGCTCTCTCCCCTAAACATGGTAACATATGCCCTACCCAGTTGGCATATTGAATTTACCTGTAAGTCCCTAGTAAAGTGCACTAGAGGTGCCCAGGGCCTATAATTTACATACTGCTAGTGTGTCTGCATCACCGATTATGCCACCCACATAAGTAGCCCCTTAACCATGTCACAGGCCTGCCATTGCAAGTCCTGTGTGTGCAGTTTCACTTGTACTTCGACTTGGCATTTAAAACAAATTGCCAAGCCTTAGACTCCCCTTTTTCTACATTTAAGTCGCCCCTACGGTAGGCCCTAGGTATCCCTTCGGGCAGGGTGCTATGTAAGTAAAAGGCAGGATGTGTACTTATGTGTTTTACATGTTCTGGTAGTGGAAAACTCACAAATTGGTTTTCCACTACTGTGAGGTCCTCTCCTCTCATAGGCCAGCATTAGAACTGCCCTTAAATACTTTTAAGTGGTAGAGTCTGATCTAAAAGGAGTAGCCCTGTCACGTTCAGTATGGCTAGAATGATTATAGAAAATCCTGCTTACTGGTGAAGTTGGATTTAATATTACTATTTTAGAAATGCCACTTTTAGAAAGTGGGCATTTCTCTGCACTTACTGCCATCTGTGCCTTACAGCCGATCTCCAATCCATGTCTGGGCTGTGCTGGTTGACAGCTCCCCTTGTGCATTCCACCCAGACAGCCATAAACCCAGGACTCTCAGCCACATCTGCATTCATGTGCATACTGAATGGGTCTCCCTGGGCAGGAAGGGTTAGAGGGGCTTTCTCTTAAACTTTAAAGGCCAGTGGCCTGCCCTCACACAAATGACTGATAACCCCCATAGGGATCCTGGCAGACAGGACTGGGTTGAAAGGGGAATGTGTGCACTTCAAAACCACTCTTTGACGTTTCTCCCACTTCAAAGGCTTTTTGTGTGTGTGTGTGAGATATATATATTGGCTCTCTGACCCCACCAAATCATACACTTCTGGACCGACACCTGGACTCTATCAGAGGGACTGCCTGGCTGCCCAAAGGACCCATCTGGCCTGCTTTGCGGAGAAGGACGTCTGCACTGCTTGTTGCCCTGCTTCCTGCTGGCCCCTGATTCTGCTGGAAGTACTCTGCCTTCCCCACAGGTACTCTCCAAGGGCTTGGATTGAGCTTGCCTCCTGTCCTGAAGTCTCAGGACCACAAAGACTTCACCAAAGAGAAGAAAATCCCGGTGCATTTGAAAATCGATGCTGCACCTGCAGAAATCATTGCAGTGCCTGCCTCGCGGCTGAAAAAACGCCACGCCGCCTACCAGATTGACGCAGCGCCTGCTCCTTCTCACCAGCGCATTAAGGACTTTCAACGCATCGTCCCTGGGTGTCAAAATATCCCTGCTTCGCAGTGAGGAACCAAGGCTGCACTCCTGGAAATCAATGCATCACCTTGCAGTGTGGAAAGAAACATGCAGTGTCTGTGCTGGGCCGGAAAACCCGACCCAGTGCCTCATTTTTCAATTCATCTCCTCCTGTGCACCCCGGGCTTCATTATCCCAGGTACTTTGTGTTACAAGACTACAACCACTGATTCTTAAGGTTTGAGACTCATTTAGGCCTTTAAAAACTGATATCTTGACTTGTGTATATTTGATTTTTGTCATTTTGGTCTTATTTAATTCATATAAATATTATCTACTTCCTAAACTGGTGTGGAGTACTTCTTGTGGTGTTTCAAATGTGTTACTGTATGATTTATTTGCGCAAATACTTTCCACATTGCCTTCTAATTTAAGCCTATCTGCTCTGTGCCAAGCTACCAGAGGGTGAGCACAGGATAATTTGGATTGTGTTCTGACTTACCCTGACTAGAAGTGTGGTCCCTACATGGAGAAGGGTTTATACCTCTGCCAACTAGAGACCCAATTTCTAACAGGGGTCATTGTAGTTTCTGGATGTCTTTTGTGGGAAATGGTGTTGCGGAGGTCAAAACCTCTCTTCATGTGTCTCATGTCCCTGAAACACAGTGGTCCCTCTATCCATAGATCCTTAAACCTGAATTTTCTACCCTTTAGTGATATGGCCGTGGTACTCTTTTTTTCTGTTTTGTTGTAGTGAAACTAGTAAAAACGATTTAGTTAGGATTACAAGATTAGTTGGTGTTTGGAAGGTATTGGTAAACCACTTCCTGTTTACTAAATGCATGCTTCTGTCGAAGTGCTTCATGTGGCTGTGAACATTGGTGTAAATAAGGTACTCGGATCCTGTTGTTTGCACCCCAGTATTTTATTACAGATTCTTTTTGGCAATCCCCAATGTGATCACTTGTCATTGATTCCTGCTTCTGTCCCTGATGCATACTGCACCTGGCTGCGGCCAGCCACGTGAATGTAAACTTAATAGTGAGGTCTGCAACAGGTTTGGCATCAGCCAGGCTAAAAAGCAAGGCCCTGTTCTCCACATTGCTCTGAAGAAAAGTGACAGTACTGACAAGTTATTACTTATCCTAAATATCTGATGTACAGGCTATTACTTATCCTAAATATCTGATATGCCTAAATGTGCTTTGTAGTGAAAATTTTTATGTAGCATATCAAACATGAGATGCTGTTGTTAAAACAAACAGTACGTATGACACCAGCTTGAGACCAGATGAGAAAAAACAGGATGTGAATTAAAACATGTAATTGTGGTAGCACACTGAATAGTGTTTTTAAATATATTTACACTAATTGCACTTATGCATATTTGCTCTTTCGGACTGAGGTAATTGACTTGATATTCCAGAATGACATAATTCTTATGGCAAATTCTGGGTTAGATCTCAGATATCCAGATTTCAGGATCAGGAACCTAGCCAGTAGACCTCCATTATACTAGCTTCCTGGTTGTCCCCAGCACCCTATATGCTACATCTACCTTTCACCTGAGATGGCAGGGAGCTGTAGAAAGCATGGGTACTAGCTGGTGCATAGGCAGCAGGTTATCTTCTACTGCTGCTGCTCTTCTGGGCTTATTTAGGAGAAATGCCTCTCATGCACCCCCACGCACCCTTCCTTTCTACTCCTTTGAGTGATTTCTTTGCATCTCCCGCTGGGCCAATCCTAGTCTCCAGCAGTTATTATTGCCACTCCTTTGGAAAGGGATATCTTGGTGGTTCTATTGTCCATCTTCAACTCACCGCACTCCACCTTAACCCACACATGCAGCCACTATTTTTTCCCATGAGTGGCACACTGACCGCTCTCCTACACGGAATCCAGTTCTCCAGCCCATCTCAAGTGAGCGAGTGAGCTTGCACTACTGCCTTGCTGTACATGATCGGTTTGAGAAAACGATACATTGCTGTCTATGCTGTACTTGATCCCCGTGTGAGCGAAGCACTTCTGGTGCATGTGCTGTACCTGTTGTGTATGCCTGAACCTTTTACTGCTACAGCCTCTTCTGAAGCTGTTCTGTCTGCTGCCCATTCTTTAGATGTCTGTGTTTGGGAAGTAATCTAGTTCCGCTGCCTGTGCTGTACCCATTTTTAGTGCAAAGAAAGCTTGCTGTACCCCTTCGTGTTCTGTACAGACTTTGTGAGTGAATAATGTTTACCTGTTGATGCCAGTGCGCTACCTGCTTTATTTATCTCTATGTGCACACACACACACACAATGTTTGTTTCCCCATTTCCATTGTAGCTTTGTCTTGTGATTCTTGTGTGTCACAAGGTGTACAGAAAATCCATGTTGTATGTCCATCAAATGTGGTAGAGAACCTTTATCTCCCTTCTCCTATACAAAAGATCAACATTTGGTAGAGAAGATCTGTTCTGTTTTTCTCCTTAAACTTTGCTTCCTAGACATTGCCTGTAATGATCAGACCACCTTGCATATGCATGCAGTGAATGGGATTCTTCAGCTACCTACAGGTCAAAAGCAACAGAAGCAATGCCGCACTAGTGCAATCGAATGTGTTGAAAACTTCTATTTGCTGTGGACACTACTCCCCAAAGTATTGTCGATGCCATTCCTGTCGCCTGAGGACTCCAAGGGTCTTTAAAATCGTCTCCTATTAAATTCCGAATACCATATTCCAAATGTCTTCCACACCGGAACCTCTTCTGGAAATAAAGGAACTATTTTGACTTTTCAAAGATGTTCCTATAATGGATTTCTAATAGGAATTTTTACAGCTGCGAAGGAACACAGGTCCTGAAGGGAGGCAAGTTGTTTCCGGTTATCAGGGGATTTATTTGCATAGGAAGAGCCTCATCTCAACTGTGAAAGTATGTTTGAACACCAAAAACAGCATTCATAGAGTAGGACGATGTTCTTATTAAATGAAAGTTTTCATTATGAGACTTATTTCCACTTGGAGGGAGTCACTGAGATTATGCAGAGATGTCACTCACAGGAACATTTGAAAGTTGGTGTGAATGCAGATAAACTTGTTCTTAAAAGGATACTGTTGGTTCGCAACTGGATTGTAATGGTTTAGAACAAAGCAGCAACCACTGTATTCTCTGGAAAGATGTCGTTCAGTGCCACTATTCTGTTTTCTCCCCCTAGTGGAGTTGGAAGTGAGGCAAAGTGTTGCAGTTGCCCATTCAAGAGCGAAAACAGTGCCCCCCAATCTGGCTCCTCATCTATCAACTGCACCCCAGTCAGTATATCAGGGCAAGGACTGGCCGTGCAGAGCACAGAGCAACTACTGCATCTCATCTACCAGCGGGTCGAGAAGACCACAGGTCTGGCAGAGGCTGCGTTAGGGTTGGCCAAGTCCAACAATGAGATCCTGATTCGGCTGCAAGAGGAGGTGGGAGAGATGAAGCAAAACATCAGACCGAGCAAGGAGGCTCTGGTAACGACTCCACAACCACCTGTTAAGCTTCCATCAATGCAGATACCACCAGCAGTGCAAGTATCATTATCTGCACAAACTGCATCATCAGTGCAAGCAACAACAACCGCACAAGCAGCACCAATGGTGCAAACAGTACCGATGATGCATGCAGCACCAGAAAGAGTCTGCAAGTCTCCAGATGATGAGTCTGACAGCATTGGCAATGTGCAAGTGTTTATTGAGGAGCTGCGGCAGCTTGGGGCCGCAGCTGCTGCACAAGCAGAAGCAGTCGCAGGGCATTCGTCATTTCCTACTGAGAAGACCTCCAGGGACCTGAGACTGGCCAACGAGGGGGCACCTCATATGAGCCCGGTAAGATTAATCCGCTCCAGCAAAATTACCTTTGGTGAGCTAAAACAACTTTTACATCAAATGCTTATTCCTTACAGATATGTGTGCCGATTTTACTTAGGTAAAGCATTTTCTTTCAGTTCTGAAACTGTCAGTGTTAACCTGGTAGTATCCGTTATTGGTACAGCCTACCACTGATGTCCAGGGTCTTATGTACTGTTGCTCTCCAGGCTGGATAACCAAGTGCCTTTCTTTATAAACTTGATTTTCCAAGGGTACTACATGAGGCATAGAGGATTTGGATCCTAGAAATTGTATAACACCAAGTAAATTACATTTTTTTCCAGATTTAGAATCTTTCACATTCCTTTTTCATCGAGCTGGGTGGCCTAGGGTGCTTTATAATAGTAAAGCATAATATTAAAACACTTGCAAGGCCTAAAACAGGGTTAATTTATTAGCCTGATCACCTCATTGGAAGATACCCAAAGATCAGCCAATGAGTTGAAAGTGCACTGCATTCAACTCCCTCAAGAGACCTTCAAATGTTAGAGTTCTACTGCACAACCCATGTGAATGAAGTTGCTTGCAAGCTCTCTCATTTCCTCAGCTAAGTCTAGTATAGAACATGTATTTTTTCGCTTCACCTCTGTAATGCTTCCTATCACCAGGTGCCTACGACATATTGTTTAAGGTAAGGACAACAGGTTTCCATGTTTGTTTTGTTCACAAGACAAGTAGGACAAATCAGAATTCAGTGCTTAATTTGTAAAAATTAATGAGTGCCAGACCTCTCAGCAGGAGGCCACTGCAACGTGCACTACCCATTGCACTTGTCAGTACCAATGCGATTACTAACCATCACATCCTATATGTGGACTATTCCAGGCCCCCAAAGCCATAAGAGCGGCCTGAGTGGCAGCTATAATAATTTTTTTTAATAATCAACATTATTGAGTTGCAGAGTGAAAACGTACTCAGAAGACAAAAGAAGGTACATATTGGTTATCACATAAGACAGAAGTGCAAATCACCATAGGACGAGTATCTGGAGAGGAGACACGATCAAGCAGTAGCGTGATACAAGAACCTTATACAAATTGCCCCAATCATTTTACCAAACGCGTCCTTGCTTTGCTGGACAACCCTTTGCTCCGTACACAGGCCTCTCTTATTGTGCACATCAGTCCCAACCTCTCTGCCACCGCCTGATCATGAAGGAGGGGTGGCGGGGGGGCAGAAGCCTTCCATTGAGCTGCTATAAGCCACTTCGCCACCATTGTGGCCATGCCTAAGAGTGCCCGATTCACCCTCGATCCCCCAGAATCCTGAGAGGCAACAGCAAGGGTGAAAGTTGCACTTTCCAGCCTAGCACATCAGTCAGCTTGTGTGTTATAGCAGTCCAAAAACTCTGAAACACCGGGCAGAACAAGGACATGTGGTAAAAATCAGCATAGCATTTGAACAGCAGGGGCAGATGGGATCCGGAAGTAGGCACGCCCGATTTAATCTAGCAAGAAAGGTAATAGGTCTGAATCGGGCGGAGTCTGCATGATATCGTGATAACACTAGAAGCCATTATGGAGTCTCGCCATTCAGCATCCCCTAGGGAGCGCAGCCAATCCTCCCAGTGGGCTCTAAGGTGGTCCAGTGTGTGTGGGGTATTGGTAACTAGGATGTGGTAGATCTGAGAGATGCCCCCTTTCCCAATGGGCCGATTAGAAGTTTGACCTTCAGAGGACTAAATTCTGGTGGTGAGTGTGAAGTGCGTGTTGCAGCAGCAAATATTTGTAAAATTGTGAGGAGGTGAGTACATATGGGCCCTGGAGTTCCTGGAAGGAGAGTAAATGAATTCCAGGCCACATGTCACCTAGTTGCGTTATGCCAATGAGGTCCCATTTTCCTAAGTCCTCCAGCGCTGCCACATCGTGCAACCAGTGTCTTGCCACATGGGGGGTCTAAATTGTAAGCTTGAAGTCCTGATTAGTGTATCCGAGTGCAGCCCTCCAACCAAGGAGAATTACCCGGGTCACTACAGAGAGAGTGCAGTGATCGTGGATCCATGTAACATGGCCATGATCCGCTGTAACCCTAGAGGTTCCAGTTGGTATGCAGGATCTGACCAACCACCATTAAGCCAGTTGTTGACCATCAAAGAGTTGGCAGGTTAGATAATAAAGGTAGAGGTTAGCCATACCCAGATCTCCATCTTAGGGGGCTTGCTGATATTAGCTCAGGGCAAGGTGGGGTCCAGAATTATGCAGAGGAACATGACACCACCACTTCCAGCTCATGGAACCACCGTCAGGCAATGTTATAGGAAGATACTGAATGACGTAGAGGAACCTCGGCAACACCATCATCTTGTAAAGGGTAATTCGACCCATCACATTTAGTGGGAGGGATTGCCAGTTTTTGTGGCCCTTTTTTGTTTTTTTGTTTCAGGGGTGTAGTTTTAGAGTCCATGTAAGCGCAAGGTGGAGTGCCACCCAAATACTTGAAGCTTAGGCGGCGCACTGGTATGTCAGTCTGCCATCCAACACAGCCCTGACTCGCACCAAGGGGCACCAAGACTGATTTGGTTGGGTTCACATGAAAGCTCAAGACCTCCTCGAAAAGCTGGAAAATTTGAAGGCAACGGGCTCCACTCAGTGCTGGGTCAGCCAGAAAGAGGACATCATCGGTGTAAAGCGAGATGGGGCCTTCATGACCCTCATCCCATCCTCTTACCTGGGCAACGGAGGAGGCCTGCGAGCGGTTCAATTGCCAAAAGCAGAGGGACTAGGGGCGACCCTGCCGAGTCCCACATCGGATAGGGAAGAGCTCAGAGGTCACACCATTGATCTGGACAGGTGTGGTGGGGTGTCGAGAATTGGTCGTTGATTAAACTGCAAAAGTGGGGTCCAAACCATGCTTTCAACAACGCTTGTTCCTGGTAATTCTAGTCCATAATGTCAAATGCTTTCTCGAAGTCAATGAGAAGCAGGGCTAACCGGGTTGGATGCAGGTGACAATGGGACAGGGCGACATGGAGTCGCCGGAGGCAGTGCTGCGTACTCCTGGCCGGCATGAAACCACATTGGTTAGGATGTACAATCATGCAGAGAAACGGTTTGAGGCGAGTGGGGAGGATCGTGGCAAGTATTATAACCTCACCATCGATAAGGAAAATCGGTTGAAAGTCAGATTAGGAAGTCGGCAGGGGTTGTGTCTTTGGAATTACTACAATGGTAGCAGTATCTGTCTCAGGTGAGCAGGTACCAGTCTTTGTCACTTCTTTGTAGAACAATAAAGACGGGCGGTTAGGATTTCTCAAAAAGTGGAATAATATTCTATGGGAAACCTGTCAGGGGTCTTAACGAAAGCCATGACAGAAATAGCTGCTCCCACTTCCTCAGCTGATATTGGTTGGTCCAGTAGGTGAACCTCTGGGTGTGACAAGCAAGGAATGGGTACTTTGTGTAAAAAGTGAGGTTCTGCTGCCGCCTCTGAGCTAGGAGCCATGTACAGAGGGCTGTAATAGACCGCAAATGTTTGTGCAATGTCCCAAATGGATCGGTGGGTCTGACAATGGACACCTATGATTGCAGGGATTATCTTGCTTGCCAGTTGGCAGGAAGCAACCCAGTATAACATTTTGCTGTTCTTCCCCCCCCACCTGGAGACCCTGGATGTTGAGGTATGCCATATCTGCTGTGCAGCCTGCATTGACAAAAGTTGAATTTCTTCCCGCACTAAGCCAAGGTGCCAGGGTGTGTCTCCCTGAGAGTCGGCTCTAAGGTGTGCCTCTAGCCGAAGGGCATGGGCCTCCAAGTGAGTAAGTTGTTGGGAGCATGCCTGTTCTAGTTCATGGAGTCAGCCTTGAACGAACCCTCTTGATAGTCGCCTTACCTGCAGCCCATAAGGTGCCAACCGAATGGGCGATCCCTTGTTAGTTTGGAAGTATGCTCTCAATTCACCCTCCAGCACCTATGCATAGGGTTCTTCTTGGAGGTACCAAGCTTTAAGCCGCCATATAGGGCGAGTCACCCGTAGGGAAACTGATGCAGAGGATGAGAGGTGAGTGGTCGGATATTCTGTGTGGAATTTTCTGGATCTGGTCAGTTGGGAGCTGACATGGAGATAAGATCTATGCAGGGAATGGGTATGATGCGCGGCTGAGATTTGGGTGAACTGACAGTGATGAGGGTTACACACCTTCAACACATCACAAAAACCAAGGCCAGAGATCCAGTCAAGAGATGACAGGCACCGGCCCAATGGGAGGCAGAGCGAGTGCCCGTAGTGTCCGTGTCCCGAGCCAGGAGGGCATTCAGGGCTGCGGTGGCATGTAAGCACACATAAGGTTAGCAGTACGTCCCTCCACCGCACAAGTGAGGGCAAGAAGAGACCTCGAGGATTGCTTGTTTCTTGTGTGACACTAATGGGGAAGGAGCATCGGAGCAAGATTGCCACTCCTCCAGAACCTCAGGCATAACCAGAATGGTAGACCCTCACATATCCCTGGTATGCCACGAAGAAACAAAGATTCCCCAATAGGCGTGTCTCCTGAAGCAACAAGGCGTCCGGGAGGAAGCGGTGTGTGTACCTCAGGACTGCGGTGCAATTCACACAGTACAGTAATCCTTTAATGGTCCAGGACAATACATGTAAAGATCCTATGGCTGTGTAGGGAGATTTTGCGCTGAACGTAGGGGCAGAGAATATTGAATCCTACAGGGATGATCTTCCAGACCACTCGTCCCATGGGTACAATGGACAACAGTGTACTTAGTGTGTGATGCAATAACTGTTGCATGTACGTATGTCTGAGTGCAATAAAAAACAAAGGAGCGTAGGTAAACCCTCCAGAAACAGAACAGTGTGGAACCTACCCCCTCTCCCCCCATAACCCTCACCCTATACTTCCATCCAGGAAACATCTGTTGCCCATATACTAGAAACACATACACAACCCAGCTTGATGATGGGACTCGAGTAGTGGACCCCTCCATAATGCAGGATCATAGACAACCATCAAATGATAAGGAAGTGCCAAGGGACAGCGCCCGGCCTCTTCACTGAGCCAGAAAGTGTGGTAAATCATAGCATGGGACCGATAGATCGGCGTCCACCAGCTGCTTAGTGGGGGGAGTAAAAATCATGTCTTGTTGGCCTTCTAAGATCGTAGGGGAAACCATTACAGTCAAAGGCAGGAATTTGTGGAGTTGCGCATAATGGAGTGTCTCTTACAGGTGGGGATGGAAAAGGCGAGTTAGGTCTTTGGGCACTCCGGCCCCACGAGAGCAGGTGCAGTTCCTTTTTGGCTTTGAGGCTGTGATTGTTGTCATAGAGTCTGGGGGCCCAGGTTTTAGTGGAGGGGGAACCACTTGGCCTGCGGAGCTGCTGTTACTCAGTGAGCCAGGTCCACGCTAATTCCGGGTTATCAAAGAAGTGGGTTTTATTAGCATGCACAACTCTAAGCCAAGCCGGAAACAGCAGTTCCTAGGAGATGTTGAGGGTTCAAAATTTCTGTTTGACTTCTGCATACGAACAGTGTTGGATTTGAATCTCTCTGGTGTATTCGGGAAAGATGAGCACCTTGGCATCCTGGCATCTTAGGTCTGGGTGAGAGTGGGCCACTCTCAAGATACCGTCTCTGTCCTTTAAATTAAGGATGTGTGCGATCATGGTTCAATGTAGAGCCCCTATAGAAGGCCTGGGTGTCAGGACACTGTTGCAAAACTAGGAGACAGTTGATCCAGAGGCATCCAAGATTTAATCCAGGTTTCAAGAAGTTCCATGAAACTTATTGAGCCGGAAGCATTTTTCTGCATCTTCAATTTCTTTGGTGGAGTTCCACTGTGTGTGAAAGAAGTCGAGATACCTGTGATTTTAGATTTGTGACATCATCTACCGTGGACAGTTGGGTCTCAGCCTCCCTGATTCTGTTTGTGCTGTTACGCAAGTCTTGTCGCTGAAGAGCAACATCTACATGCATCTTTCCAATCTTAGTTTCCACTGCAGACTGGGTGGCGTGAATGGCTTGTGGGATTATAGCCAAGTTACTCACTGATGGCGGTGGTTTGCCTACAGCGTTTCTTCCAGCTTGGCCCCGAGTTGTGGTGTATTGGTCCATCTTGGTCTGGAAGGCTGCAGGACAGTTGGATTTGTCATTAACCATGATGGCAAGGGGTCGAGACATTGTGAAGGGCCTCCAAAGGGGACCCAGCCAGTTTGCCATAAGAGTGCGGCAGCACAAGTAGAGTATGGGCTGGAGCACCAGACAGCCATCTGGCAGGCAAAGTGGTAGCGGCACACGAGTTGAAACAGGAACAATGACTGAGGGGATGTGTGTGTGCCCTCTTCCAGGTGGGTTGTAGTACATGGGAGACTGGAAAAGCTCTAGCACGGATGTCCAGGGCCAATCATGGGGTGGAGGTGTCAGGGTTGCCCCCACAGGGCCGTAGGCCCACTTAGAATAGCCGAGACCTGGGCATCACTTCTCCATTAAGGCTGGGCCCCCAGACGATTTCATGCCCCCTGTCACCTGGATGTATTGCACCCAATCTGGGCAGGGCAGTTGTGGAGCAACTTACAGGGGCAGTGGGTGGTGCCTGGTTGCGACGGCCAGGCCCATCAACAAGAGGGTGCTGCACCGTCTCAGAGGCGCAGAACAGGCAGGACTTCGAGTCATCAGAGATCAGGCACATAGGATCGGCACTTCCACAGTGACAGCCCCGGTCTCCCATTGCAGTCTGTTAGTCCTGGGCCATGGGTTTCGCCAGTTCAAAAGGTGTGGCAGCTCTGTCCAAAGGTAAAAGCAGTCCAGGGGCGCCACTCAGGGTTACTTTCCCATTAAGTTGAGGTTATAGGTGTGGTGATCGCATGAGTGGTGAGTGAGGCCTGGCACTGGTATAGGTATACTTGTTCGTTCCGGGGGGATCGACTTCCAAGGGTGAGAGACCAGCAGGCAGACCAGTCCGACCCTGGTGCGAGCCACCAGGGTCGAGTTTCAGCACATGGACAAATCGGCCCGTAGAGCAGAGATCACAAGATACTTGTTGGCCCTCTAGTGCAGGGACTCCGCCACCTAGGGACAGACTCTGTATTCAGCAGAGGAGGCAGGCGTTTGCCCACACATGAGGCCGATGGGACGGATGGGCCTTCGACGTTGGTTCTGGCAGCGCGTTCCCGGGAGCAGGCATGCTGCCCAATCCTGCTCCACAGTGCGCCCAGACCTCAGAAAAGGGGCAGTAAGGGGCCAATGGACAAGAGGCGACCTCAGGTAGGTGCCAATCCTAACTTACAGGCTGCGATTCCTGTCCAAGTGCAGCAGCCCAATCTGGGTCGTGTCCCCCTCAGGCTTGACAGCATAGCCGTGCCAGTCTGCCACAGGCCACCATGCTGGGGGAAGAGGAGCGGTGCGGCATGTCATGCAAACAGGGTCTTGGCATCCCCGCAGGATCAGGCCACATGCAGCTCAAATCCAGGGCACTGTTAGGGATAGGTACAGGGTAGTGGGAGTCCCGATGGTTTACGTATGGGAGTAGATGAGGGAGAGGTCCAGAGCACTATTAGAGTGCGACCACCATCTTGATGCTCCAAGCCACGCCTTGTAATAATCATATTTAATGTATTTTGAATTAATAAATAACTGTTGTTGCGCTTATCTTTCAATGAGACAAACAGTGCCAGCATGTGGCAGACTGTCGTAAGTGCCGGTGTTGACAAGTGCCGGTGCAGAGCTCCAGAAACCACCGGCTCAAATTAAACACTGGTAAATGTCCTGCAGCACAAACTCTGGCTGTCATTTTATACTGTCACAGTAGGGATCTGTGAAAGAGGATTGTCTGCAACTAAGACTGGGTTTATATCCATATGTAGAAGCTGCTTAAACTTGTATATTTTAATTCATTAATACAATGCCATTATTATTAGGGAAAGCTTTCTAAGGTGATGTAGTGAGCTCAGCTTATACTATTGACAGCAGTTCCAGTATGAAAACGTGTACATATGTTTGCAAAACATGGCAATTTGAGGCTATTTACAAAATTCTCAGAATGGTCCCCAATTGAATGCAAATAAATGCATGAACATAGGTGATTGTCTGCAGTAAAAATTAAATGTAAACTAAACTGCAACTTGGAAAGTGGGTTTGCTAAACAATTCTGCAACAATGCATACCATTTCCCTGGGGCATTATTTAGTTCATACCAGTATTCTAAAAATGATTAATAATGAAGAATCACTGTAAAATCATTGCAGGCAACATGAAAGTTAAGAGCCCGATTCTTAAAGTCACAAAGGTTTATGAGCAGGTATACTTCCTTGCATTGGTGCAAATTTATGACTTTCAAGAATTCAGAAGAGTTACAGAAGTAGGCCTTCAAACCATATTCCTAGCAATTTTTGTGTGAATTTCATGTACACATGAGCACATTTATATGTGTGTTTGCTAAAGTGGAAATTTGCTGATTGATTGACAATTCTGTTTTCCTACAACCCTTTTTCCCATCCTGGAAAACGTTTTACTCTTGTCTTTGTCAGCTGTATATTTCCAACTTTTTCCAGTGTGGGAGGGGATTGAAGAGGAGTTGGTGAATAGTCTTAAACATGCCATATTGTAGGAGTGCTGAGACCCGCAGGGTATTCCGTCCCTGAAACTACTGCTTCCTCCTCTCTTCCTGCCCCTATATGGAGATTTATCGGAAGGTGGCAAAATCAGAGCTTTGCTGCAATCCACATCCTGATATAGTGTCAGCCCCACTATAATTAAATAGGCTGTTATCAGAGATCTGGTATATTAAGAACACTATATTTATGAAGAGGGGTCTGATGATGAATCATGCCACCTTAATAAGCGAGGGCCTCCGCCCTTTTTAGGAAAAATCCCCTGGACAAGTTTGCAGGAATTATTCACTTCCTGATTGAAGACCTCTGTTACACAGATACCTCATGTTGCCGCAACAAGGGCTCTGCTACATTATGTGTTTAGTTTTATCAGGAAGGGTGTACCAGATGTATTTATTCTGATTTTTCTATCACTCCTCCTTGCAGGTTAGACAATGAGAACACTGCCATAATTTGCTACATAATGCATAACATCAAAAGGGACAATTTGAATTTTTAGATGACAAGTACATTTCTGAGGCATCCGTCCCTTGAAGAAGTACATATTTTTTTCAATTCCAGACCCCTTTAGTAGCCTTTACTATTAAAGACAGGTGCTTTTAGGATCATGACCAAGGAACATTTTGACTAAAAGACTCATTGTTGAATCTGTCAAGGAGGTAATCATTATGTCTTAAGACATCTGTGGGCAGAAAACACTTTACTCTCACGACCTTTAAAAACAAATGTAAATATTGCTGATATCCTAACCACAATGCAAAGAACTGCAGGATCTATTGTAAATTCTTTGCCAAAACACCTGAACACGACCAAGGCTAAGGCTGCCCCTCTCCACTGGGGATAAATCTGCACAGAGTGGCCAGCCTGTACCTCCAAAAAAGCTTAATAAAGGAATCATTTGGAGCAGAAGATGCCCTAGAAACAGCATAATCTGAGGACATTTCCTCTTGGTATTTGAGCCCAATTCTAAAGCCTCCAAAATGTCTGTCTAAAAAGTCAGAGAAACACTCAAGGGCACTTTGTGACATCAGTGAAATCATAGCTGCGAACTCTACTGTTGACAGATGCACAGCCTTCAGAGCAATCACAAGTGAGGCATGCATCTGCCGGAATGGAAGCAGACAGCAGGCACTTTCATTGCCAACAAGTGATTCTCTTTCGACTCATGCCATATCCATGCAATCAATGATCATATGCCTGTCAACATTATCATCATTTATGAGTGGATTGTCTTTGACAGCAGTCCCTGCCGGTGCCATCTTGTCAATATCCTCTTCGATGATACATCTGTCAACTTTTCCCATACTGGTGACATCATCGTCAGTATCACTGCTGTTAGGGAAGGAACCTTAATGGTGAAAGTCCAACAAGAGACATAGGTGGTCATTATGAGTTTGGCGGTCCTGCTCTGCCACGCCGGCGGTGGCAGTAACACCGCTGACAGCGTGGCGGAGCAGGACTGCCAGATTATGAACACGGTGGTGAATTGGCTGCAAAGCAGCTAGTTCACCGCCTGTATCACAAGGGCGCTGGGACCCCCCGGCCAAAATTGTCACACCTTCCGCCTGGCGGTCCACCTCATACCACTGACAGTATTATGAGTCTTCTTTTTGCCAGGGATTTCCCTGGCGGAAAGGATACTGGCGACAGGAATTAACATTCCTGTCACCAGTATGCGACTCCCCCACCCCCGAAACAGCCACGGCCCCCCGAACTCCATAGACACCACCTCCCCCGAACCTAGTACATACCCGCCCCATCCATGCATGCACACACCACACACACACTTGCATCCACACGCATACACGCGTCCATGACATCCCCCCACTGAGACACACTCACACAGATACATGCACACACATGCACACATCTTCACCTCCATTCACACACACTCACACCACATTCACGCACACAACACTCAACAACCCCCCCTCCCCTGTTGGACAATCTCCTTACCTGCTAACGGTCGTCGTCCGGGAGGGAATGGGGTCCATGAGGCCTGCTCAGCCGGCACCACCCCGTCACCATATCTCCGCCACGCCGATTACAAAATTGTAATACGGCTGGCAGTTTTTTGATGATGTGATGGTGCCAGCAGAGCAACCTCCACTAGATCGCCAACCGCCAGTATGGCTGCTGGCGGCTTTCTGCCCAATTTATGACAGAGAGCTGCCAGGAGTCATAATGTGGTGGTCTGAAGACCGACATCACTGGCGGTCTCCTGGTGGGTGTGACTTCGGCTGTCAACTATTTTGCCCCAAATGTTCTACACTAAAGTTGAGGAGGAGACAGAGGACGAAAAGAATATTATGGACCCACTTACCTACCATGTAAGGTTAAAATAATTCAGGAAGAGGAAGAGAACGATTGTGCTGGTAAGGATGCATGCCCTAAACTTTGTGATGTTCCATATGACCAGTAGTTCACACTTGTCACACTTACTGTCCACAACAAGGAGAACACTGTGTGAGGCATGGGACTCTGGATTGGGATCAGGAGTATGATCCTTATTTTGTTGGCAGTCACAGGATCCACAAATCATTCACATTCCTGTGAGATCGCCAAGAAATACCTTGGCGTTCCTGTCCTTCTACAACCAGAGCCACAACCAGGTTACCATCCTCCTCCCCACCATCACCTTGGTTTTCTTGCCCCCTCGCAAAACCCTTGATTAACTTCTTTAGGTCTTTCTCAGTCAATTGGAAGTGGATACCACAGAAGATGATACAGCATAAGAGGAAGAAGGAGAGATACAAAACAATATAGCGACTGGTGGTAGAGATGAATGAAATAACTGATGTTTGTGATGTAACTGAGTGAGTTATCCCTGGACTACATTGCACGGTTCTGTTCCTTTTGGAAAGTGGTATAAGCTACCAGTTTCCACTAGCGGAACTGCTTTTTCCATGGTTTCTCTTATCAAAGAAGGCTGATGGTTAAGACCATACCTGTTGTGGATTACATTTGGCTGGAATGGGGCAAAATAATACAAACACTTGCAAATGTGGCAGCAATGGTACCACTGTAAGATACATATAGCACACACAAGAACATGCCTATATGCCTTATTGATCATCCAAAGTGTATGATAATGCCGGCAGGCTAGAGAAGGCCGCATGACCCTAGATCTCTCTGCATGGTTCCTTCTGAAAGAGAAGGCCAAAGAATGGTCAAGTTCCAAAGGTTCATACAATCAGTGGCTGGGTGCTTGTTTCCTGGCCATCCTGAGACAATATAATCACCAAATGGGGTCAGATATCTCTTCATATGTGGACAACATTCCAGAAGAGATAAGGGAGCAGTCCAAAGCCATTCTACAATAGGGTAAAAGCACATCATCAGCTGTTTGCGACTCAGCATTAGACAAAGCAAGTACCAAATAAAAACAGCTCGGTGGAGCAGCTATTCCATCGCTTTCAGTAAGTTCATGGGACTAGAGGATGAGTTCAATTATTGTGTTGAGTTGGTTTTCAGCAACCTGCTATCTGCTGCAGCTGCTCAACAGTCATACTACTGTCAGTCCTATAACACACAGCTGCAATTTTGGTGTCCTTCTGGCTCATCATACTTGAGACAACTAGCAAGGGAGTCAACAATTCACCTCTAGGTGACAGCGACACTCCACTGGTACTGGTCACCAGTGCTATACGGTTACTACTAAGATAATAGGACTGTGTATTTAGGACAACACAACTTCAGAATGTGGGGGACTAAGTCTGTCCACACCATCGGAAACTGTCAGCCCAATTCCTGGCTAGCTCACAGAGCCTCACCTGAACCCCTGAACCTACTGGGGTTGTTGGTGTTTACGGCAACATGAACATGACACTCTGATTCTCCAGGGAAGCCGTGGAAACAGATCTCACCCTTTCGTAGGATTACCCATGCATGCCCAGGTGAATACCCAAGAGAGGTTCCGGATATGTTTTTAAAACATTAATTGAAACGGTCGTAATCTTGCACAAAGAAAATTTGCTGCAATAATTAGGCAGATGGAACAAAGCAAAGTAACCAGCATTGTGAACAAGGTAAAGACAATGAATAATCTAACCATGGTAAACATGATCTAGAGTTTCTTGAGTTTCTTACATATCCCTAAGACTATACTGAGAGCATAATGGGTGTACCCTTCTCCCTGGCTGATCTAGGAGATGAGCCTGGAGTTCTAAGGGATGAACCTTGAGATAGTGTCAGGAGTGTCAGACTGGATCGTGGATGGCAATCCTCTCAGGAAGCAGGAAGATTAGCGCCAGCAGAGCTGCATGTTGGATACAACATTCACCCCAGGATGGTCATTCCTGGGATGCCCCTCCGTCCCTTCCAGGTCAGTGCATCACTTATATAATAAACCCCCACTGCTGGAAGCACAGTTCCGATGTAAGGCTATGTCTGGATTTAGAACCGGTCTCCCGAAGGGGCAACACAAGAGCCAGATTATTGTGTACAGTGTTCTTAGCCTTGAAAATAATGTGCTGATTCTATGTTGAGAAAAGGCTAACTAAACAAGCACATTGTACAGCATATTACTTGAAAAATATCATGCTAGGAAAATATGTAAAATGTCATTAGCAAAAGTGATGTTGCTACAATGTGTAAAATATAAAAGGAAGCTAAAATGGGAGAACTAACCTGGAACCAAGAGGTCCTCATGACGCTCTCCCCTTGCCAGTGAAAAGAGACATTTTAATAAATCTGTGCTAATAAAAGGGAATACACAAATACAATGGTCACTCCTACAAGCAAAGCAAGCAAAAATAAAATAAGCCAATTAAAACATGACAATTTGCTTCAAAACAAGGACCAAATTTAAAAGTCAATGGAGGCGTCCGTAATATCATCCATATTTCCAGTGGTAGAGGAATCCAAAATAAACCTAGCATCCGCAGACAACAAAACATCAAGCCTGGGTGAGTAAAACCAAGGAACAAACATGATTGAAAGCCTCAGCTTCTCCTGAGGAAATACCTTCCTGCGAAGTGCCCACAGTAGGTGAGCCAGAAGGAAGGAATCCTGGAGGCGCAACATTCATATCCATGTATAATGGCTCCTAAAAGTCATCCTGAAATAATCATAGTCTCATAGGACACCTCCGAAAATGAACCCTTAATAGGAACATCAGCAGATTAATGTTCGTAGACAGTACCAATTGCATTGCAAGACACACATCCAGTGCACACTCGAAAGGGCAGCAAAGACAGGTTGCACACAGTAGAACCATACTGGCCGAAAAGACAAAGACCAGCTGTCATTTAGTTCCTCCAATAAAGATATGCAAAAGTACCATATCATGTATTCACTACACAGCTAGATGTGTGACAGTGCCATCACCATTTGGCTTTGAGATAGAAAGAAGAAGAAAACTTTTATTCGGTATGAAAAAGTTCATCCATTACAGCAAATAATCACCAATACATTATTAATATACCAATAAAACCATATATGATAAAAACACCCATCATAGATATGAACATATAAAAACCACATTCATAAAAAAACAATAAAATAGAAGAACTCATTCTAAAAACTCTACATTATTACGCCAGGTGATAGCTCCCTTCAAGAATGATCCCAGGCCCTTCCATACCAATATATCTGAGGCCATTTGTAACCACAGAAAAGCAGGACGATATTGCACGAAACCCTTGGGCCTTAGGAGAGGTAATAAAAAACGAGTTCTAAACGGTGCAAAAAAAACACAAAACAATGTAAAATGGAGCAAGGTCTGATGGGACACCCCGTCGCAGGGGCAAAGTCTAATACATTTGTCCCCATACTGACCTAGCGGGAAACACAAATTACTTCTAATGCTTCCCAGGCGGAATCGAGTTATGAGAGACCTTTCCCTCACATCCTTTATTTCTAAAAGATAGCGCTCAGGGCCCACCCACATCTTTAACATGATGTAGTCCCTGATTGTTTTTTTCCCTAAAGCCTCCCCCTCCCTTTTGGAGGCCTGTATTCTCAGAAAATTGTCCTTAACCCATTTCTTGTCATGGCTAGTCAGACCCTCGGGATAATCAAACAATTCAGGCCGCCCCAGGTCATGAGCCAGCTTCCTTATGTGCATCAGCCAGGGAATATTCTTTGCATTGTCGCAAGCCAAACAATCCCTTAGGATTTCCCTATTAAGAGTAGCATGTTCGTTACTCCAGATTGAGATCCATAGCAGAAGGGGAGCCAACTGGATAGTATCCTGCACAAACTCAAGCTCCAGTTCCAGGTGAAGGCAAAAACCAGGGATGTTTTGTCCAACTCCAAGGAGCCTTCTACAAAAGCGATTTTTTTCCACCGTAAGAGCTCGAGTATCCCTATACCCCCAAAGTGCCGTGCCATACAGCAGGACAGGAAGGCATTTCCGCCTATAGATTTCAAGCAGGGGCTTGATAGGTCTACTACCTACCCTTACAGCAAAGTCAAAAGCTGCACCAACTGTTGCATGGAAAAGCACAACCCTTCTGGCAATACAGGGTTTCCAGGATCCTTTCTCATCAAAAATGACCCCTAAGTATGGGAACTCATGGACCCTGCTAATAACTTGATCCTCCACCCTAAGCTCCCCCACCCTGCTCAGGGGTCTTCCACAAACCATAAAATGTGATTTCTTAAAATTGACCTCTAAACCCAAAGCTGACATAAAAGTAACATAAGCTCTAACTATTTCCCGGAGACCATTCATCGTGCGGGCCATGAGGACTGCGTCATCCACGTACGTCAGCACAGGGATATCAATACCCTTCACCTTTGGGACATCCCTACAGTGTTTCATCAAAAAATCAGACAGTCCATTTGTATATAGAAGGAACAAAGTAGGAGCCAGGACACACCCCTGACGCACACCTCTTGAAAGTTTAAAAGCCTCTGAGCATTCCCCATTAGGCCCTACCCTTACATTTGCAACTGTCCCAGAGTGGAGATATCGGAGCAGCTCTACAATATTAGGATCCAGACCTAAATGATTTAGCCTCTCCCATAAAATAGACCGGTTCACTTTATCAAAGGCACAACTAAGGTCCATAAAAGCAAGATAAAGGGTACCTTTCCTGGCCTGCGTGTATTTACCGATCATCATCAGTAAGTTAAGACATTGTTCTTGCGTACCGAGGCCTTCCCTAAAACCATACTGTTCCCGGCTTTAGATGTCATTTCCTATCATCCAGGCCTCCAGACGCCTTAGAATGATCCGTCCCAGAATCTTCACAGAAGAGTCCAGAAGGGATATAGGGCGATAAGACTTAGGGTTATTACGATCGCCCTTTTTAAACACTGGGACAATACATGCCAGTCTCCAAGAGGCAGGAATGCCCACAGTAACTGCTGCATTGAGAACATTTAGGAGAATAGGTGCCCATAGCTGGGGGTTAGCTTTATATAAGTCCATAGGGATTGAGTCCGGGCCCGGAGCTTTATTGCTCGCGCTACTCTGTAATGCATCAATAACCTCCTGGAGCGAAAACCTGATTGCTAGGTTAGGGGCCACATCATATACGTTCTCCCGGATATTTCTTAATGGAATACCCTCAAAGATTTTTAAAAAATGAGTTACCCAGGCCTCCGGGGCGAATGTACAGCCAAGGCCCTCAGATGTTTCTGTTTCAAAGGAACCTCTATTTACCACCTTCCAAAACAGGCCAGGGTCCTTCAGAGCAGTGGCACGCTCTAACTCTTCCCAGGCTTTGTCTTTATGTTTTAGCTTACTATCCCTCAGGGCCCTTTTATACCTCAATCTAGCTTCTTTTACAAGGGCCCAATCTCTAGGGTGATTCTTGGTAACCATCTTTAGGTTTGCCCTTGCATCATAGCAGGCCTTGTCATACCAGCCACATTTACGTTTACTGGGGTGGCTGCCTACTGAGAGAAGGCAGTCTGTGACTGCTGCATTTACCACTGTTATAGCATCCAAAACAGTCTTAGGATTCGGAGCCTCTATCAGGAGTATTTCCATAAATAGATGTAAATTTTCCCCCACCACCCTTCCTACAACTTTTTGGGGGTCCACTTGCTTCCACCCAAGCCGCCTCCCCTGGTCCTTTATCACCACTGCTACAGGCCTACCTCGTCCTAATTTACCTAGGGCCCCAGGGAGTTTAAAGGACACTATAAGGGGATTAAGATCGCTAAAGCACTCCCCTAGCACTTCACCCCCAGTCACTAAGTCTCTGATAGGGGGAGACACAAAAATGTAATCAATGGTGGATCCAGACCCTTTTCCCACATAAGTTGGAAGTTGGTGGGTACCTACTGCTTCTATGTCATAAAAATTCAGAAAGGCCATCTTCCTGAGTTCCTTTATTAGCTCCCTACCTCTCAAGTCCTGCAGACCATACGCTGAGTAGTCCTCGCAGTCACGAATAAAGGGATTAACCACAGTGCTGAACCTGCCCAGCTTGGCATTCAAATCTCCAGAGACGATAGCACAAAATTCCAGCCCCACCTTCTCCATTCTGTATTTCAGAACCTGAAGAACGGAGAACAGAGCCCCAATTTGGCACCCCCCATCCCACACAGCGTTATAGAAGTTAACCAATAAAATATTAAATTTATTGGAGAAGATTACCCATACCAACAATATACCTTGGTGGTTGCAGTTAATTTGAAAGGCACCCACTATCTTGGAGTGGCGAATTAGGGTAACCAGGCCACCAAGAGACTGCACAGCTGGAACTGCATATCTATCATACCCATCCCACACAGACAGCCCCTCCGACCAGGTTTCCTGAAGCATGATAATATCGTAGTTAGTCACACACCCAACCCATGCTTGATCGGATAACTTAGCATCATAACCCGCAATATTCCATGAGATAAGATTACATTGGGGAGGAACCTCTTCCTGTACAGCCAATGCATTGGCACATTGTCATTCCACCCCATCCAAGGATAAATTGCTATTGGTAGCAGTTCTTCTCCTAGTCGCCTGCAGGTTATTCTGACCCTGGGGGGGATTCTTGCCATAACCAAGAGACACCCCAGTACTCAATCGCATGTGGTTGTAAAAAAAGCCCAGAGGGACCATACTCATTGAGCCTGCTCTGAGGACAGCAGGACGATAGGTAGAAAGGAGCCTTTGGGTCAGAGCAGGATATCTAACATTTATAACGATACAGTCTTCTTTCCCCACCTTATTTTTGGGGCCGACCCAGCCAATTCTTGTAGCAAACAGAATGTCCTTAAAGTCCTTACATGAAAAGTCACAGTTGTTACTCAGCCAATGGCCCACCTTATTTATGAGTTGGTTCGTAGACTCAATTGCCCCAGGAGCAAGGACAGGCACATTTGTCAACACTACCACGTAGGGGACACATGCTGGGGGGAGATCCAGACAGGCCGGGGAAGGCCTGGCCATCGGCAAGTTTAAATTATCGTTTCCAATCAGCTGTTGGCCAAT
Source organism: Pleurodeles waltl (assembly GCF_031143425.1). Classification (NCBI taxonomy): domain Eukaryota; kingdom Metazoa; phylum Chordata; class Amphibia; order Caudata; family Salamandridae; genus Pleurodeles; species Pleurodeles waltl. Next base: position 341,799,728 of record NC_090445.1, read on the forward strand.
CCCCCCGGCTGCCACAAAATCCGGATCAGGCTGCCTACTGCAACTAGACATGTTAACAGTCCTACCCGCCCTCAATAGAGAGGTCGGTGCAGCCGGAGCAGTCTCAGCACAAAAACCCTGACCCCCAGAATTTACAGGATTTACCACTGGATAGGATGTTTTTCCCAGGGGCCCCGCAACTTCCTCTGGTAGGGACAACTCATCACCGGAGTGTGTATGCCTAGTCAAGGCCACACATCCACCTACCCCATACCTTCCTTGACTTCCTTGCACACATATCTGCGAAACTGTTTTTTCTATGGCTGATAATTTCACCAAAACGGGGGACAGAATCTCCTGGATCAATTCCCGAAATTTGGACAATAAATTGGTTGCATCACACCCCAGGTGCTGACAAGGTGCGGGGTCACCGCTCGCACCTTTAGGGAGCTCCAAGAATAATGTTTTTGGCTTGGATATCAATTTCTTTAGGGCCTTTTTTTTCCTCGGGGGAGGGCTACATTTATCCATGGGGCAGGCCGGGGGAGAAGATAATAAAAGTCTTTTACTTCTTCTAGAGGGGCCTTGGCCACCAGAACCCTCTATTGACTCTGTTGGCTCAACCTGGACATACTCAGCAGCAGCTATAACAGCACCTTGATCCTCCCCCAGATAAGCCACCTCCACATCCACGGCCTCACGAGGACCATTGTCTATTGGGGCCTGGCGCCAGTCCTCCAGTTCCATGGATAACCTCCTCTCTGCCAAATCAATTTCCTTTGTAACAACCCCGACAGCTCTTGCGAGGAAGGAATCCAATGTGGTAGTGCCACTACCCTGTCTGCTACCGCCACCACTACCCCCCAGTGGACCAGTTAATGGACCTTTTTTCCTGCCCATTACTACAAAAATAGCAGAATAAATAAAAACAATGCAACAGCAGAACAACAAACAAAAACAGACTAAGCTGTCAAAAACCCAGTAAAAGCAAAATAAAACCACCAGTTTGTACTCCAAGTGTTATTAGATATGAATAGTCACCTTCCACTGAAAACGAAGGAGGGGTGGCCCAGCCCAGCCTCTTACGGACGATGACGAGCGCGAAGTTATTTTTAAAGGGCTCCTGCCCCAGCAACAGGTGACGCCTCCTCCTCCACTCGGTCAATGCACTTCCCGCGGCAGCGGGAGCGCAAAGTTATTTTTAAAGGGCTCCTGCCCCAGCAACAGGTGACGCCTCCTCCTTCACTCGGTCAATGCGCTTCCCGCGGCAGCGGGAGCGCAAAGTTATTTTTAAAGGGCTCCTGCCCCAGCAACAGGTGACGCCTCCTCCTCCGCTCGGTCAATGCGCTTCCCGCGGCAGCGGGGGCGCAAAGTAATTTTTAAAGGGCTCCTGCCCCAGCAACAGGAGACGCCTCCTCCTCCACTCGGTCAATGCGCTTTGATAGTGAAATCGAATTTTGTATACCTGAGAATCTGTTAAGAAGTCCTATTCTCTTTCTCCTTCTCTTCACGTTTCAGTATCTCTGGTGTTCTCAAGTTTTTCCTCGAGGGCACTGACTGCAACTTGCCGTCCACAGGACCACGCCTTCTCTCTAAGAGCACTGGCTGAAGAATTGTAGCACGGTTTTGCTATCACACCGGAAATATCCAGGCTTTTCCTTTCCAAATCATCGGCAGGGGTTAGGATTTCATTCCAGGCCCCAGTGAGAGCCACGAGAAGCCTGGATTTCGCCTGGCCTGGGTCAGGTGGAGATGCAAGGTCTGCGGTTTACCCCATCTGGCTCATCCTGCCTTAATAAAAAGCCCTGTCATTGCTAAAGAAACTCGAAGGCTGTTTACATTTCGTGTAGTGTTTCCATGAAGCACCATGTAAAGTGCCCCTTTAGATCATATCACCTCAAATTTGGAGAGGACCAATCGCAGGAGTTTTTTCTTTCTTTTTCTTTTTTTCTTTCTTTTCCACTGGGAAGGCAATGGTATACTACAACTTCCTGCCTAGAGTAGAAGCGCCGCATACTTTAAAAAAACAAAACTGCCCAAAACAAGCCGCGCTTGAGATAAGACATCCATTGTGGAGCAGCAAAAGTAGATTTAAATTACCACCAATTAGGAATAACACGAGCAGTATGCCTCCAAATACACTTGAAAAGAAAGGAGTATATAAAGGATGGAATCACTCCAAAAACAGGCTGAAAGGTGCTGACAAAACCAGACCCAATCGCCTTAAAAAAGTGGGGAACACCTGCAATGTTGGAAGCATTGAACATGGAACTCACAAGTTCACCAACGTGTCATGGAAAGTTGGTGTTTAACAGCAACTGTATTTCAGAGAACAACCTTACAACTTGTAATTCAAAAGTTTTCACTGGCAAGTGCCATGTGTTACTGAAACAATAGGACTTTTAGTCGGCTCATCTTGTTGAAGTTAACATTAAAGGTTGGAATTGAAGGCCACTAGCTAGCTACCCTAATCTAATGCGTGGGGGGGAAGGTATGTTACCACAGCAGGTTACTATTTGAGAAAAAGAAACCACATAAGGGGAAACCTTCTGTCATCCCACAACAGCCTTGATCTTTCAGCATTAAGTAACTTCCATATGAAAGTAACTGAAACACTGGGCGAATCAAAGAAGCTGGTACTTCCTTCAAGTAATATGTCAGATTGACCACGGAAGCACTAGAGATCCTGTGCAATGTCACCTATTTACAAATCATTGAGTAGCTTACAGAAGTTTCACATTCATTTCCACAAAGAAAAGCTTCCTGTCCCCGCTCACACAATCGAAGGGTAATTCTCACACCTTGTGTTGAAAACTCTCCACTAAGGCCTCATATCTGCCTACTAAAAAATATTTCAAGCATGGTGAAAACTGAAACATTGAGATTGGCAGTGAGAGAACTGTGTATTAGCCATACTGCCGATGGTGTTTCAGCGAATGTGAAAGGCAACTTTTCCCTGTTAAGCATTGTATATGTAACATCTTTCTTTGCCATTATCTGTTGTTTTACGTGTTAAATTAAATGGCAAAACGAAATCTCTTGGGGTCACGTGTTTCCAGGACATGTACTATTTCAGAACTTGCAAAGTCCAACTTAACTGCATAATAGATCAAAGTTGACTTTGCCCATGATGTAAGAAAAGACATGTTATTTTGAACGATATAATTTGCGGAAGACACAATGTTATTCAGTTTGTAAATACATATAGACAATGTATTCATTATGGTATCAATAACAGTTAATGCTTTTTCCAAATTGGGCTGATCTACCTTCCTTAAATGGACAGCATCTTTCATTTAAGAAAGCTTCCAAATCTCATTGTAAATGGCATAAAGAAACCCTTTTTGAATAAGGTGATCTTGTACCTAACAAGAAATCTCACAAATCCAGGTCATCAGAGAAGGGGGAGGTGCTCTCTTACAGCTGATAAACTAGAATGTTGTAACCATTGCAGACATAACTTCCCTACACTGTAGGTAGTGACAATTCCTGTGTGTTGTGCCTTGATATAACAAGGGTCCGGTCTGCTTGCTTTAAAACCCTGATAGGAGTTTATAAAACGTGCCTGACAACTATTTGTGTCCACTGGCCACAATAACCACTCGTTGGGACCTGAAAGTGTTGAATTAAATGTGGCATTCTGTACCATACTATTGAGCTGTTCTTCTGTGTAGTGTGCCAGTTGTCAAAACGTACAATCAAGGGAACACTAGGCACATTTATTTCTTTATTTTTTTCTAGACTGAGGCAAGTTGTCTGCTGAATTGTCATTCAGAAAAATCATCTGCAATGGAATCAGGCATGCTTTAAATATGGCATCCAATCTTTTGTTCCCCAAACCGATTTTAAATCAGTTGTTTCTTTCCAATATTCATAGGCTTTAATTGTCAATTGGAAACAAATTAATTTGAGTAAATTAAGTTAGCATTGGTCAACACATTTTTCTGTGCTTTTGAGACGTTCATTTAAAGTAACAAGATTCAGGATCAGAAGTATTATGCCCTGAAAAATAGGTGAATATATGTATATGTAAATAAGTTTTTGAACTACCCACAGGTGGAGTTGGGCAGTGTTCCCATTGTGTATAGTTAGAAATTGTATGTGGAGAACTAGCTCTATGCAGGTAAAGATGTGCATAGTGATGGTAACAAGAAATTTCAACTTAATTAGCTAAGTTCATGTAAATAAAATATCTTCACTTTCAAATACAGTATAATATTCAAGCTCAGAAAGCATTGAGGAAACGGATGGATCAGATAAGTGCTTTTAAGCCAATGAAGAAATGTACATATACCTTGAAGAGAAGTGGTAGTAGAATTTGAAGAAAAGTCATTTTGGCCCTCATTATGGCATTGGTGGTAAATTCCACTTATCACCATGCCGACTGCCGCCAACATACCGCTGCTGCGGTGGATATCTGCTAACCATATTATGACACACACATACCAATCCGTCACTATAAAGCCACACACACAAGTCCGCCAGCCCAAAGGTCAGTGATAAACTGGCAGTATCCACACCCACACCTTTACCCCAATAGAACAATGCCCACAACATTATGACCCACGAATCACCGCGGCGGACATTCAGTGGCGGTAAACCATTGGCAGTACATACCGCTGTGCTCAAAATACACACAACCTAACAAAACAACACTACATTGGGCAATTCAAACTACACACACCTGACACCTATACATACACTACACCCACAGCACTATAAAACACACACCCACATTACCCAAAACCCTTTACGACTACTAACCATTGCCAACAGAGAGAGAGAGACAGCAAGAGCACCCACACAACCAGAGCCACATATCACTATCACCTGTACACCACCCACGCACCTCACAACACACACCCCAACACATCACCCTACACACCCTCACCCACACCACTCACACCACAGTCATGGCACCACAACGACCCCCCAGGTTTTCTGAGGAGGCGCTAAGGGTCATGGTGGAGGAAATCATCCGGGTAAAGCCACAGCTATTTGGATCACAGATGCAGAAGATATCCATTGCTAGTAAGATGGAGCTATGGCGGAGGATCGTGGACAGGGTCAACGCCGTGGGACAGCACCCCAGAACAAGGGATGACATCAGGAAGAGGTGGCACGACCTACGGGGGAAGGTACGTTCCATTGCAGCAAGACACCAACTAGCTGTACAGAGGACTAGCGGTGTGCCCCCACTTCCTCCCCCACAACTAACAACATGGGAGAAGCAAGTCTTGGCAATCATGCTGCCTGAGGGCCTGGCAGGAGTAGCAGGAGGATTGGTAAGTCAACTCTCTGTTACTATCACCCCCCTACCTGCATGCCATCACATACCTCACCCTCACTCCCATCACTCCACCACCTCCCACACACCTCACTATCACAACCCACTCATCGAAATGCCAAGCCCTGCATCCAACACCAATGCATGGGACACCCCTCACAGACCTGCATGGACACCTATCACCGCAGCATGCACAGTAGAGAGAATCACCTAGCCCACCAAATAACTCACACAAGGAAAAGCTGCCGGGGCAAATCCAACCAAAGAGGGCAACACACCCATGCACAGTATGTCACACACAGAAACAATAACAATGCATTTACATCCCCACAGGTAACCCAGCCAATCTCACCAGCAACATCCAGTCCCCCCACCAAAGAGGTCCACAGTGATGACAGCAGTTCTGGTCGCCTGGATCTGGATGACCAACCTGGCCCATCCGGGACCTCGGGACAGTCAGTTACCCAGGCGCACTCTCACACCACCACAGAGCCTCCCCCCTCAGGAAACACCACCACAGCACCCACCCAGCCGGCCCATACCTCTGTCCACAGGACACGCCAATCAGCAGTGTGTCCACCACTACAGGGACTGCAGGCCACCCCACTAATACAGGACACTCAGGGACCTGGGGTCAGTGGCAGTGGGCATGCGGTTCAAGGGACAGAGGCACAGGACAAGAGGGAAGCTGGGAGGACTGCTGTGTGCCAGGGGGAGGACAGGCCCAGGGAACCGACCCTCCAGGAGGCACTCACCGCGATCCTGGGAGCATACCGACATTCCCAGGATACGCTGGGCCATATTCTGGACAAGTTTCAGGAGAACATGCGGCTGCAGGAGGGACAGTACCCGGGGTTCAGGGAGGACTTGAAGGACATCAACACCACCCTGGTCTCCATTGCAGGGATGCTGGCAGACATGGCCAACAGTATGAGGGAGGCAGTGGCACACCACCGGGCCCCTGACACTAGCCAATCCACTGAACAGCCCTCCACCTGCGCTGCCGCTAGTGGACAGGAGGCCATGCCACAGGACCAACAGGCCACCAGCACCCCTCCCCCTGAGAAGGAGAACCACCCCACAAATGTTCCCTGCGATCCAGACTGAAGCCAGAGACTATTGCCAAGACCCCCACCAGGAAATAAGACTCTCCTGATTGTAACCCTTGTTTCCCGCTCGGTCACCCTGTCCACCTTGAACTGCCATTGCTCCCCTTCCTATGCCCCCTTGGACAATGCACCTGTGCTACAAATAGACTGGACTCTACCCTGGACTTTCCTCCATCATCAACCCAGACCATTGCACTACCCCCTCTTCTTCAGAGCACTGCAATAAACACACTTTGATAAAATGCAATTATGGTGTATGTCAAATGTTTTCAAAATGTATTTGTTTAACCAGGTTCAAACATTGCAGTTCAACTGTACAGTAATGTTTACATTGGAAAGACCTGTAGTTGGCTGCACTGACCACATCAGGAGCAATAGTGGGGCACCAACATCTGCAAAAAGAGATGCCAAAGGGTACAGTGATTGGGCATAGAAGTAGGAATACCCAGCCTGCCAGTGACAATGTCACACATCAAACTGTCAATTGTGTGTGTATTAACACTCTCTTACCTGAATAATTGCACTTCTGTTGTCGTCATCCTCATCTTCACTGTCCACAGGATCCACTGCTGCCACACGGCCATCTCCAGCCTCCTCCTCCTCCTCCTGCAGAAAAGGCACCTGGCGACGCAAGGCAAGGTTGTGCAACATACAGCATGCCACGATGATCTGTCAGACCTTCTTGGATGAGTAGCACAGGGATCCACCTGTTAGATGGAGTCAACAAAACTTGACCTTCAGGAGGTCGAAGGTCCTCTCTATAATCCTTCTTGTTCACCCATGTGCCTCATTGTAACGTTCCTCTGCCCTTGTCCTCGCATTCCTCACAGGGGTTGGTAGCAATGAGAGGTTGGGGTAACCAGAGTCACCTGCAAATATCGAGGGACCATCTCCCATCTGGTGTTGGGCCATCACATTTGGGATGCTGCTATTCCTCAGGATAAAGGCATCATGCACAGACCCAGGATACTTTGCATTGACGTGGGAGATGTACTGGACTGCCAGGCACACCATCTGGGCATTCATGGAGTGAAAACTGTTTCGATTTCTGAATACCTGTTCATTTCGCAGGGGAGGGGATAAATGCAATGTGTTCCATTGATTGCCCCAATGATGTTGGGGATATGTTCCATTGCATAGAAGTCAGCGTTCACTGTGGCCAAATCCTCTACCTGGGGGAAAACGATGTAGCTGCACATGTGTTTAATCAGGGCAGACAACACTCTGGTCAGCACTATTGAGAACATTGGGTGTGACTTTCCTGCTGCTAAGCCCACTGTCACTTGGAAAGTGCATCTTGCCAGGAAATGGAGCACTGATAGGACTTGCACAAGAGGGGGGATCCCAGTGGGGTTACGGATAGCAGATATTAGGTCAGGCTCCAATTGGGCACACAGCTCCGTGATTGTGGCCCTGTCAAGTCTGTAGGTGAGGATAATGTGCCTGTCCTCCATTGTTGCCAAGTCCACCATGGGTCTGTACATGGGGGGATGTCTCCATCTCCTATTCATCCGCAGCGGTTGCAATCTATGGGGCAAAAGAGTGATCAGCAGGTCATTATCTCTACATTACAACCACTACAGTTCAATGCATATTGTGATTGTAACATTATTTTGTTGGAGATGTCCAAAATAGTGCATTTGTGTGCTTTGACGCAGTTAGGATCCATGGCCTGCACCACCCCCTGAAATGGCGTCCGCCTGTCCTGTATGGAGGGACAGGTGGAAATGAGGTAATTACACTGATGTTGTGGGCCGTTGCGGAAGGTGGTTGAGAACCACCGTGCAACTCATTATTGGTTATCATTGGGCCTGTGGGGTACAGTGGCCAATGGTGATATACGCCGGTGGTGACGGTAAGTACCTCCGCTGGCGTGACCGCCATTTTCTATCTGTGCACTCACATGCTACCTAACCTTCAACAGGAGAGGACCTACACTGTAAGTGCTGCTGTGACCTGTGTCTGGAACCGACCATGGCTGGTGTTACTGGGGAAAGGGCCCCTGCCTTCACCTCGGCGGAGTTGGAGCGACTGGTGGATGGGGTCCTGCCTCAGTACCGACTGCTGTATGGGCCTCAAGACCAGCAGGTGAGTACACCGTGAGTACGATGCATGGGGTGTGAATGCATGGAGTGCTGTGTGTGAAGGCCTCATGTAGGGGGGGTTGGTAGATGGGCCCTGGGCAGCGTAGAGCATGTATTGTGGGCCATGTCTGTGCTAATGGGGATGGGAATGGGCATGGTGGGCCATGAGTGTAAAAGGCAGGACGGTCGGACTAATACCTTTCCCTGTGTCTATTTCCCTGCAGGTCAGTGTCCATCAAAAGAAGGGTGTATGGCATGCCATCGTCAAGGACGTTTGGACCTTGGGGGTCTATGGCAGGTGGAGCACCCACTGCCGGAAACGGTGGGAGGACCTGACGCGTTGGGCACGGGAGACGGCAGAGGCCCAGCTGGGGATGGCCTCCCAACGAGGAAGGGGTGCCCGTTGAACCCTGACCCCCTGATGGCCTGCATACTGGCGGTGGCCTATCCGGAGCTAGATGGGCGCTTGGGGGCATCACAGCAGCCACAAGGGTGTGTGTACAGTGCCCTAATTTACAACTTATTCCTGGTGGGGTGGTATCTGGGTGGGTGGGGGGGGGGGCTGTGGGTGCCCCTAGGCCAGGCCTGGCATTGCATAGTAAGTCCCATGTTGTGTAGGATTCTGATGTGAAAGTCCCCCAACAAAGCTAGTAGGCATCCACTACTGGGCAGTGGTCTGTGGGTCTCAGGTATGCTGCAATTTGCGTTAGATGTCCCTATCCATGGGCTGGTGACTGGCATTGTGACTGGTAGTGCATTGCCTAATGCGTAGGGCTGTTCGATGTGTGTGAGTGTGTTCTGTACGCCAACAGTGGTGTTGGTGCTGCCATTGACCAAGTGTATCCTTTGTCTCTCCCCCCCTCTTTTTCTTGTGTCACCCTGTCCTTTTGTGCGTTAGCATCATCGGGCGGAGGAGCAGAGGCACCAGCGACAGAGGGAGCTGCATCCCACAGGACCCAGGAGGCCGAATCCACCGACGGTGAGGGCACCAATGGGCTGGAGGGCGAGGGGAGCACCACAGCAGAGACTGGAGGGGACAGTTCGGACACAGATTCCTCCTCCGTGGAATCTCCCTTGTGGTGGTGGACACCTCTGTGACCACCCCGGGGACAAGGTACAGCCGCCACACCCCATACCAGCACCGCCCTCCCAGCAGCCCCTCAGCGAGTTGCCCGTGCCTGCTCACCCAGGAGGGTGGGCATCTCCTTCGCCCCAAGCACCTCAGGCCCTGCTCCAGTTAGCCCTGCTGCCCTGAGAGAGGAGGTTATTGACCTCGTGCGATCCATCTCTGTTGGACAGTCAACCATTGTGAATGCCATCCAGGGGCTGGCAGCGCAAATGCAACAGTCCAATGCATTTCTGGAGGGCATTCACACTGGCTTGACGGCCCAACAGAGATCAATCAGGCTTTGGCCTCCTCTCTGATGGCAGCCATTGTCCCTGTTTCGACCCTCCCCCCTCCAACTTCCTCCACCAAACCCCTTCAACCCCAACCTATCCCAAGCACACAGGCAGAAGAGCTGGCACCCAGGACAACACACAAGAGTGGACATGGCAAACACAAGCACCACACTTCATCCCACAGGCTCTCACACAAACAACATCCAGAATCAGACATACCAACATCCACAATTTCCACTGTGTCCCCCTCCTCCTCGTCCTCCACCTCCCTCCCAGTTGCGTCTACACTCACACCTGCATGCACCACATCCTCCTCTATTACCACCATCACCAGCACACCTATCAGTACACACCCCTCACTAGTAGTCACCACCCCCACATCCATGCATACGGCCCCTGTCCTCTCCCACTGTGTCTGTGCCCCCTCCCAAAGTACACAAACGCAAGCACTCAGACACCCAACAGCCATCCACCTCACAACAGCATCCAGCCCATGCACCTGCACCCAAACATAGCAGACTGACACCTCCTACCGCCACTCCCTCTTCCTCCAGTCCCAAACCATCTCCCTCTTCCCGCCCCAATGTCCCTAAGAAGCTTTTCCTCGCCAACATTGACCTCTTCCCTAGCCCTCTCCCCCCGTCCCTCACGTCAGGCCACGGTGGTCAAAACCCAGGCAAGCACCTCAGCCACCCAGTCCACGGGCACAGTAGGGTCCCCAGCTACTCCAGGTTGGAAAGGATCCCGGCCACCAGCCAGCCAGACGGAAAGGGTGCCTGGCCCAAATGTGTCAAGGAAGGGCAAGGATTCAGCCCCAGCTGCAGGAAGGAAGGGCAAGGAGGCAGCCCCAGCTGCAGGAAGGAAGAGTAAGGAGGCAGCCCCAGCTGCAGGAAAGAAGGGCAAGGAGGCAGTCCCAGCTGCAGGAAGAAAGGCAAGGAGGCAGTCCCATCTGCAGGAAGAAAGGGCAAGGGGCCTGCAACAGCAAACAGTAGAGACAAGGGGCTGGGTGCTGGGACTCCGTCAGAGCCTCCACCCACCACTGCCACCAGCAGTGCCAGCCCAGTGGGCAGCCGTCCGAGGCTGCAGGGGATGGGCTGGAGCCTCCCCCCACCACTGCTAGCACTGCCACAAGCAGCAGCAGCCCCAGTGGGCAGCTGTCCGAGGCTGCAGGGGATGGGCTGGAGACTCCCCCACAATTGCCAGCACCGCCACCAGCAGCAGCAGCCCCAGTGGGAAGCTGTCCGTGGCTGCAGGGGATGGGCTGGAGCCTCCCCCCACCATTGCCAGCACCGCCACCAGCAGCAGCAGCCCCAGTGGGCAGCTGTCCGAGGCTGCAGCGGATGGGCTGGAGCCTCCCCCCACCACTGCCAGCACTGCCACCTGCACCACCACCAGCATCCCCTGTGGGCAGCCGTCCAAGGATGCAGGGGATGGGCTGGAGCCTCCCCCCACCTCTACCAGCTCCACCAGCAGCACCACCACTGCACCAATGAGCAGCTGTTGTGCGGCCTGGCCCCTGCAAAACCTGTGGGTATGATACCCAGGTGAGAGACTGTGACCTTGCACTCCCCAAGATCTGCATCACAGGGCACGATGCCCCCTCCAGAACCAGTGGAGAAGCCATCCACTCAGCCCATCCTCCCCAGGATGAAGCTCACAGGGCACAATGCCCCCTCCAGAACCAGTGGGAAAATCACCCAATTGAGAGACTGTGGCCTTGCACTCCCCAGGACCAAGCACAGGACATGTTGCTCCCTCAATTGCCAGTGGGCAAGTCACCCACTTGAGAGACTGTGGCCTTGCACTCCCCAGGACCAAGCACAGGGCATGTTGCCCCCTCCAGAGCATGTGGGCAAGTCACCCACTTGAGAGACTGTGACCTTGCACTCCCCAGGACCAAGCACAGGGCATGTTGCCCCCTCCAGAGCCGGTGGGCAAGTCACCTACTTGAGAGACTGTGGCCTTGCACTCCCCAGGACCAAGCACAGGGCATGTTGCCCCCTCCAAAGCCAGTGGGCAAGTCACCCACTTGAGAGGCTGTGGTCTTGCACTCGCCAGGACAGAGCACAGTGCATGTTGCCCTTTAGGACCATTGGCGTTGTACCATCTTCTGGCTGAGGTGCCCTCCACCCCATTCTTCTTCCCCCTGAGGTGCCTGGCTATTTTCGACCTGATGCCCCTGCAGTGTTCTCTCCATGTTGTTGCAGGAGTGAGGTGGGGCCTTGGACTTTGTGATGGTGCCCTGTGGCCCACAAACATTGAGGACTGGGCAGTGTCCCTTGATTTGTGAATATGTATATACTTTTTGATTTGGATGCACGTATTCCTACTATATTTATCTTATTACACTCTTTTTACTCTATTTTAGTTGTCCTTGCATTATTCCTGAGGGTTACAGGGTGAATATGGAATGTTACTGCATCTGCTTGTGTGTATGGTGTTGGGGGTGGGGGTGTTGCGTGTGTATGTCACTCTCTTTTTCCTCCCCCCGTCCTCGTGTGCTAGGCGGCAGTACTCACCGTGGTCGTCTTCGCCGGCGTTGGTGTTTGTAGAAGAGCATGGGGAACACATGCAACGCGGGCTCCATGGCGGCGTGGTTCTTCCTTGAGTCTCCAGAGGTGAGTCGTTTCCCTTCTGTGCAGTGCTTCCGCCAGGCTTTTGATGTCGTTGGTACTGCCCCGGAAAAGGTGGCGGATTGGTGTGTCATTATACAGTGGGCGGAACATTGTCTTCCGCCTGGCTGTAGGCGGTTGCCGCCGTAGTGCGTGTTGATTTCGCCCTGGCGGTCGGTGTGTTAAAGTGGCTGTCTTTCTGAGTGGTTTCTGCCATGGTCATAATTTCATATTTATTACCGCCGGTCTGTTGGCGGCATCACCGACCGCCAGGGTTGTAATGAGAGCCTTAATGTCAACAAAGTACCCAGAAACAATCTGTGTCAAAATAGGAGCCCTAGCCAGTGAAAGAGAACTGGTAGACACTTCCAAAGGCGGTTCATTATAAACAACTCTGTTGCTTTGGGAATGAGTAGAACTTCTGGTATATTTCTTCTATTTGCAGAGGTAACTGGAATCAACAAAAGTTAATTCTCCATCCTCCCTAACCTTGGGAGAACAACTTTGTTGTTGTTCAACACTAGAAGTGGTATTCAGGCCTCGAGAAAATCTACTCGCCCACTCACTATGTTGAGTCATATTTTATCAGGTCGAGCTATATTTAGGACCTACTTGCCTGTTCTGGCGAGTTGGCAAAGAACAGGTGCTCTAATCATTGAAAGTGGAGGAGCAATAAAGATGGCTTTGAATTTTGTTTTGATCTTGTCACATTTGTTCTGTGTTCAGAGACAGAGATCAGAAGTCAGTTTACTTCTCTGGCTGCAAAGTTCCAGGAGTTTGTAAAGTGAACTGTCTGACCTGCCTTACAAAAAGTGTGAGATGAAACATTGTAGGGTGTCAGATTGTTCCTAACACACATTTAAATAGCTAGCAAGTCAACCATACAAACATTCCATATATATATTTCAGTAGTTGTGAAGGCCAATTTTTGAACTTCTGTGGGATCAAAAAATATTTTAATAGAATGAAAACAAATCAGAACACTTTATTTGGTGATGTGCAAATTATAAATGTGCTTTCTGAAACCCAATTTTCACAAGTTATTGTTAATACACTATATAGTTTTAACAGTAAAGCTGCAAATTAGTAGGAATGTTTTTGGCCATTTCAATAGGAAATTTACTGTCTGTAAATGACAGTGCGCTACCACATCATGCTTCAGTAATATATTTATTAAAAGTGAGTGTTTAAACATGAACTGACCTGTTCATCCTGCCCCTGCTCTGATGGCAATGCTATTAGAAAACTAAGAGGCAAGTCAGGGATCATATGTACCCTACATGAGGGCTGAATTCGTATTATAAATGAATCAAATGTTTAGTCTGTTTAATCAAACAAAAGGTTTTTTGTGCAGCAAAAATGCTGTTAGAATGAAAAAAAGGTGGCTCCATAAAATAAAATATATGCAGAGGTTCACACAATTTGAGACAAGTTTCGGGTCAAGTATATTCCAGGTTACTCAACCTGCAGGTCCAGTAACATTTTTAGGATTTTTCAAGGCCTGGTGTTTCCTGTGTGATAGTGAGAGGGGTTAAGGAACTCCTACTCAGGAGTCCTCAGGGCTTACTGCGGAGTATCAGCCACATGATGCAATTTCACTTGATCAATGGAGACAAAACGGTTGTCTTTATGACCAGCAAGTGGTGGCAAAATTACTGTTCTGGTACTTTGAGTTCCAAGGACTGGCATTAGTGCACCATATGATGGGCCAAATTCTTTCTTTACCACAATCTTTTCTCGGACTAGTTCCCCAACTTTTGGAATCCTGTCAGTTGGTGCTGGTTGGTCCCTCATTCCTTCTGATGCAGCACGCGCAGTAGACTGCTCATCTCGGAAGTCTTGGAGTTTCTATAAGACAGTGAGATGTTAAATTATGTCAAAAGGTGTTTCTGCTGCCACTGTGCCAGGAGCATCAGGTTCTGGGACATACATCTGGATGCCAAACAGAACTTCATATGGGGTTTGGCCACCCAAAGATCTTCTAGGCAGATTATTGAATGCTCTCTAAACTCTGTAAAGGTAGTGGATCCAGCTGCAAACTGAACCTAATACTTTAGCTGTTAAAGATTACTTTAAGTCTCGGTTTTTCCTCTCCAGCATCAAATTTCCCTCAGGACAGTAGAGCGAGGATTAATGCACGGCCATACCCAGGGTTGCCATGGTATCCCTGTATGCTTTATAGGCAAAAGCAGGGCCTTGGTCTGAGTAGAACGCAGCTACTGCATATGTCCCAATTAAAACATGCAAATCTTTAATAGTGCGATCATCAGTTGAGCACTGTGGCCATACCTAGAGGAATCTGGATGAAGAATCCACAGCAAGTAAAATATATTTAAATGTACCATCCAAACTCGGGGGACCACAATGGTCCAGATGTACACAGTGTAGTGGTTTGTTTGAAACTAGGAAAGGTGTCTGCGGTGGGTGTTTGATGGTGGAACCTTTCATTTGTAGTCAAAAGTCACAACTAAGGATATACTGCTTTGTCTGTTTATATAGACCACGCCACTAATAACATTTTTGTAGCAGAAAAACTGTAGCCGCCACACTGGCCTGGGCAGTCGCAGACTCCTCATATGCAGCCCTAATTATTTCCAGTCTGGGTTGGGTATCACCCACCCCTGGAATAGGTTGGTAAGGAATGTTTTGGACACTCAAGTGGTAGGGATATTTTGCTGGATATGCTTTTGGTAAAGGGGTGCTGTTAGCCAAAGCATTTATGGCAGCCAGATTTTCTTCATCCTCCCTCGTGTGGGAATGATTGATCACAGCTACAGTAGCAGTCTTAACTGCAGATTTGGTTGCTTCATCAGCCAATGAATTCCCTACTACGTGTATTCCAGCACATTGGTGACTCAATGTATGAATTACAGTGGGAGACCATCTTTAAGATATGCCACTTTTCCCCAAAGCACTTTATGCTTGATAGCATTTCCTTTAGAATCTCTGAATCCCTTGAGGCGCAGTATTGCAAGTTTTCATTAAAGGAGCTGGGGTTTCGACTTCAATGTAGTCATTAGTTGCATACGCATCCAGAAACTCTAGAAGATTCAGGCAAACTATTGTGACCTCTGCCGCACTGTTCAGCAGAGTCACTGCCCATGTTTTTTTCTGAAGTAATGTTCTCAGTATGTGCAGCATATTTTGTCAAATTCCTGCAACCACCTTCTTTTTTTTTTTTTAGAATTTCGGTTTCTGTTGTGGAAGTTTCTCTTCTCTTTTTATGATGATGTTAGACGAGCATTGTGAGTCCTTTTTCGGTTTCACATACTCATCTGCGATCTAACCGCCCCACTCTTTCAGACCATCTGTCAGATTAGTCCTGAAAGGAACAAGAAGGGCGAATGTCGGTGTACTCATACCGGTCTTGTTGTTTTAAGTTACCACAGTTACGTGAATTGTAACGTTTTTCAGAGCTTTAAGGCTGCAGAGAATCTCCCCATGATCTTGTTTTATCTTTATTTTTTCTTTGTTTACCCCAGTGTTTTTTTAGAAGACTTTGGTGCTTGCTTGGTTTTATCCTTTTCCAGATTACTACAAGTTGTGGCTTATTTGCTTTTACCCCTAGATTATCGTGAACTATGGATGTATAGGTTTCTGCAATAATTTTTGGTAATTCGTACTACTGATCTATTAACAGAATCTGTGCGAGGTGTTGGAGAACTGCCAGTGCTGCTGCTTCCGCTTTAATATTTCCTAAAACAAAATTGAGGATACTATGGCAAAATTGCCAATTAATTTTATCCCCAAATCTAAGGCGGGCAGCCCTGTATTAATTTTGAATCTGCTTTAACACATCTGGTAAAACAGCAAGTGATGGTGTACCATGAGTTATGATATATATTGCAAAACAGACTGTCCCCTTTGTGGCACAGTCATCAATTGAGGGAACCATCTCAAGTTGCAAGAACATTGTGAGGATTCTGTTTGTCTTGTGGGGCCGTACGGGAAAACAATGCTTCAAAATGTTTTTTTTTTTTTTTAGCAAATCAGAACGGAATTCCCTCCCGTCTGGTGGGTACTTTACCCATATTAGCATTAAAAGTCACTGGGTTAATCCCAGGTGTAGCCAGTTGTGGTTGGACAGGGTGAGCATCCCTCGCTGGAGCAGTTGTTAAGGTGCATTTAACAAATTGTGTTAAGCATCAATATAATCTGACTAAATGATGTTATAAGCGGTGCAAATCACCTACTTCTCAGTTTTGTACATTTGGATACGGTGGGTAGCCAGCTAAAACTGGCCATGTGGCCCCATCATTGTTGAGGGGACTCAATCTAACATTGTCTACAACTTCTTGTAGGGTGTGTTGGGACTAGGTTTTGTGTTCCTGGTCTGTTAAGAGTATTTCAAAGTGCTGGTATGGTCTGTATTGGCCTGGTGGGTTGGCCAACAGTGTATGTATGAAATGTATTTGTATTGGCATTAACTGCAGGAAAATTGACCCTTGAGTAAAATATTTCAGTCTTGTGTTTATGGTGTGCCTCAACCACAAAGGTAGCATCTCCACCTCCATTAGGTAGCCCACTTAAAAGTAAATGTTGTGAAACAGTATGTCTGCAATTAACAAGCATATTAACTGGATTCATCATTATAGTGAATGGAATTCAGAGAAGAAATGTACTAAAGAGGGGTAATCTTTTCAGGTTCAATCTTGAACAACCTACAGACAAATATAGGTCCTTCTTATAATGCTCAGGAGAATATTATCTCTAACACAACGGATATCTCCCTCCATATTAAGGTGAATATGGCACCTTGGGCATACAAGAGAAAAATAATCTGGAGTCTTATTAAATATGTAACTGACCTTTGTATGTTGGTGGCGCCATGTTATACGGTTCGTACTAAGATAATAGGACTAAATATTTAGGATGTCAGAACTTCAGAATGTGGGGGACTAAATCCATCCACACCTTTAGAAACTAACTGTTAGCCCAGTTCCTAGCTAGCTCACAGTGCCTCACCCCAACCTCTGAACCTACTAGGATGGAAGATGATTACGGCAATCTGAACATGACACTCTGACTCTCAAGGGAAATCATGGAAACAGATCTCACCCTTTCGTTAGATTACTCATGCATGCCCAGGCGAAAACACAAGAGAGATATGAGATAAGTTTTCAATACATTTATGGAATCAATCACAATCTTGCATAAAGAGAATGAACTGTGATAAGGCAGATGGAACAAAGTAAAGTAATCAGCATTATGAATATGGTGAAGACAATTAATAATCCAGCAATGGTAAATGAGTTCTAGAGGTTCTTGAGTTTCCTACCTAACCCTAAGACTATACTGAGAGCATAGCGGGTGTACACTTCTCCCTGTCCCGATCTAAGGGATGAGTCTTAGCCCCATACCTGTAGATAGTGTCAGGAGTCAGCCTGCATTGTGGATGGAATCCTCTTGGAAAGCTGGAAGATTAGCGTCAAGAAAGCTGCATGTCAGATACGGCATTCGTCCTAGGATGGTCACAGCTGAAATGCCCCTCTGTCCCTTCTGGGTCAATGCATCTCTTATATAATAAACCCACACTGCGCTGGAAGCACAGTTCTGATGTACAGCTATGTCTAGATGTTAGAAGCTGTCTCCTGAACAGGCAACACTAGAACCAGGATATCATGTGCAGTGTTCCTAGCATTAAACAGAATGTGCTGATTACATGTCAAGAAAAGGCTAACTAAACAAGCACCTTGTACAGCATATTCCAGGAAAAATATCATGCATGAAAATGTGTAAAATGTCATTGCTAAAAGTGATGCAGCTAAAACGTATAAAATATGAAATACATTAGGACTCTGAAATGGGGGAACCAGCTGGGGTCCAAGAGGTCCTCACAACACCAGCACCTCAGTTCTTCTGGGCCATGGCACTGCAAAGGTAAAGAATCTTGTTTTTTTCCAGGAGTGCAACTCCATCACATCAGAAAAGAGGGGGTCTCGACATAGTGCCACTTAGCAGCAGCCTTGTGGTCTTAGAAATCCCACAATGCATGAACACCTTTGTTTCTGACAAGAGATTGTCTCCATGCTACACCCACCGAAGACCCACAGCTCCATCCTCTAGTCGCAGTGAAACGGGGTTTTATTCCAAATTCTTTCTGGTCATGAATTCAGGAAATTTGCAGTCCATTTTAGGCATATGTCAGCTGAACTATTTCCTCAAAAAGCAGTCACAGAGTCTGCAGGAGGGCCTTAAGCTTCTTAAGGTGGGAGGTCCTTAATCATAAGGTGGTAACATACTTGCATCATTGGACTTACAAGACACATCTTTCATATGCCCACATGCTTCAAGCATCAGAAGTGTTTGTAGTTCAAACTGGCCGAGCGCTACTAATAGTTAAAAACCTTACCTTTAGGATTGAAAGCCACTACAAGAATTTTCCATTCTCTTTGTGACAGGGTAATTAAAGGCAAATTGATGCACACTTCCGGGACTAGCACAAAGGCCTGTGTCCGACTCTTGCAGACTGGGACTCAAGCTGAACGAAAAAAAGTTTCTCATTCACATACAATTGATTCTGGACCCGGCCTTTGGTAAAGCTGTGCCTGCAGAGGAGCAAATGCACCAATAGTTAGTTTGATAACTACAAAATATGTGATTCATATTGGTATCCATATTCATATCACTTGTAAAGAGGATGTCATCCTGCATCCCTATGACTGCTCTCTGATTGGTCTGCATGCATCCTCAACATGAAGAATTGGACAGTCAGCAGTCCCAGATTGCTTCTCTGAGAGAGAAGGAGGTGAAACTCTAGGGGCACCATCATCAACCAAACAGAGAAAGCATTGATTGTTTTAACTTGGTGGATTAGTCACCCAAGGCTCTTCATCAACCTTCTCTGTGTAGTATTTGTGCTAGAGCTGTTGGGCAACCAGTGCTTATCCTTGCTTTGATGAAAGGCTGATCATATTATCTTAAAAGTCTGCAAATCTATTACATTTTCTTAATTATTTTTTATTTACAGTATAACCATAAACAATCTATGGTGATTAAGGAGTAATAATGTAATAAACAAAACTAGCACACCCAAAAAGATAAAGAAATGAACAGAAATAAAGTAAAAACAATTACCAAGATTGAAATGGCTAGAACCAAAAGTCTGAGACTTTGGAGTGAAGTAGGTACACTGGGAGAGTATTCCACACAACACGAGTAGCAGCAGGAGAATGCAGGGCCTCCCGCAGGAAAATGTGAAGTACTTTAGTAAAAAAGGTGAATAGAAATGCAAACAATGATGATCTAAAAACTGTTGCCTTTATTGGTACAGCAGAAGAGAAATTTGCATATGAATGCACGAGGACAGTTTCTCCATCTACGTTGTTGTACATGAGCATGTGGTGCATGGGTGGAGGGGGAAGGGGGAATTTCTGTCAGCCTCAGTATGCAAAACGTTCTTGTTTCCGTTACTTTTTATTGCCTTGTTTGTTTTAGACCTAAATCTCCTGACAACCTTAATATGGTTTGAAGTTTCTCTGACGTCTGTGCAAGCAGCAATTTGCCATTTTTACTGACAGTCTAGTCTGTAAGCTGGTGTTGAAGCATGTGGATCACCTAGTCTAATCTGCATCCCAGACAGGCTGCGAGAAAAGACTGGAACAATAAAATCAAAACCTTTACATTGTTAGTGTTCAGGAACCGGTAGACATCATTTCTCAGTGATAGGTCTTTAATTAATCTCAGACAGATGTTCTCGCAGTCATGTGCATGTAACTGTCATAGCTAGATCCTGAAGAAGTTCTTAAATATTTTAGCACCTTTTATGTGTACTAATCTTTCGAGGATCCAGTGTCCACCTAGTGGGACTTTGAAATCTGTCTAGCTTGGTGCGAAATGTCTCTGTGTGTAACGTTTCCTTTCTGTACCATTGTTTTGAGGTCGAGGTCGAGCGCGCAAGCGCTCTCTCGTGTTGCAAACTATCTGTGGGCTTTTAACCCATCAGTATCACTCGTTCATGGGCTTGCCTTTCAAAAATCCTTTGTTATCACTGGGAAATGATTTACGTTTGCCCCTCCTTCGGGCACTTTTTTTTCTGCCTTGGCCATCAACCCTGGTACATGGATAATTGCATGTTTGCCGATACGTTTGACTGTGAGCAAACTTCTTTTGTCTTTTGTGTCTCTTCTTCGCGCTTACGCTCATAGCGGCCGTGGCACTTTCAATTGGCTTGCTTATGTCAACTGTTTTACTTTTCGTTTTCAATTTATGTGGCAAGAAAAGTCTCGACCAAACTGGAGATCCATTTCATTGCAAATGCTTGTTGTAACCTACAAGACTACCTTAAATGGGGGAAATCACTTCAGCAAGAAGACTCTGTAAACGCAAGGTTCTTTTTTGGTCAGTATCCTTAAGTAAAGTTCCATTAGAGTAAAATGAGATTCTGAATATACTGACTCAGTCCACCACAACTGAGACCATGTACATTCAGTGGGCATGTACAGGCCAGCTACTTGTAGTCCACATAATACCTAAGCACTAATCTCTTTCATCACCAGCTGTATCATACCACTGATTGAAACCTGCACTTAGAAGAGCACCAGAAGAAGCTTCTTTCATTTTTAGAGCGAACATAGCAGCGCGCAAGCTCTGCTTTTCTCAACATGTTGTAATCTGTTCTGTGGGCTTTAACCATTCCCACCTCACGCCCATCACTTTCATTCCTGATTTGCTCAGAATCACAGGATGTTGGGCCGGTGCCAAGACTTCAACCGTGTTCCCCAGCTCCAATGTCAGCAGCTCTGGCCCTTAGGCCACATCCTCCATTTTTTTTATAGCGCTTGGTAATAAAGGTTCTTCCATTTCATAGCGCTGCAAAGTATGTGCCATTCTTAACAAAATTGCTATAATTAATTTACATCAACCTTGCAGAGATGAAGAGGTGAAAAACCTATGTCAGGATTGTAATCTGTGACATTCTCGTTCTGTCAAGGCCTCTGCAGTGGGTGCATTAACCAACTGACTTGAGTAGAGCTTAACACTAGGTAATAGCACTTGCTCTTGATAACCTTCGGAGAGTCACCAACCAACCACCTAGGTTAGTTCTAGACAAGGAGATGGCAAATGGTGTTGTCTCCAAAATAGTGGAAAAGGAGTTGTGACTTCAGACCAAAGCACTTCATGGCCTCAAGTTTCATAACAAAAAACATCTAGCCTTTGGATGTAAATTGGTCTTCCAAATAGAGTTCAGTTTTCACGAACTCGATACAAAGGTATTATAGCGCTTTATATGAGCACCGGTTACATTGCACAAGAACACATTCCTTTTTGGTAGCAAAGGGGAGGTTACATGATTTCCCAGAATCACAGGATGTTGAGCCGGCGCCAAGACTCGAACCGTGTTCCCTAGCGCCAAAGTCGGCAGCTCTAGTTCTTCCACCACATCCTCTCCCCTAGGCTTCTTTGTCTGGTGCATATTGGGTAAGTCTGGGAATAAGTCAACTTTTTATTTTTTATTTTTTTACTTATAGCGCTTGGTAATACAGGTTCTGCCATTTCATAGCGCTGCAAAGCAGGTGCCATTCTTAAGAAAATCGCTATAATTCATTTGCATCAACCTTGCAGAGATAAAGAGGTGAAAGGCTATGTCAGGATTGTGACCCATGATATTCTTGTTCTGTCAGGACCTCTGCACTGGGTGCATTAACCAACTGACTTGAGTAGAGCACTAGGCGATAGCACGTGCTCTTGATAACCTCCGGAGGGTCACTAATAAAGCACGTAGGTTCGTTCTAGACAAGAAGATGGCGAAAGGTGTTGTCTTCAAAATGGTCGATAAGGAGTTGTCACTCCAGACCCAAGCACTTCATGGCCTCAAGCTTGATAGCAAAAAAACATCTAGCCCTTGGATGTAAGTTGAGCCTTTTCAAATAGAGTTCAGTGAGCGTGAACTCGATACAAAGGTATTACAACACTTTACATTTCGCAAGAACACATTCATTTTTGGTAGCAAGGGGAGATCAAGGATGTGCCCCGAATCACAGGATGTTGAGCCGGAGCGTGTCATACACATTAATACAGTCTGAGCAAAGATTTCTTCTTATTAGTACCAGTTTAATGCATGACCTCAAGAGTCAGCAACTAAAACATAACCAGATGACCTCTGCAAAGGATTTGCCTCGCTGCAGAATATGCTAGAGTCACAGAACTACAGTGGCCCTTTCTCTTACTAACATGCACCCCGAGGATACATTGCATTCTTAATGTGAGCCACATAAATGAGCATTATAATTTTATTATTATTGTTATTGTGTCAGTTATGTGATGGAGTTATGAAGAGGAATGCATCTTTACAACTGCACTACATATACATGATGCAGTCTAGGTTTCCAACACAGGAGTTAATCTTTTCTCTAAAGTAATACATGATTCCTATTTATGACTTGTGAAGCACTGAGAACATCTATTTATGCTTTACAGACATACCACTTTCAGCATCACCATAACATTGATCTGTTTCAGAGCAGCGGTTCACGGGATCTTCAATAGACACAAATATTCCTGTCACATGACCTCACTATTTCTGGACATCTTCTTTGACTTTGAGAGAGGTCTGAGCTGAGTCACTGCCTGAGAGGGACATAACTGTCTTAGCTTATTCTCATTGTGCATTCTACGACTACACACCAGAAGTACACTAAAGGTGTTACTTTATATTTGTTGCATTTGGGAATGCACAAATTCTCCTTCAGAGGGTATATGGTCTAACTAAACCCTGTAGTGTAAGGAAGGTGCCTTATGGAGTCACCTAGTAGTTAGGTGAAACTATTGCCAATTTACCTTAAACACCTATATGGGGACTGCACCACTGGCACAGTTCAGTTTTGCCTGAGGAGCTGAAAATTGCACTGCTCCCTGGCCCAGCTGTTCCAGGTGAACATCCATTGAAAGGCCGGGCCAAATGAATTCTCACATGGTTTGTCGCAGCCTGTAATGGCACAGACAAGCTAAAAACGATGGAGCGGAATGTGCCTTACCATGTCTTAGAATATTGTAATCAATAGTGCAGTTCAAACAGAGCTGCTTGCCAGTGATTTCACATTTACGGCTGTGCCACACAACCAAACTGTGTCAAAATCAGAAAGGGAACCAAGCATCAGTGTGATATAACACAAGGCACCACTCCTGAGGTATTTAGTGCTATGACAGTGAAGTCGACAGTGGCCAACCTTGGATCAATGTCGACATCCTGGCCTGCAGGTATATTTTGAATGCAAACCTTTTCCCAACACCAATTTGGGTACCATGGATTTCCTCGTCAAATGATTTCCTAGGAAGCAGTAAGTTTGGCTTACATGCCCAATAGCACTCATTGTCTGATTTACAGTCATTTGCATGTACAGGTTCAACTTACTTGTGTAAATGGCTTGATTTACAAAAGTGAAATATGAACTTGAGCTTATAACTCAATTTACACACACATAATATAACACCTGTATTATGTAACATTAGGTTGAAGTAAATCTGTTCTCATTGGTGTGGAGTGTGCATTCCACCGTGGGGATGCCATAGAGAGCTTGTGCACACTGACAGATGTATGACTTGATAACTACTCACAAACATTCTCAGACTGGAAAAGTTTAGAGACTTACTGTTGTTAAAGACAGAAGTAAGTCATTTCTCGTAACAGAATGAGGGGAAACATCCCTAAAATTTGTGGAGTTGTAGGAAATGGAAAATTGGGGGAAAAATTAGAAAAGGTAAATGTCTTAGTAATCATTTTTTTCTCTCATATGAAATTGTTTTCCATGAGCAGTTATGTATGTATAGCTGCTTCCAATTGTGAGTACTTCTGTAAAGTTGTGACTGTTGCAAGCTCCCAGGATTACTTCTGGACTTCTAATTGAATTCCAAAATCAGAATTGAAAATCTCCCCCTTAATGTAGGAGTAAACTTAAAACTGAAGGTTTTCTTAGTGAAAGTGGCCCCTTGTGTCTAAATAAAATACACACACTAGCGTAGAACATAACTGGAGGTGCCATGTCTCCAGGCCGGGTGGCAGCCCAATGCCGCCTCCTCCCTGTGATTATTTATGTTACTGTTTCGCTTCTGTAATTCTAACTTTCTATTTAAAATGAAGCTGGTGACTTGTGGTAAAACAGTCTTCGTTTGCTTCTGTGCACAGAAGTTTGACCTAATTTGCTAGTTGCATGTTTTACATTCTGAAACAATCATCTTTTGCTCTGGCTGCAAAGCCATGGCTGGCTGCAAAGCCATGGCTGCTTCATAGTAACTTCGGACTGGGTAACATTTCACTTCATATTTCGTTCGGCCTAAAGTACTTTCTTTTCAAATATTTTGAACACTGGATTGTTCTACTTGCCGGAAATGCTTGCTTTGGGCCTCTGTCGTCATTCTCCTGGCTCAGAGAGGAGAGACGTCGGTGACTTCATGAGCTGACAGAGTGAGTGACCTATTTATAGAACATGAGGAGTCACTAGAAGCAATGCACTGCACAGCAGCTTTTTTATTTGATTTTTATGTTGCGGTTCTTATGTGCCAAATACATATTATAGGTGTACATTGAGGTTATTAGAACAATTTATTGCATGTCATTATCAAACATGCATGCCCATTGAAGGACTGGGAAGGCAGGATGCATGCCAGGCTTGCAGGTTAACCACTTTGTAAATAAGTTCCATATAAAGTCTCACTGGGCTCTACTGGTCTAGGCGAAAGTATACTCTATCGTCCAAACATCGGGTTCCCGCTCTACAATGAGTGGTCCAGATGGAAAGGTCAAGACTTAAAATTTTGAGTAGCCACCTCAACAGAAATACTTCTCACTTCAAAACCATCAGCCAGTGCACAAATGTATGCACGGAAAAGGCAACCATCAAGGCGCAGGCCCAGTCCTGAGCCGAGGGCTGTCATGACTACTAACCCAAGGCAGTGCTTTAAATGAATACAGAGTAGCAACCCTTCTGTATTTCCATTTAAAACAATGACTAAAGGTCACAGATGTCGCGCCTCTTGAACCTTTTCTGTCGGCCCATCTACCACTGAAGCTCTGTTTCACCAATCTGCACACATATGAAGCCTTCTGTTCAGTGAAGCTGCCTCTTTTGTTACTCTCTATGTATACAGTCAATGGGGTTATTACAACTTTAGAGGAGGTGTTAATCCGTCCCAAAAGTGGCGGTAAAGTGACGGATATACCACCAGCCGTATTACGAGTTCCATAGGATATAATGGACTCGTAATACGGCTGGTGGTATATCCGTCACTTTACCGTCACTTTTGGGACGGATTAACACCTCCTCCAAAGTTGTAATAACCCCCATAGTCTTTCAAAGTTAGGCTGGTATTTCCAATGTAGATGAATAATTCCTTTAAAAGTTTAACACTCAGAAATATATGACTGCCCTGTTTTCTTTGCTCCTAACTCTTTTGGCCCCCTCATGTACCGGGTTGAATGCCACAATGGTGCCTCTTTGTGGTTTGTTTGGTGCTATAAAGGTTTAGGTAAACACAATAGAAAGGGTTGCATCTCTAGGGTATAGCAGCAAGTCTGTAGGAATGAGGTAAAAACACTCCCATGATGGCGGCCTTGTTGTGTCCTCTCTCTTGCAGCAACAGGCCTGGGAGGGTTGTTGTGCCACCTGGCATACATCCACTACACTCCTAACCAAAACACATTGTCATTTACGACGCCAATAGCTCTAACGCTCACAAATGCAAAACTATTGCATTGCAAATGCTTGTTTCTCTTTATAGAATTTATTTAGTCATCTATCAACAGGGTACTTTTTTATCCCTTTCTTACCATATCACCTGCTATGAATCCCCAGTGAGCCTTCTGCAGTTTTTGAACAGCCAGATTTTTTATTGCATCTGCAAGAGGCCAATTATATCTTTTTTTCATTTGTAACTTCTTTTTAGATCTGTATGTGGAACTATAAACAGTTTTTTATGGTGCCAATCATAGCAGTTAGACTGAAGATATTTTCATGGGTTTTTGTAATTTTGTGCACTTTCATTTCTGTACCTTGATGCATTAGCATGGTGCATCCACAAAGGGAGACCAGTCGGTTAAAGGAGACTATACAGTGAAATGATTGCGTTTGTGGTAAGACAACAACCCTAGTTGGCCACTGCTGCAGTGTGTGACAGGATAAAGTGCACAAGAATTACTAGCAGCATTAGACGTTCAAGTCTTCAAATATACATTTTAGAGCGAAGATGGCTATGTTCCATTACCAGGTTAAAGTTAACTCTTAGATCTTGGGGATGAAGTAAAAATGTTTGCACCACAACATCTGACTCAAGTGTGCGCAGCATCCTCTGCATCTCTACCTTAATTTACACGCCTATGGTACTAAAAAGCATCCTCCGTCGGTGTAGCTTCTTTAGACCTTCAATACCCTCCCTAGTGAGTTATGAGTTTGCCTGTGCTGAAATTCTGTTAACAGGAGAATCATGCTTTTAATATCAAGGAATTTTCTGTCTACCTCCGGGAATGAGAGTTGGGCCCAGAAGAGTTCTGTAGGTCATTCCATTCCTGAGAAAGACTCAGGGGCATCTATTAGTCTTTGAGGCATAGCCTCTGGCTTTTTGTGGCAAGCCCTGGTCAGCCATGGGTCCGATGAGCTTTTTGAAGTGAATTTCTAACCTGTACGCTTTGGATGCCTGGTTTTCTGAGGTTGCACAGCCTACACTTCATCAGAACTCTTTCCATCTGCCAGTGATGGAGATGTCACAGCTGCTTAAGATGAGTAGTCCCTCCAGTTCAGTCTTCCATTGGCACATAGGCATCCCTCGGCAAGGATCAGGGGGTTTAAGTCACCTGTGAGTAAAGGAGATCAATAGGGAGTTCAGAAAAAGGAAGACACATTTAATGAAGCCCCTTTTGAGTTTATTCTTTAGGCTGGATTGCTTTACGAAATTAAGTTCTAGATGTCTTTCACTGATAGTTCTTCTTTCTGAGCTGAGGACTGGTCACTGCTTTAAATGTTTAGTGGGAGGTATTTTCATCCCAGAGGCGCTACATATCCTACTGTATGTTTTCAGTGAGAGCGATCCATTGTAATCCTCTGCAATCATCTTACACTAGAACAACCACAAAGGCACGAGTCGCGATTGAAGAATGAGGTGTTGTAGGTTTTCTTATCCTTCTGGCAGTGTACAAGGGAAATCACATCCACCTTGTTTGCAATGCCTTATAAATTCACATTACTTTACAATCACAAGGCTAGTTATCAAGCTTAGAACATGGGCAGTGTGACTCCAACAGAAATTGCCCATCTAGAAGTGTAAAACAAAACACAAGATAGGCTCCATCAAGGATGGTGGTCCCCAGACGATTGTGGCACTTCTGCTATAAAATGCAACTTCACCTACGGGCGTCGAGGCAAAGGGCGGAGGGGACAAGGGCAGCTGTCTGTTTGGGTCTGTTCGGGACAGGTAGGGACTAGGGACTAGGGCCAGAAATGCTGCCCAATTCCCATTCCACCAGGAATGGTTTCTGCCCCAACACATCCCTCAACATACAAACACATTATCTGCAAAGATATCCAACTCATGCATCACAAACTGACCATAGACATATTGCATTGCCCCACCACCCAACACAATACCCTACATACAACACATATACACATACACCCCATAACTACTACAGTCAAACACCTTCATACTCACAGCAAACACTACTCTGTCCCCTCCCACTAACACTACCTGCCACCGCCCACACAATACAAAACTACAACATACAATTCTCTCAGTTTCAGTCTCCCAGATACACACTCTCTACACATACTAACAAAAAACACTATCCGCTGTTCGCTTCACACAGACCGCCTGAACTCATAACAATGCCAAAACCCTGCCTTCAAACACATCTTCTACACACACTCTTCCCCTCTGCTCACCAATTACACACAACCATACAATCCCCATATTTCACTCCACCACACATATTACCACAAACATCAGCACATCAAAGCAACACAAACTTACATTACACTCATCATCATACCCACTCTCACCCCCAAGACTACACAAAGGATACAAATTCCATCCTATCTCCACCCCTACCCCCCACTCTTCACAAACACCTACCACAAGCACCCCATCCCAGCAACCTTCATTCAGTCGCCTCTCCTCCATTGCACAATTTAGAGCCTCACATCATGATCCACATGCTCCGCCACCACCCCTAACCCATACTCCATCCACACTAAACAAACGCAAACAAAATAAAAAACAGGCCACTCATAGCAACCTCGCATCCCCTTGTTTGTTTCATAATAAAACTACCCTACAAAAAACACTACACTCCTCATGGCTCTCTCAGCCACCAAGTTCACCACCCACACACACAGACCCAACAAAATGCCTCCTTAACCTGCTGGAAGAGGAACACTATGTTGAAAAGCAAGACTATTGTGAGCCTCAAACAGTTAACACAACTAGCAACTCTCCTGCTTCAAGCTCACATTATACTACTTACCCTTCTACTAAACAAAACAACACTACCACAAACACACCCTATCTAAACTGCCAACTCATAAATGCTCGATCACTCTCAAAAAACAAGCACCACATCTACGACCTTCTCACAGACACACAACCTGACTTACTATTCATTACGGAAACCTGGTTGGGAGATGACATGGCACCAGTATTGCACGAAGCCCTTCCTCCAGGCTATCAAACCATCACACAAAACCGTATAGGCAAGAGAGAAGGTGGACTAGCTATTATATTCAAACAGGCAATAATCCTCAGTAAAACAGACAACATCTCCATACAAGGTTGTGAAGCCCTCCTTACCAGATGCCACCCTACTCCAACTTCCACCTGTAACTTTCTCCTCCTTTACAGACCTCCACCTAACAACTCCACTTTCCCAGATGCCTTTCTTGACATAGTCTCAAACCTTATTACACTATACTCCAATCTATGCATTCTTGGGGATCTAAACATTTGGTTTGACAAACCCAATATGCCCCATCCAAAAGCTATCACCACTGGCCTACTCGCATTGAATCTACATCAGATTGTACACAATCCCACACACATCGCTGGTCACATCCTAGATGTAATGTTTGCTAAGCCTGAACTTGTTACTATTCATAGCATCACACCAACCACCTGGTCAGACCACCATCTGATAACTTTCCGACAGACAACTCCACAAATCAACACACCCCACAACCACTTACATACATACACCTATCGGCCATGGAGAAAACTCAATTTGGATCACTTAGAAACACAACTAACAGCAAACACAGATCTAGATACAATCAATTCTGTACCTAAACTTTATGAGTGGCTACAGGAAGTTTTTGATGTCCTAATGCCACTCAGAAAAACTAAACATGACCAAAGAAAACCAACACCTTGGAGAAACACAGAACTTA
This sequence comes from Pleurodeles waltl, assembly GCF_031143425.1. NCBI lineage: Eukaryota > Metazoa > Chordata > Amphibia > Caudata > Salamandridae > Pleurodeles > Pleurodeles waltl. The sequence goes on from NC_090445.1 coordinate 341,829,566, forward strand.
AAAAGATAAAGAAACAAATCAGAAAGTTGCAGCGGACCTGGCTCAAAACAAACAACAGTCAAGACAAACTGCAGCTACACAAACTTAACAGGATATACAAATCATCAATCAAAAAAGCTAAAAAAAGATACTACTCAGACAGAATTCTAAATGCTCAATCTACAACCAAGGAATTTAAAAAAATTCTCAATGAATTTAGAAAACCCACATGCATGGAAGGAAGTCATCCCACCACTCAAGATTTCACAAACAAATTGGCAACGCACTACACAACCAAGGCAGAGACATTGGACTCCTATTTAAAACAGAAGAAAACCATCAGCACCAACCCCTTTACTAAAATACCCTTTAAGAATAAACCATCCCAACCTCTACAGTCCTTTCAAACAAATATCCCAGGATGAATTTATGGATTTGGTCAAAGCAAGCAGACCTTCTGGTTGCCCTTCTGACCCTTGCCCACCACAGATCTTCAAGAACATCCTGCTATCTACTTCCGCTGCCACACCTGTAAGAAGAATCATCAACAACTCTTTAACTTCTGGAACTTTTCCTACAGACCTGAAAAAGGGATACATACGACCATTATTAAAGAAAACAAATCTAGACCCGCAAGACCCCAACAACTACAGACCTATCACAAATGGACCTTTCCTGGGCAAATTGATAGAAAGAGCAGCATTCGCCCAGATGTCACAATTCATTGAAGACAATTCTATACTTTCAGACTTCCAAACTGGATTCCGCCCAGGAAGAAGCACTGAATCGGCACTCATGGCAATCTGGGACGATCGTAAAAACACAGTTGACCGAAATGGAGTTGCTGCACTACTTCTCTTGGACCTCTCAGCTGCCTTTGATACGGTTGACCATGACACCCTAACTCAAAGACTCCACGAAGCCGGCATACAAGGGATTGCGCTCGACTGGATTACTTCCTATCTCCAAAAAAGAGCAAATATCATCCACTCACCCCCCTTCTCATCCGAACCCTACCTCACAAAAACAGGGGTCCCCCAAGGGTCAATCATCTCACCTTTGCTTTTTAACATCTACATGATATCTTTACCAGAACTGATCAATGATTTCCTTCTCACATGCTACAACTATGCAGATGACACACAAATACTACTTCAATTAGAAGACCCCAAAAACATTGAAAACTCTCAAATCTTCAGTTGCCTCAGAGCCGTTGATCAGTGGATGACCTGGAGCCATCTCAAACTAAATACCTCCAAAACTGAAATACTCATATGTGGTGACTGGAAACATTATGACCCTCTGTGCGTCTGGCCTGACGATCTCGGACCACCTCCTTAATTATCCAAGGAAGTGAAAAACCTAGGAATCACCATGGATTCCAAACTAACTATGAATGCCCAAGTAGACAAATTAGCACGCACAAGCTTCATCACCTTAAAGACTTTACAACGCATTTTCCCTCACCTCGGATTTCCACACAAGGTGCAAGCTACTATCTCACTTGTATTATCCAAACTGGATTATGCCAATAGCCTCTACCATGGATCATCTCTATCTGTTATGAAAAAACTACAACGTATCCAGAATTCCGCAGCCAGGCTACTACTACATATAAAGCCGCAAGCCCACATCTCCCCTGCCTTGAGAGCACTACACTGGTTACCCGATGCCAGAAGATGCACTTTCAAGCTGCTTTGTATCACCCACAAAGCTATACATGGAACAGGACCGCTTTTCATCAGAAAGAAAATTACCAAATACATCCAACAAAGAACCCTCCGCTCAAGACTGGCACCCCGCCTTAGAACACCACCATACAAGAAAAAGACTGTAGGTGGTACATCCTTCTCCGTCCAAGCAGCCAAACTATGGAATTCATTACCCCCAACTATAAGAGCCACAGATAACTTTCTTGTTTTCAGGAAACTACTCAAGAGTTGGCTCTTTCCTTCATAACCACCTTTTTCAAACAACTATGAACTGCATATGCCTATGTGGATAATTATTTTTTTCAGATTATATGTATATTTCTATTTATTTATAGTTTCTTTGGAAACTAAAGCAAGGCTGTGCGCTCAGAGATCCCATAGCAGAAAAGATCTAGAATCCATCCTGGAGGTGAACTGATGATGTACTGGAGCGTAATCTGTATCTGACTGAGACGCGCGGGTTTCTATCTTCCTCTGCTGGAGACACAGAGTAGAAGGTTCTCCCTGTATAAAGCACCTGTAAGCTCCGCCCGCTGAGCCACGCCCCGTCCACCCTCGAAGTAGGTAAAGGAATTCCCGCCTTTTACCACGATGATGGACAGCTTTCCAAAACGACCCCAATGCGTTTACCGCCGATTCCGGTGGTGCGTTGTTGATGCTCAGAAGCACAAGGACATCTCCACAAAGACGCACTAGTAACAATCACATTACCAAAGGCACACAAGGTTGCTGGAGACGCTTACCCCGTGGCCCATCACGTACCCTTAGTGTACAATATAAACGGGGCATATAAAACATGCTAGGTAACGCTTACTGACATACTCGTAGAAAATACTCCGGTTGGGTAGGCCACAATGCTCATTTTACAGAAACTAAACCAATAACAATAAAATACACACACACTCTTTTAAACCTGTCTGACTAAGTATTTTTACCCATGATTCTAATTATGTATTGTATGTGCATATGTGTGTGTATTCATGTGTGTGTGTGTATAAATATATATATATATGTGTATGTATGTGTATATGTTGTTTCTGTGCCTGGCATGTTTGTGGATCATTGCATGGGTTGTTGTACTAGATATCTATGAATTTCTGCTCTCTTATTATCACACTTATCTACTCATCACTCTTATGTCATGTCTCTATCAAACTATCCTCCATTCTCACTCGGACTCATCCCAAATCCCTTCGACCACTTTCATCTCCTAAATATCTCTGCCTAAGCTCTTCCCTCCACCTCCACATCTAACTCACCAAACCTCACTCTACCTCTGTGACCTCCCACACAACCCTACTAAATTCTCCTGCATTCATCTCACCCTGCTACTATGCTCTCCCTAACCCTTCCACATCCTCTTTCTCCTCCGCTCCCCTTTTATTCATCTCAAGCCTTTGGATTGAGTAAATGAAGGATAAACTCCCAACTAACACTTCTGGATTTCTTTCCTCCTCCACCCCTCCATTACTCCAGTCAATCTAACTAACAAACTCTCATATCCGCAACTCAAATTAACTCATAATAATACTAAAACTGTACTCCTTATTTAAATTATACTAATCCATCACTAATTCTTGTTGGGTACCGGAGTAGCGTGCTACTCATCGAAAAGCGCTTCGACGCCTCGTCAGGGGTAGTAAGCGCTATATAAATACGATTACAATTACAATTACTCAGTAGGAAATGGCAGAGCATAGAATATTAAGTACATATCAGCAATGACAGTGAGGTGTTAATATAATGATTGTAGGGAACTGGCTCTCTATGTACTACATCAAAATGAGATATAGGGCCTGATTACAACTTTGGCGGAGGGGATTACTCTGTCCCAAATGTGACAGATATCCCACCTGCCGAATTACGAGTCCATTATATCCTATGGAACTCGTAATTCAGCGGGCGGTTCGGGGGAACCACAGGCTGGACAAGGATGAAGGCCGCCTGCTGCATGTTGCTGCACCGGATGTCTGGTTCCCCAAGGCCAGGGGGCTGTAGGTGCAGGGTACCTTTAGGCATCGGGTATCTTCATCCAGATCCTTCACCGGCAGGGGGGACATCTAGATTTAGTCTGCAGGCGGCGTTGTTGTAGTCAGAAGGGGTCAACCCAGGGTGGACACTAGGTTGGAATCACCTGCTCTAGACTATTGGGCCACCTGGACACGGGGTGGGCATCAGGTACAGAGAGGGCAGGACTTGCGGATGCATGGAGGTTCTGGAGACCTTTGCTGGAGTTCTTTCTGGACAGGGCCGCTGCCCACGGAAGATCTTGGCCTCTGGTGTGCAGGCAGTCTTCTTGGGGCTTTTAAGAGGTTGCTGGTCCTGCAGGATGTATCGCCTTCTTGTAGCAGGGGCTTTAGAAGCTGGGAAAAGGCTGGTAGGGCTGGGTCCAAATCAGTTGGTGTCTTCATCCTTCTCTGCTGGGGTCAGCTTAGCAGTCCTTTTTTCTTTCTTCTCGTTGTCTCCTTGAAGTTGCCAGGAATCTGACTAACTAGGTTAAGGGGAGCCCTTAAATACTGGATTTAGGGGCGTTACAGGGGTCAGAGGGCAGTAGCCATTGGCTACTGTCCCTGAGGGTGACTCCACAATCCGGTGCCCACTCCCTTTGGGGAGGGGGACAGAGGCCAACCCTATTGGTCCCTGTCCTCCAAACCAAGATGGAGGATTCTGCAGGGAGGGGGTCACTTCAGTTCTGGACCACTCAGGGGTGGCCCTAGCTGGAGTGGTCGCTCCTTGTTTTTCCCAATTTTCCCACCAGACTTGCTGCCAAAAGTGGGGGGGCGAGATTCTCCACTAGCTGGAGTGACCTGGGGCACTGTAACAAGAGTCCTGAGCCTTTGAGGCTCACCTCCAGGTGTTACAGTTCCTGCAGGGGAAGTGTGAAACACCTCCACCCAGTCCAGGCTTTGTTTCTGGCCACAGAGAGCACAAAGAGTCTCATCCCATGTGGTCAGAAACTCATCCAGAAGTGGAGGCTGGCACAGACCGGTCAGATCTGCACTAGAAGTTTGACTCAAACTACAGGAGCATCTCTAAGATGCCCTCTGGGTGACTTTTTTTATAAATCCCACACTGGTATCACTGTGGGTTTATTGTGCTGAGAAGTTTCATATCAGACTTTCCAGATTTCAGTGGAGCCATAATGGAGGGTTGGAGTTTGTAATAACAAACTCCCAGCCCATGTACTTTATACGGCCACACTGCACTTACAATGTCTAAGAATGGATTTAGATACTGTAGGGGCATATTGCTCATGCAGCTATGCCCTCACCTGTGGTATAGTGCACCCTGCCTTAGGGCTGTAAGGCCTGATAGAGGGGTGACTTACCTATGCCACGTGCAGTGGTTTGTGGGCATGGCACCCTGAGGGGGGTGCCGTGTCGACTTTGTCTTTTTCTCTCCACCAGCACACACAAGCTGCAATGGCAGTGTGCATGTGTTTGGTGAGGGGTCCCCTAGGGTGGCATAATACATGCTGCAGCCCTTGAGGACCTTCCCTGGCCACAGAGTCCCTGCAGCATGGGTACCTTTTACAAAGGACTTAGCTGTGTGCCCGGTGGGTGCCAATTGGGGAAATAATAGTACAGTTTTGGGAAGGAACACTTGTGCTGGGGCCTGATTAGAAGGATCCCAGCAGACTCTCAGTCAAGTCAGCATTAACATCAGGAAAAAAATGTGTGGGGGGGTAACAATGCCAAAAGGGGCACTTTCCTACAATGATCCTGTTGGTGTCCAGCAGATGAGGATGATTGCACCTAAGAACCACTGGAACCTGCAGTAATGTGCAAAGCGAAGGTTGAGATACACTACTTAAATGACGTACTGGAAGCAGAAGGACACACAAGGGTAAAAGGAGAAAATAAATAAATACAGGGTTAACAATAACAAAAGTAAAGAGAGAGAGAGAGAAAAAGAAAGAAAGAACACACACACCAGGTGAGTGACTGTAGCAGCAATGAAGAATCATGTACTGCAAATATTGCCAGGTGAGGACACAGGAAGAATTTGTGCTTCCTGAAATAGAGAACTGCAGTGTGAAACTCAGAAGAGAAGATCAGTGCTGGGGGACTCGAAAGCAGTTTCCATGCCGTGTTGCATGCATTTGTGTGTCCCATCTGCCACTGACTTATCTGACATACTTTTTTATGGCATCTTTGGCAGTGCCAAGCGACCCAGCTTAACCATGTTGCTGACTGCATCACACCACATGCTTCTGCTATCTCAGTGAGTCCTATCTCAGGAGAGCACTCCTTACGCAATTCCTGACATTCATACGCTACCTTAAATAGAACATTCAAGCATCTAATTCACAATGTTTTTTTTCTGTGTTTAAGACTGACTTACTTCAGGTTTAGTTGTAACTTACTCCTGAATATCTATGAGTTGGTTGAGGAGATTCCAACAGTTTCAGTAATAAGAGATCTTATTTTTCAATTACAATCACCCAGCACTTCTCATAATATTAGTTTTGTAATCTTTCTGATATAATCACTATGACGTTAGTGGCCAACCTTCACAACATTACCAGCAGTGATCACTTCAGTGAAGGTTTGCCCGCAGTAATGTAAAAAAGGCTGTCAATTTTGAATGCCTCCACATGGATACTACATACAAGCCATAATAAGGCCCTTGGCACCAAGGTCTGTTGCATAAGTTACGACTTTTGCGTAACTCTACAAGGTTAGCTTTCCCACCCACAGGAGTCACTGGTGAACATGGTTTATACACTAGCGATGAATGTGAGAGGCATGCTATTGTAACCCCGCAAAACACTATTCAGTGTGTAATTGACATAGAAGCATTGCTTTTGGGTTACTAACAATCCCATAAAGGGATCAGGGGCACTGTGGAAACAGCAACAACCTTATTTAGTTATTCACAGTATCACACACACTGTAATTAAAAAAATGAACAATTATAGGTTACAAATATTTATTACTACAGGAACAATCTTTTTCTCTGTACATCTAAAACTACATCACAGAATAGTATAAAAACAGCAAAAAAAACACATTATAAATAACAAGAATAAAATTAACATTTCCAGCATTGTTAAAACATCATATAAAATTATATCTAGCGGCGTGTATTCATGGGCTGGTTGGGGAGGAAACTCCCTCTGGTGTCACTGCGGAGTAGAGATACAGTTGAGTGACCTTAGCGGATGAGACACATATCAGAGGCTAGGAAAGAGGATAGAGTGAGGGAAGAGTTTGACACCAGGATGGCGATACTGGAGGCTGAGTAGGGCTCCCAGGGTCCAGCCACGCAGGTACAGCCCACGGATGAAAGTACACAATGCACAAACGCAGTGATGTTGGGGTGACGGTACGGCTGTGGCAGAATTTGCTGCACAAGTGAGGTGTTGTGGAAGATAGAGATGGTATGGGGGTATTGGGGAGTTCTCTGGTAAATCCATGAATTGAGGAATTGTATTGTTTATGTATGTTCTTTGACATTAGCGGGAGGAGGTATGGACCTCTTGTGGAGATCGAGGTTGGAAAAATGATAGTTGTGAATATTGTGAAGTTGTCAACTTTGATCCTGGCTTATTGTTGTATATCAGTAAAAACAATATAAACATGATATCTAAAACCTAACATCCTAATGCCTACTTCTGTGCGCTATACTATGAGAGCATAAGGGGCAGAGCAACTTGCAGTCCAGAGTTTCTTAGGGAGAACAGATGCACTGCATACCTTGTTGACAGGCAAAGACTGTCTTTATCAGCAGAGTCATGAAGACAGTGTTCCCCACGAAGGGCAAACACCCACTGCGGTAGCAGTCAGTCAGTCTTCCTCTGGGACATGGCTTTATCAGATTCATGCAAGATGTGTCATCTGGAAAATGTGATGTGTGCTGGTACCAGGTGAGACTGTCTCTAACAGAATCTCGAAAAGTTTCTGGGCGAAGGACCTCTCTCAACAAGTGGTCAAGTGGCAGTCCTATATCCTAAATCTTATCAGAAATTGGAATATCTGACATACATTCTGTGCATCAAGGTATGTGTCCCAAATGTTTCATTATGAACATATAAGGTAAAGGGATGTCGGTTGAGAGTACAGTATTTTAATTATAGTCTGTATGTCTTCTTATTTGACCTTGGCATGGCGAGGAGTAGACATTTGACCCAGACGAATGTTACATTAGTTGCTGTATCTGTGTCATTAATCAAAGAATTTGATGCTATCACACTTCCTAGATAGATGAGGTCTGGCAACATTTGTTTATATAGGCAGACATGGCAATGATTCTGCTTAAATATGGAAATATGGCTGCTTCCATTGTCTACATTTGGGAAGATGCCAATCTCCGTGAACTAAGATGAAGTTTGACCACAGGGACTTTACTTCAGGTGATAATGTAAGTAATAAGTCTCCCCAGTGCTGCATAATTTACCACTAAATATCAACTTTAACTATAATTTATCTATAATTTGGAAATTATGAGTTCTGAACATGGACACATTTTCGTCTCAAATACACACTTTTCAGTATTGGCATACATACATACATTAAATCAACCAAGCAAAAGCTTTAAATTTATAGCCTGGGAAGCAAGCAGGAGAACTTTTTACAGGTAGCTGGAAAGCTATGAGTAACTCACAAGCTAGTTAGAGAAGCCTGAGTTAGTCACACCGGTTCATGGGGAAAAAAGCTTGTGAATTAGGCCCTAAGTGTTCAGGATCTTGACTATCGCTGTGCCACGGGAATCAGGAACATCACTGCATATTGTAGTTAATCACATGGGGAATGGTAAATTCAAGTTAGTTGCTCATAGGCAGTGCAGGCTCCATCCCCATGCACTCCTGATTTACAAATTAGACTGCCCGAGTAAATAAAAGAGGAAAGCTAAGTACTTAGTAATGCACGTACATCAGGTGAGACAATGAAATCAAAGCACCGGGATATCAAGTTTCAAGGGGCATCCATTTCGCTTTTGATGTTGTTTATGCAACATTTCCAGTATATGTCTACACAGGGGGCTGCATTTATTGTAAGACAGTTCAAAGAACACGGTACTAAAACGAAATGATGTAAAGAGCAGAAAAAGCAAGAGAGGTCACATCAGTTTACCAAATGACATGGCAGAGTACAGTGAAACCTAACGTGTCTGTCCAACGAAATAGGATACAGAAATGTCTTGAGGCATGGTCACTGAGTGCATGAAGCAGCCACACTCAGTCATGTGACAGAAGAACAGAGAGCTCAGTACACTGATGCAAAGGTGAATGTGATGCTTAAAGAAATAAAAAATTGACTATACTTAATCTCGAGCCCGCAGGCAAACTGGTTACCTGACGGTGCATATCTACTTAAAGTGGAGCTTTCAGCACTGCAGGAAAGCTCCACAAAGCACAGTCACAGGCAGGGCAGCACTTCTTCCTCAGCTATCAGCTCTTCTCCAGGCAGAGGTTCCTCTTGGTTCCAGAAGTGTTTCTAAAGTCTGTAGATTTGGGTGCCCTTCTTAATCCCATTTTAGTCTTTGAAGTCACCTTTCTTCAAAGGGGACTCACACCTACTTGTGAAATCCTGCCTTGCCCAGGCAAGGCCTCAGACACACACCAGGGGGTTGGAGCCGGCATTGTCAGAGACAGGCACAGTCCTTTCAGATGAGAGTGACCACTCCACCCCTCCCTCCTAGCAGAGATGGCTAATCAGGAAATGCAGGTTACACCCCAGCCCCCTTTGTGTCACTGTCTAGTGCGAGGTGAAAAACAACCCAACTGTCAAACTGACCCAGACAGGGAATCCACAAACAAGGCAGAGTCACAGAATGGTTTAAGCAAGAAAATGCTCACTTTCTAAAAGTGGCATTTTCAAACGCACAATCTTAAAATCAACTTTACGAAAAGATGTATTTTTAAATTGTGAGTTCAGGGACCCCAAACTCCACATGTCCATCTACTCTCTAGGGGAATCTACACTTTAATCATATTTAAAGGTAGCCCCCATATTATCCTATGAGAGAGACAGGCCTTGCAACAGTGAAAAACGAAGTTGGCAGTATTTCACCGTCAGGACATATAAATCACATTACTATATGTCCTACCTTATCCATACATTGCACCCTGCCCTTGGGGCTACCTAGGGCCTATCTTAGGGGTGCCTTACATGTAAGAAAAGGGAAGGTTTAGGCCTGGCAAGTGGGTACACTTGCCAAGTCGAATTTACAGTGTAAAAATACACACCCAGACACTGCAGTGGCAGGTCTGAGACATGATTACAGAGCTACTTATGTGGGTGGCACAACCAGTGCTGCAGACCCACTAGTAGCATTTGATTTACAGGCCTTGGCACCTCTAGTGCACCTTACTAGGGACTTACTAGTAAATCAAATAGGCCAATCATGGATAAACCAATTACATACAATTTACACGGAGAGCATATGCACCTTAGCACTGGTTAGCAGTGGTAAAGTGCTCAGAGTTGAAAAGCCAACAGCAACAGGTCAGAAAAAAAATAGGAGGCAAAAAGACTGGGGATGACCCTGCATAAGCAAAAGTCCAACAAGTGACCTTAGCGGATGAGACACATATCAGAGGCTAGGAAAGAGGATAGAGTGAGGGAAGAGTTTGACACAGGACGGCGATACTGGAGGTTGAGTAGGGCTCCCAGGGTCCAGCCACGTGGGTACAGACCACGGATGAAAGTACACAATGCACAAACGCAGTGATGGGGGGTGACGGAACGGCTGTGGCAGAATTTGCTGCACAGGTGAGGTGATGTGGAAGATAGAGATGGTATGGGGGTATTGGGGAGTTCTCTGGTAAATCCATGAATTGAGGAATTGTATTGTTTATGTATGTTCTTTGACATTAGCGGGAGGAGGTATGGACCTCCTGTGGAGATCGAGGTGGGAAAAATGATAGTTGTGAATATTGTGAAGTTGTCAACTTTGATCCTGGCTTATTGTTGTATATCCGTTAAAACAAAAAAACATGATATCTAGAACCTAACATCCTAATGCCTACTTCTGTGCGCTATACTATGAGAGCATAAGGGGCAGAGCAACTTGCAGTCCAGAGTTTCTTAGGGAGAACAGATGCACTGCATACCTTGTTGACAGGCAAAGACTGTCTTTATCAGCAGAGTCATGAAGACAGTGTTCCCCACGAAGGGCGAAATACCACTGCGGTAGCAGTCAGTCAGTCTTCCTCTGGGACATGGCTTTATCAGATTGATGCAAGATGTGTCATCTGCAAAATGTGATGTGTGCTGGTACCAGGTGAGACTGTGTTTGACAGAATCTCGAGCAATATTCTGGGCGAAGGACCTCTCTCAACAAGTGGTCAAGTGGAAGTCCTATATCCTAAATCTTATCAGAAATTGGAATATCTGACAAACATTCTGTGCATCAAGGTATGTGTCCCAAATGTTTCATTATGAACATATAAGGTAAAGGGATGTCGGTTGAGAATACAGTATTTTAATTATAGTCTGTATGTCTTCTTATTTGACCTTGACATGGCGAGGAGTAGACATTTGACCCAGACGAATGTTACATTAGTTGCTGTATCTGTGTCATTAATCAAAGAATTTGATGCAATCACACTTCCTAGATAGATGAGGTCTGGCAACATTTGTGTATATAGGCAGACATGGCACTGATTCTGCTTAAATATGGAGATATGGCTGCTTCCATTGTCTACATTTGGGAAGATGGCAATCTCCGCGAACTAAGATGAAGTTTGACCACAGGGACTTTACTTCAGGTGATAATGTAAGTAATAAGTCTCCCCAGTGCTGCATAATTTACCACTAAATATCAGCTTTAACTATAATTTATCTATAATTTGGAAATTATGAGTTCTGAACATGGACACATTTTCGTCTCAAATACACACTTTTCAGTATTGGCATACATACATACATTAAATCAACCAAGCAAAAGCTTTAAATTTATAGCCTGGGAAGCAAGCAGGAGAACTTTTTACAGGTAGCTGGAAAGCTATGAGTAACTCACAAGCTAGTTAGAGAAGCCTGAGTTAGTCACACCGGTTCATGGGGAAAAAAGCTTGTGAATTAGGCCCTAAGTGTTCAGGATCTTGACTATCGCTGTGCCACGGGAATCAGGAACATCACTGCATATTGTAGTTAATCACATGGGGAATGGTAAATTCAAGTTAGTTGCTCATAGGCAGTGCAGGCTCCATCCCCATGCACTCCTGATTTACAAATTAGACTGCCCGAGTAAATAAAAGAGGAAAGCTAAGTACTTAGTAATGCACGTACATCAGGTGAGACAATGAAATCAAAGCACCGGAATATCAAGTTTCAAGGGGCATCCATTTCGCTTTTGATGTTGTTTATGCAACATTTCCAGTATATGTCTACACAGGGGGCTGCATTTATTGTAAGACAGTTCAAAGAACACGGTACTAAAACGAAATGATGTAAAGAGCAGAAAAAGCAAGAGAGGTCACATCAGTTTACCAAATGACATGGCAGAGTACAGTGAAACCTAACGTGTCTGTCCAACGAAATAGGATACAGAAATGTCTTGAGGCATGGTCACTGAGTGCATGAAGCAGCCACACTCAGTCATGTGACAGAAGAACAGAGAGCTCAGTACACTGATGCAAAGGTGAATGTGATGCTTAAAGAAATAAAAAATTGACTATACTTAATCTCGAGCCCGCAGGCAAACTGGTTACCTAACAGTGCATATCTACTTAAAGTGGAGCTTTCAGCACTGCAGGAAAGCTCCACAAAGCACAGTCACAGGCAGGGCAGCACTTCTTCCTCAGCTATCAGCTCTTCTCCAGGCAGAGGTTCCTCTTGGTTCCAGAAGTGTTTCTAAAGTCTGTAGATTTGGGTGCCCTTCTTAATCCCATTTTAGTCTTTGAAGTCACCTTTCTTCAAAGGGGACTCACACCTACTTGTGAAATCCTGCCTTGCCCAGGCAAGGCCTCAGACACACACCAGGGGGTTGGAGCCGGCATTGTCAGAGACAGGCACAGTCCTTTCAGATGAGAGTGACCACTCCACCCCTCCCTCCTAGCAGAGATGGCTAATCAGGAAATGCAGGTTACACCCCAGCCCCCTTTGTGTCACTGTCTAGTGCGAGGTGAAAAACAACCCAACTGTCAAACTGACCCAGACAGGGAATCCACAAACAAGGCAGAGTCACAGAATGGTTTAAGCAAGAAAATGCTCACTTTCTAAAAGTGGCATTTTCAAACGCACAATCTTAAAATCAACTTTACGAAAAGATGTATTTTTAAATTGTGAGTTCAGGGACCCCAAACTCCACATGTCCATCTACTCTCTAGGGGAATCTACACTTTAATCATATTTAAAGGTAGCCCCCATATTATCCTATGAGACAGACAGGCCTTGCAACAGTGAAAAACGAAGTTGGCAGTATTTCACCGTCAGGACATATAAATCACATTACTATATGTCCTACCTTATCCATACATTGCACCCTGCCCTTGGGGCTACCTAGGGCCTATCTTAGGGGTGCCTTACATGTAAGAAAAGGGAAGGTTTAGGCCTGGCAAGTGGGTACACTTGCCAAGTCGAATTTACAGTGTAAAAATACACACCCAGACACTGCAGTGGCAGGTCTGAGACATGATTACAGAGCTACTTATGTGGGTGGCACAACCAGTGCTGCAGACCCACTAGTAGCATTTGATTTACAGGCCTTGGCACCTCTAGTGCACCTTACTAGGGACTTACTAGTAAATCAAATAGGCCAATCATGGATAAACCAATTACATACAATTTACACGGAGAGCATATGCACCTTAGCACTGGTTAGCAGTGGTAAAGTGCTCAGAGTTGAAAAGCCAACAGCAACAGGTCAGAAAAAAAATAGGAGGCAAAAAGACTGGGGATGACCCTGCATAAGCAAAAGTCCAACAAGTGACCTTAGCGGATGAGACACATATCAGAGGCTAGGAAAGAGGATAGAGTGAGGGAAGAGTTTGACACAGGACGGCGATACTGGAGGTTGAGTAGGGCTCCCAGGGTCCAGCCACGTGGGTACAGACCACGGATGAAAGTACACAATGCACAAACGCAGTGATGGGGGGTGACGGAACGGCTGTGGCAGAATTTGCTGCACAGGTGAGGTGATGTGGAAGATAGAGATGGTATGGGGGTATTGGGGAGTTCTCTGGTAAATCCATGATTTGAGGAATTGTATTGTTTATGTATGTTCTTTGACATTAGCGGGAGGAGGTATGGACCTCCTGTGGAGATCGAGGTGGGAAAAATGATAGTTGTGAATATTGTGAAGTTGTCAACTTTGATCCTGGCTTATTGTTGTATATCAGTTAAAACAAAAAAACATGATATCTAGAACCTAACATCCTAATGCCTACTTCTGTGCGCTATACTATGAGAGCATAAGGGGCAGAGCAACTTGCAGTCCAGAGTTTCTTAGGGAGAACAGATGCACTGCATACCTTGTTGACAGGCAAAGACTGTCTTTATCAGCAGAGTCATGAAGACAGTGTTCCCCACGAAGGGCAAACACCCACTGCGGTAGCAGTCAGTCAGTCTTCCTCTGGGACATGGCTTTATCAGATTCATGCAAGATGTGTCATCTGGAAAATGTGATGTGTGCTGGTACCAGGTGAGACTGTCTCTAACAGAATCTCGAAAAGTTTCTGGGCGAAGGACCTCTCTCAACAAGTGGTCAAGTGGCAGTCCTATATCCTAAATCTTATCAGAAATTGGAATATCTGACAAACATTCTGTGCATCAAGGTATGTGTCCCAAATGTTTCATTATGAACATATAAGGTAAAGGGATGTCGGTTGAGAGTACAGTATTTTAATTATAGTCTGTATGTCTTCTTATTTGACCTTGGCATGGCGAGGAGTAGACATTTGACCCAGACGAATGTTACATTAGTTGCTGTATCTGTGTCATTAATCAAAGAATTTGATGCTATCACACTTCCTAGATAGATGAGGTCTGGCAACATTTGTTTATATAGGCAGACATGGCAATGATTCTGCTTAAATATGGAGATATGGCTGCTTCCATTGTCTACATTTGGGAAGATGCCAATCTCCGTGAACTAAGATGAAGTTTGACCACAGGGACTTTACTTCAGGTGATAATGTAAGTAATAAGTCTCCCCAGTGCTGCATAATTTACCACTAAATATCAGCTTTAACTATAATTTATCTATAATTTGGAAATTATGAGTTCTGAACATGGACACATTTTCGTCTCAAATACACACTTTTCAGTATTGGCATACATACATACATTAAATCAACCAAGCAAAAGCTTTAAATTTATAGCCTGGGAAGCAAGCAGGAGAACTTTTTACAGGTAGCTGGAAAGCTATGAGTAACTCACAAGCTAGTTAGAGAAGCCTGAGTTAGTCACACCGGTTCATGGGGAAAAAAGCTTGTGAATTAGGCCCTAAGTGTTCAGGATCTTGACTATCGCTGTGCCACGGGAATCAGGAACATCACTGCATATTGTAGTTAATCACATGGGGAATGGTAAATTCAAGTTAGTTGCTCATAGGCAGTGCAGGCTCCATCCCCATGCACTCCTGATTTACAAATTAGACTGCCCGAGTAAATAAAAGAGGAAAGCTAAGTACTTAGTAATGCACGTACATCAGGTGAGACAATGAAATCAAAGCACCGGGATATCAAGTTTCAAGGGGCATCCATTTCGCTTTTGATGTTTATGCAACATTTCCAGTATATGTCTACACAGGGGGCTGCATTTATTGTAAGACAGTTCAAAGAACACGGTACTAAAACGAAATGATGTAAAGAGCAGAAAAAGCAAGAGAGGTCACATCAGTTTACCAAATGACATGGCAGAGTACAGTGAAACCTAACGTGTCTGTCCAACGAAATAGGATACAGAAATGTCTTGAGGCATGGTCACTGAGTGCATGAAGCAGCCACACTCAGTCATGTGACAGAAGAACAGAGAGCTCAGTACACTGATGCAAAGGTGAATGTGATGCTTAAAGAAATAAAAAATTGACTATACTTAATCTCGAGCCCGCAGACAAACTGGTTACCTGACGGTGCATATCTACCATGCCCCTGAAAGAATGGCTCTACAGAGGAAAGTATTCTTCATTCAGGGTCTATTGTTCTGCTTCAATATCAGGTTCTTCTCTTGAAGGCAAACAGTTTTGCTTTTTTGAAGTTAATAGGAGCCATGCTCAGTTCAAGACTTAGCTATTGAGAAGCCTCATTTGTTCACTTCCCGCCATAAGGGTCCGCAGTCTGGAACAGAAGGACGTGAGAGCCTCAAAGTACTAAGCTGAATGACATTTCGGCAGACGGAAATAATGTAGGCATGGTTGGTTCTGTGACATTATATTTTGTTGACCCTTCCTGCATGCATAGGTTGGTCTCCTAACCCACTCTTACCCCGATGTTGAGAAGTGGGATCTGGCAGATTATCGTCCGCCGCTCCTCTGATCCACAGATGCAAGGGGCTGATGCTTTTCTCTTTAAGCAACACAGTAGATTCCTAGGATAGGTGGAACTGGATTGAGCTGCCGGCAGAGGCGCAGGAGAAAGGAGCTGTCAAGGTGAATGTGACTCCTCTGTCAAAAGAGAAGTGTTCCATGAGATCCCTGAGGGCAAGTGTTAGGGCATTATGGCTGTCTCCTTCGGAGGGTGTCTTACCTCATCCTAAAGTGCAGTATGGCTGTCTCCTAAGGAGTTTCAATGGTATATTTCCCTAATTTACTTTGATGTAGCTGACACCGTTAAGGCTTCTCTGTCTTTCTTGACTTCACGCAGAGTTACAACAACTCAAAGATCATTGTGTTTGCATCTCCTGCAGAGGCTGATTGGGTTATGCATACTGTGCTCAAGGTAGAAACTGCTTTGCACTTCTCCACTTTCCTGTTTGCCAATCATCTCTTGGTTATTTTCCATCCATAGACCCTTGAGGAGTTTATTGGCATTGATGGCTCCTTCCAGAGGATGCCCGCACCGCCATTCAGCAGGCAGCTGTCCCCGGGCACCCAAGCTGCTATTCACCGGGTAGCGACGGAAACAGGCCTGGGAGCTGAACCAGCCTTGAAGGCACCACCGACACAGCAACAGCACTACCTGCAGCGGGAAGACTCCCTGAGCCCATGTGGCATGGTGATTGACAGCTCTGGAGAGGCGGGCGCCAGCTGCAATGAGAGGCGGTCATCATGCTCCCCTCAACCACCTCCGATGCTCTACCTAGGTCCTCACTTCAAGGCACGGAACAGCGGGCAGAAAAACTCAAGGAGGAAACGGGACCTGGTGCTCTCAGTGAGTTTGGAGAACAGAGGGCAGGGGGATTGCAACTGTGCTTAACTTACAGATGTCATACAAAGGGTGCGAAGTTGCTTACAGCCCTTAACTGCTTTCGATAGCTAATAATACAGGTACATGAGTTTAGTAACACAAGTTGCACTGGCAGTTGGTGTGATTTGGAGCTCATCCACCATGGTGCTTACAATAACAGAAGGTAGGCAGAAGAGGTGAGAAAGCATTCTCTTCAAAACTTAAAATAACAATAGTCAGAGGCACTAGGGGTGAGAGAGAGCTTCCTGGAGAGCTGAGGGTAACAGAACGCATCCTGGCACAGGTGGGGCACTTAGGGTGAGATGGAGTGGACAGTAATACAAGTAATACGGACGTGTTGTTAGAGGGGACTTTTAGATCTTTGTGCACAACAGTTCCTCTAGACTGCAGACGTCCTCATACATTGCACAGAACACTGAACACGCATCCAACACAGTACAAATATTCCATAAGTTGGTTATCACGACCTCCAATAGATGACAAAAACAGACTCCAGTCTGTGACAGAATCCTCGAGCCCTGGGAATAAAAGTGCCTGACCCTGACAGTGCTACAGACGGTGGGTAGGAAGTCAAAGAGAGACTGGCCGCAAAAAGATAGCACCTTGTTGAGCTTGCACATTATGAAATCTTGTGGTATAAAAGGAGCTTCTTCACACTCCCATGCAGAACGTACAGCAACACACAGCATACAGGCTTAAAGGAGGAGACTGAACTGTGCAGATTTTACAGTACAAAGGTTACAGAGGCACATGAGGTGGGAGTGAGCTACCCTCAGTGACTACCATAACATAATAATACTGACACAAAATAAGTGATAGTTCCTGGCCTCATAGTTGACCCTTCGGTGTATTAATATGAATTGTTGCAGGATAAAAATGCAAGTACATGGTGGGGTTATTGGGTAAGTGTGGTAGGAAATTCTATTTAATCTGAGTCCTGTTAATGTCTGTACTGTGGTCCTATGCTCTTCTAATCAGCTTTTTAATTTTCTTTTTTATTTCTTTCGTTAGAAACTGGTGCATAATGTTCACAACCACATTTCCAACAATACAAGATTCAATGGCTCTGAGAGGTAAGAGGAGGGACTGGGCACACCCATCTTGTCTTCCATATGAAGCGTTCATCCATAGTCTAATCAAATGTCATTCTTAAATATACTCTGCCCACTTTCTTCACATTATGTTCTCCTGCACTCTCTATCGCCCCTCCTCCAGTTGCTCTGCTCATCTGCTTTCAATATTTTCATTTCCTCTGCTTCTCTTTCAAATTATCCCATAGCAACAGCATTTCCGGACATATATCCTTCATTTTAATTAAAATAGTTTTATAATTTTCTTTCTTCCCAAATCCTCCCACTTTAGTGGAAAGGGGTCTCCCAACCCTAGACACGAAGAGGGTATTGATGGATTGTCTGGACACCAGTAGCAATTCTGGAAGGGCGAAACATCTCTTGGTCTGTAAAGCTCTTCACATACTATGCAGTCAGTCGCAACATTCAGAGTTTTGCATTGCCACTTGCTACTGGAATGTGAATTGTTCCCTCCCAGTGGCATTGCTGCTTTGCTCAAGAACATGCTTATTACCGAGAACTGCAAAGCAGTCAGATCGATGTCTGTCCACACGTTTGCATGTACCTACTCTGCAAGAAATACTTACATGGTCCATGGTTCCCTTATAGGATCAATTAACTATTTAAAAAAGAGAGAGTGAAGCCAGGTGGGTTGTTTATCAGTATTACTAAAAAAGAAGCTTGTCTGTATTTCAAAAGTGTTCCAATATGCACCGGTATGCTGGGCTTCTCAGTACAAATAAATTGGATCAGATACCATACAGCAAGGTGTTAAAATGCCATATGCCTGCCATCTAGAAAACACAGACATCCCAACTTGGGACATAAAGGCTTTAATAAAGGTCTGAAATGTTTGGTGTCGGGGAGCAGACAGATAAACTTATGTGGAGGGATATTCCAGACCCTTTGATTAGATACAGTAAAACAACAATTGCTGTGATGGATCAACATGAAGGGGCAGGAACCAGAAACATTATTATATCATCTGATAGGTTGATGTCAAATATTATGGTTTGAGAGGCACACGCCTGACATTTTAGCTGAACATTAATGAATGAGGCTTAGGTAGATCGGCTTTCCTAACCGCAGCAGTCAGCCAATAAAGATGGGTCAGAGCTGCAGGGGGCTGTATCTGTCTTTGCAGTTGTTAACAAAACACACCCCTGTATTCTGGGCTCGTAGAAACGTCTCAAGATGTTTCTATGAGTAATATGATGATGTATAGCAACAGCAAAGTGGAAATTCTTTAAACACAAGCCGTTTAAAAATGTTTATTGATCGGTAACAATAAACAACCTACAGAGATTCACAGTTAAAAGAAAACGCTACTCTCTTTATTGCACAGGTGGCATTTACCAGTTGGTTAAATATGGTATTAAGAGCAGAATGCAGTGTGGCAGTTTGGGACTAAGGGTGCAATTTAGAGTTGGGCAAAAAGGAAAGATCCTCAAATGTCCGTGAGAAGTTAATTTTCTATTAACACCCAACTTGAAATCAGTCCCTTGGGGCTAAAGATAAGCTTCAGTACTCAGGCTGTTCAAGCAAGAAGAGGCCAGTATAGCAGGGATCAGACTGAATTTTACTACACATCCTCACAAGACACACAATGTGACCTGCCTTGACCTTGCCGTCAGTCGATCAGTGTGTCAGATTTAAAGGCCTTTGCATCACAAATGCACAAGTGATGCAATACAGCAGTAGCTGACCTTGAAAACAAGCTGGGCCCTTTGATCCCTTTTTCGGGGACGAAAGGACAAACACTTCACGGTCCTGGTGGTGGTCGTTTGGAACAATGTCCCTCTTCCACGAGCGCTCAACCAGAAATGAATGGTATTCAAAGAAATCTGTAAACCCAGGCTCTGCACCAACACCTTGACCCTCCAGATCCCCAACCCCAGCGGCAAAACATCTGACAGCAAACGATTAAACATTTCTGGAGAGCTTACAAACTGAACACAGAAAATTGACTTAGAGATGAGCACAACCATTGCATAGCACAAATGCCCGCTCAGAATGACAATAGAATATATACCCTCTCCAGCCCCACAGACCTTCCCATTAATCCCTGACTTTCCTCATCTGCCTAAAGATAACCCCCCCAACCTTCACTGTCTGCCTTCTCATTGAGTTCCCCCTCACATACCCCAGTTTTTTCTATCCCGCATGTAAGTACAGAAACAATGACCGCTACTAGTCCAGCCCTTCTATCTCCACTCCTACCCCCTCAAAGCTTCCCCTACTCGCTCTCTCTGACAACATCAAGTTCCCTGCCTGCCCCTCACCAATTGTTCCTTCATTCCCTCAGCCTCTGTCCCTGCGACTATCTCACAACTGCCACCTCTCTTTCAGCACCTATGAATTGGTGCTCCCAGTTTATCCCAATTCCCTCCCCCTTAAATTCAACAAACTGCCCATGCAACACAGTCATCCATCTACATTCTGCCCCCCCTATAGTTTGTTACTGCTCTCTCCTGCACAGCCACGCCATCTCCATTGCCTATCTACCTCTTTACACTAGACATCAGCATAAACCCCCTCCCTCCACCAACTTTAACATCCCTGTCCCTTCCCTCTTTCGGCCTACCTTTATGCATACTCTCCCTCGCCACACTATCGCTGCGGTTGTATGTTGGAACAGCGCATACATTTACAACGACTCCATTACCACGCACATGCAACTACCACGAAGTACATTAGAACACGTCATTATAACAGTCTCTGATGTGAATACATTAAAGGTACCCCTATAATGCATGTATTTACGCCGCATACAAACACCACGCAAATCTCACCCAAACAACAACATTATATTAGATATTGTGCTTTGTTGCAACAAATCGTAAAACGAATTTTTTGAAAAAGTTATGTTTAAAAAAAAAGAACGCACTTGCATCCCGTGCCCCGGAACCCACACCTCACCAGGCAAAATCCCACCAATTTCAACCCCAAAAACATGCAAAACCGCCACCTCGCCCCAGGCTTCTATCACGGCTGAACCCGCGTAAACCAACTAGGGCCAAAATGCACCTTTTCTTGCACCGATTCACTTCAAATAAAAAGCTCAAAATGCTCTCACATCCCAGCTCCTCACACACAAAAGCACACGACTCATGAGCAACTTGAACCCCCTCGTAACGCACCTCAAAAACATGCAAATTTGATACTATTATAGGGCCCATATGCCTCTTTCTCCACCAAAACACAGGGCCCCAACAAACAATTCCCCTGAACCAATCCATTCCCAAAAAGCACAGTGATAGCTCACATCCCTAGGAATAACTGACAGAAGCCCCGTCACCCTATCTCTAATAGAACCCCATTAAACAGTACCCCAAACACATCCACAACTGCAACCATAGGATAAAATTGAAGCGCGACTCTAACTTCAAAAATTCCTTTCGACCCCTTCCCCCAAACTGATCCTGATCGAACATAAAGGAACAGTTTTCCCAGTCACCCCTACAACCACACAAACCCCGAACCTCTACCTTTACTTCAACCCATGTCAGTAAATCCTCAAATACCCCCGACTCCTGCCCATTCAAACCAATGCAGTTTCAACAGTGAAGCCACATGCATTCAAGCACTCCGAAAACAGTTGAATACCAGCTCCACTCACTCTCATGCATGGAAACACCCGACCGGACCGTCACCCAGAAGACAACTCTTTTACCCACAAAAAGACACAACTCAGCCCCATTCCACAAAAATCCTTGTCAACGATATTGAGAAGGACATTAATGTATTTCTCATAAATACAAAGTGGATAATTCAAATATATATTTTTGTTAATATACATTTGTGATTTAGTAATTTAACAAATTATCTTGTCGTGTATTGGCCATGGATACCTCAATATTGCCACCTCCGCAATTTTTACCTTATTTTGAAGTACCGTCGATAGAATGGGAAGAGTGGATTGATATTTTTGATAACTGTTTGAAAGCACTGGATGGTCAAGAATTTACCCCTAGAAGGAAAAAAGCAATATTATTGAACTCATTAGGAAAAGAGGGGCAACATATCTTCATATATTTGCCAGTTGCTATGAGTGATGCAGGACAAGCTACCAAAGACAAATTTGTGGAGGCAAAAAGAAGACTGAAAGTGAGATTCTCTAAAAGTACAAATATAGTAATGCGCAGCTATAAGTTCTATACTCAGCCTCAAAGGGAAGGTGAATTCATCGCTGATTTTGTGACATGATTAAGAGAGTTATCTATAAAATGCAAATTTGGGGCAATGATGGATGAAATGATTAGAGACCAATTGGTTGCACAATGTAGAAATAAGAACATTCAGGACAGACTTTGGGCAATGAGAGACCTGTCTTTAAAGGATGCAATTGAAGTGGCTAAAGTTATTGAAGAATCAGACTATTGTATGCTTGAATTTAATAGAAAAGATGCAAGGGAAGAAACTCAAGTCTCACCATTGAGTGCAGATGTAGCTGTTATGGGGCAAAAAAAAGGTAGTTATAAAACTTCAAAATATGGTATGCTTGCTAAGTCTCTGTACAAAGTCTGCAGCAAATATGGGAGCCCATATCACAACTCTAACTCTAATCATTGTTATGCCATAGGTAAAGAGTGCAGAAGTTGTGGTCGTAAAGGCCACTTCACCAGGATGTGTAAAGATAAAGGAGTTAAGAAAGGAAAAGTAGCAACATTATCAGAAGAAGTCTCTGACACATCAGATTTGACTGTGGATAGAGTTTTATGTGTTGGCGACCAAATTGAACTACTTGGAAGGAAAAATAGACAGAAAGCGTTATTTACAATTAAAGGAAAAGATGTAGAATTGATGAGCGATTCAGGGTCATTGTATACTATAATCAAATAATTAATTAATAAATAACTGGATATATGTCAACAGATATAAAGTTTAAGGACCGGCAAATAAAAAAGAAAAGTCTACGTTGCAAAAATGGGACTTCCAATTTTAGGCTGGCTCCATCAATATGATTTGAACATTGTGAGATTTCTACTAAGAAAACTATAGCAACATTACGTAAAGTTTTTCTGGAGGAGGGTTTTCCAAGAGTCTTGATAACTGACAATAGTACACAATTGACCTCAAAGGAGATGCGTTATTTTTTACTATCTTGTGGCATTAAACATTCACACTGCGTTGTATAATCCACAAGCAAATGGCATTGTAGAATGGGTTTATCGTATGATTAAGGGTGCTTTACAACTTGCATTCACTAATGGTATGGATGAAGAAAATTTGATATATGATTTAGTGTGGGCGTATCGTATTGCTGCAAATTCAAGCACTAATGAAGTACCCTTTATGAAGATGAGAGGTAGGACACCTACAACTAAATTGAATCCTTCGTGGATGCAAAGCCTGTTGGAAGAAAGATGTAATAAAGAGGGTACCAAAAAAAATATTCATTCTAGTGATACAGGAAAAATTCAACCAGGTGATTTAGTAAAGGCTAAGGAGGGGCTCATCAAGAGAGGTGTGGGAAGATTTAGAGGCCCGTTTCAAGTAAAGGAGGTTCATAGAGGGCATGTTGTGTTGAGAAATGGTGAATGCTGGAATTTGAGGAGAGTTGCCAAATATGGAAAGGAAGGCATTTAGAGGAGTTCACTTGACAAGAATGTTTGCAATGGATATATCATGAAGAGAAATTAGGATTTGTTGGGGAGCAATTATGAGTTAAAAAAGGATATAAGAGATATACAGGTTGGTGATTTGTGTTCAGAAAATGGTAACAATGAAGGATTACATTCTACAAGATCGGCTCCTATTGTTAGCAAGTTTTCTGGTACAATAACTAGATTGAGGAAACCTCCAAAATATTTATCTGATTATGTACAATGAGTTAAGTATTGTTTATTCATCATACAGTGGGTTCATGTTGTTATTTTTTGTTTTAAATATATATATATATATTTTTTTCTTTTACTTATAGCTTTGTTTGTTGTAATTTTGCTTCTTTTGTGTTCTGAATTCCAAGGAGGAGGATGGTTTGTGATCTAATGTGAGTTCTGTTATCTTGCATATGTCAGTTCTCTTACCTTGGTGATGGATTGAATGTGTGTTCTCTGCCAGTGACAGTTGCGGCTGGCTGGTGATGGGAGAGTCATGTTGAACAAAGCGATCGTACATTAAAAACCATCTGAAATATTACAGACTCAGGATCATTACAACATAATCTCACCATCAACTAACAGTTAATAGCTTTCCTAGAAGCTTTAGAAACTGAAATAGCAATTTGCTAGAGCCTGTAACATTCATTAGTGAAATGACCAGATATTAATCAAGTGTTGCCCAAGATCTCAAACAGTCTTCAGAAAGGGATCTAACACTTTGAGAAATGTTTTGACCCTTGAGGTTACGGCCGCTTTGTAATCACCAAAGGTCAAGGGCTGTATTGTTGTTATGTCAGCTGCACTTCTGCATTTGATCAGGTGAACAGATCAACTGTATGACAAAAATTGGTAAAATACAACATCTATCCAAGATTGGTGATTTTGACAAGAGTTTTATGAGGATTCATGGGTGCAGGTCCCAAAATAATCTTGGTTGAAATAAGGCTATATTTTGTCGGCCATGCGTTTTAACTGTTATCTGGCTGGCTTGAACAAGTATTTACAACAGACCAAATGATTCCCACCTAAACTGGGGGTGAGGGTGGGGGAGGGCTACCAGTATTGTGCCTAGCCTAAGCTGATGATTTATTCCTGTTGAGTCAGACACCCTTAGGGCATGAGCATATTTGGAATCATTGGTATCTTAAACTTGTTATGAATGTCAGCAAGCCCAAAGGGATGGTCTTTGGAAAGAGTAGGACCAATCATTCTTGAGTCACTGACCTAAAGTTGGAACAAGTTGAGTAGTAAATTTTACTCCCACCTTGAGCTGAAGGGCATATCTGAATGATATTTTGACCAAAGTAGCATGAACTTGTAGGAACTGCAAGAGATTCCACTCTACACAGGCTGAGCTTTTGAATAGCAAGACAGTTCCCAATGAGTTTTATTGCACTCTAGTCATTGTGACTCTGTCCGCAGCAAAGATAGAATTACTGGGATTTGCAAACATTTCCCCACGTGGCAAGTACTGACTCACTCTCGATGCCAGTGTTTGCCCGGTGGTGATTGACACTTTTTTTATCAGGGCTGCTACCCTGTACACCCGATCTCCTGTTGTCAGGCATTTCCCAATCTAAAATCGTAGCACTGTTTAATAAGGCACCTCAGAACAGGCGTGAAATGTTCGTCAGCAGGAACAATACAACACAAGCTCTACATACCTACTTGACTTGCCGACATTTCACCACTTGACAAATACCAACTCACTCTCGACTTACCTGAATGCAAACTGCCCAGCACTCAGACTCTCACCACAACATAGAATTTTCCTATCACCTACACCGTGCTCATAATCACTGGGCAAGTCAGTGCAGTGGTCTGGGCCAACAAGAATCAAGATACCAGTTTCACATGCTGTCGGGTTACTCAGGGCAAGTTTACATGTTTGTTTACCACGCAGAGGACATTCCTGTGCCCAACAGGGACCTATCATGGGAAGTAGGAAAGCATGATGCCAGGAGTGGAAAGAGTTGAGGATAAAAAAGAGGAAAGAGAAGGGAAAAAAAGGGCAGGCAGAGACAAAGGATTGAGAAATAGAGTGTGACTGAGAAGAAATATGAAGGAGAGGTAAACTGCGCCCAGCACATGAAAAAGGAGGGACTACAGCTTTCCATGTCTTGAAACTAGAGTAAACCAAAAAGGTGAAACAGTAAATCTGAGGTTTTGTATGAAACATTATTATGTACCATTTGAGCTCCGCAGAGCATTTCATTTACTAATGCTTAGCAAATTAAAGAAGTGCAAATGTGCAAAGTCATATGATTTTGAAGTCAATTCACTGTCTTGAGTGTGATGCAGAGAAGGTCCGTTACGTTCATTTATAGTTGAAGACATCTTCCAGTGGCTCTGACGCACTTTGATGCTATGTAAAATGATCCATGTCAAACCGAAGATTTCTCTCCATATTGAGGGGAATAAGAGCCACCTCGGATCAAATATGGTTGTTTTCTAAACTTCATGTGATACAGAAAGGGTTTGTGTTTTCTTGCTTTCATGAGAAGAATGGTATAATCAAGCATTGAGTAAATACCCATCTTAAAAATAGCTGGTGAGGCCAAGGGATCTTTTCTGCCACATGCATCCAATACTTTTATGCCAGATTCCAAGTATGGATTAAATATGGCGCTTTCATTGGTATAACATCTTGGTAGCTCCTGAAGCTCTAAAATATAAATACAACACTGCTTTCTGTATATGAGAAAAACTGTTGTACTATAATGACCTACTGAACTGGACAGTGATCACTGTGCCTACGTTAAAGTATGCAGATGTCAGGAGACAAGTATAGGTTTCTTTAGGCAGATTTATTGGCTGTAATAATTAAGTGAATACAGTGTATTAAAGTTGAGACAAGTCTTCACTTCCTCCATAGTGGTTTGTTCTCTGGTGGAGTTCTTTTAACTGATGAGCTGCTGGAATTTAGTTGGTCATCTTACTTCCATATCTAGTCCTAATACACCCCTAGTCCTACTACAGTACTGGGGTATAGGCCATCAACCAGGATTACCCAGTCATCTCTATTATGGGGTTTTCTTTCAATCTGACTCCAGGTGTAACCATCTCCTTGCAGTCAGCCTCAAAGCCTCAGCACCAGGTGTTCTTGGTCTTCCTCTTTTCCTTTTCCCTTGAGAGAATGCGGGCTCCACGCTTCCTTGAGAGTTCGAAGTGAGGGCTTACCTGGTGGTGTTTGATGCTGGCTTGCAGAGGGTATTACCAATTCAGTCCTAATGTCTTTTAAAGATTTCTTCAGGAGCAGGGAGTTGGAAAGTCTGTTACCATAGATTGTTGTTGCTGTTGGTGTTTGGGCAGCAGACTTGGAAGATTTTCTCAGATAGGTGTTGATGAAGGCATGGCCTTTGTTGGTGATCACTGTTGTCCTCCAAGTTTCTACTCCATACAGAAGAATTGCTTTTTACATTGGTGTTAAAAGGCTGATCTTGGTTTGCAGAGTTAGGTCCTTGGAGCTCCAGATTTTCTTTAGCTGAAGGAAGGGAGTCCGTGTTCTGCCGAATCTTACCTTAACGTATGCATCTGTGTAACTCTGCTTGTCTATGACACTGCCCAGGTAGATGAAGGCCTCAGCCTCTTCTGGTGCATCACCTGCAAGAGTGAATGCAGTTGTGCTGCCCGTGTTAGCCTTTAGGATTTTGTTTTTTCCCCTGTGGATGTTGAGGCCAAGCTGGGCTGATGTGGCTGCCACTTTGTTGGTCTTCTCTTGCATCTGCAGATGGATATAGGAGAATAGGGCCAGGTTGTCTACAAAGTCCAGGTCGTTGAGCTACATCCACGGTGTCCACTGGATCCCATTTGTTCTCCTTGCTGTGGATGTCTTCATGATCCAATCAGTGGCCAACAGGAAGAGAAACGGTGAGTGCAAACAACATTGGCAAACTCCGGTCCTCACTTTGAAGGCTTCTGTGAGTTGTCTACCATGGACTATCTTGCAGGTCATTCCCTTATAAGAGTTTTGGATGATTCTTACAAGTTTATCTGGCACACCATGGTGCGAAGGAGTTTCCAAAGCGTCTCTCTGTCCACGCTGTTGAATGCCTTCCCATCGTCTATGAAGTTGACTTAGAGGGGGAGTTCCATTCCATCAACTGCTCAATGATGATGCGCAGTGTTGCAATCTGGTTTGTGCAGGATCTATTTTTGTGGAAGCCAGCATGCTGGTCTTGCAACTGAGCTTTGACTTGTTCCTTCATTCTGTTCAGGATTATCACTTTGCTTGGGGTTGATAGAAGACATATCCCTCTGTAGTTTGCATAGTTACTCAGGTCATCCTTCTTGGGGATCTTGATCAGATATCCCTCCTTCCAATCTGATGCCACCTTTTCCTCTTCCCAGAGCCTTCCAAACATTAGGTAGAGAATGTCTCTTCATGTTTCAAGTGCCTCTGCAGGAATGTTGTCAGGTCCTGCTGCCTTCCCATTTCTCAGATGTTTGATGGCTTGCTGTATTTCATACTTGTTTGGTCTGTTGCAGTCGATTGGCAAGTCCTTGTCAGTTGGTTGAATGTCTGGTGGAGACTGAGGCCTGGGCTGGTTCAGCAGTTCTTCGAAATGCTCCACCAATCTAGGTTTTTGGCCATCTTTACCCATGATTATCTTACCTGCCTTTAAAGGCCATTCTGGCTTACTGTATCTGACTGAGTGTTTCTTTGTCATGTCGTAGAGTTCTTTCAAGTTTCCATGGCTTGCTGCTTCCTGAGCTTCTGTGGCAAGACCATTGAAGAATCATCGTTTGTCTGCTTTTAAGCTTCTCTTTGCTTCCTTGTTGGATTTTGTGTATTGAGCTTTCGCTTTTTCTGCTATTGTTCGACTGGTGTTGACTGCAGCTTTCTTTTCCTTTCTTGCTTGGGTTTTGCAGAGAGTCTCGGTGGACATCCATGTCTTATGCTGGTCTTCCTTGGGACCCAGTACCTCCTTGCACGTTGATGGCACTGTTTTTTTAATCTTCTCCCACTGGCCTTCTTCTGGGTCCCTTTCATCCTCTAGTTCTTGCAGGACTTGAAACTTGTTGCTGAGGGTGACTAAGTATTCATTCTGTTTCTGTGCATCTTTGAGGAGAGTGGTGTCTATTGCTGACATTGGTTTGTCGGTTCCATCCTTGCTTTCTTCAGCTTTTGCCTGACCACAAAAAGATTGTGGTCTGACGGCATGTCTGCTCCTCTCGTCTCTCACTTTCTGCAATGACCTCTGGAACGTGTTGTCGATCTAATTATCTGTTGAATGATCTGGTGACATCCATGATACTATATGTATTCTTTTGTACAGGAATACACTAATGCCTTTCACCAGGCTGCTCAGGGCACAGATCTGCAAGCCTTTCACCATTCTCGTTCATGCCGCCAAGGCCATGGTTGCCCATGACTTCTTTGTACTCAATGTTGTTGCTCCCAGTCTTTGCATTGAAGTCCCCCTTCAGTATGGTGACGTCTCTCTCAAGGCATTTCTCTAGGATGGACTGGAGTTTGCTGTAAAGCTTTTTCCTCTTCTTTGCTTTTATTTGTAGGTGCACATTACTGGATAACATTCAGGTTATCCTCTTTTTCTTTGTATGGAAAGTTTCTGTGATGATTCTGGGAAAGTGGGCTTCCCATCCAGTCAGAGCTCTCTTGGTGTTAGCATCAGTGCTGCTCCCTAAGTATCAGGGACGTTCTCTTCCTCGTGTCCAGAATACAGCTTCATTCCTCCTCAAGCCAGTCTTTTCTGTCTGGACTGTGTCCATCTGGTTTTGCTGATGCCAAGCAGGGCAACGTTAGTCATTCCCTTCCATCTTGTTCACCTTTTTTAATATAAATCAGTGCCCTTTGTGATACTTTTTCTCTTATGATAACCTGAAACAAGGAACAGATTCTCGTCACAATTGTCCCATCACACTGTTCACCAGAAAAGTTTGAGTGTACATCAGATGTGAACATGCAGGGATCAGTGAAAGTACTGGTGCACTTTAATCCACAGTGACTCCAAAACCTGCTTATAAGCATAGCCTGGCCTCATTTTCTATGTATCTGTTTCCACTCGAAGTGCTGCGCTTACTTCTTCTGGGATCTATTGAATAGCTCACCAGAAGAACAATCTCACCATATTAATCTCCAACTTTTCTTTGGAATGCTGTTGGCTTATCCTCTGGTTGGGCCGATGCTTATGTGTATTTTGTTGATGAGGTTTCCGAGTCTCAGGCTGTCTGTGCAGCACTGGAACTCATTGTTCCCATAAGAGAGCACATGCCTTCTGGCAACATGCAGCAGTATTTACTATAAGCTGATAGTTTCATATTTGTTACTTTCACTGAGAATTGTCTGTGCCCTCATTATTCTCATACCACTTTGTGCTACTTAGCCTTGTAGGTGAGGCTGATAACGCTTTGTACTTTTTCCATGTAATCGCTTTCACCACTCCCCAATTTGTTTTTCCAAAGCAGGATTCCTTGTTGCAGAAATGTAGGAGCCTCTTTGCTATGTTGCAATCAGGCAACTCCAAAATGATGGATGCTCTTCTAGTCATGCACCTACCCAGCTGTGTTTTGTCACTGAAATAGCGGCTTGTTCTGTCTTGAAGCTGTACTTTGTAGAGACCCTCCTATTTGGACTCGGCATCCCAAGCCTACCTCTCATGGGAATTTACCCTTAATTTGATGCCCTTGTGTTTTTTTATTGATCGGTCTAATAGCTTGAAATATAGTCAGGCTTTCTTTTCAGCAAACCACTGTCAAGGTGTCTTGCAATCCACATGTTGTCTTGTTCTCTTGCTTTACTCTCTGGTATAAATGTTTTACCTTACCTGCATTGCATACCATTTGTAATTGAAGCAATCTGTGTCTGAATAAACTTGTGCATCAGAACTGTGAAGTGTGACATGCTGTCAGATATTGGACTATTGGTGAGATGGGGCTCAGGTTTTCCACAAAATAATTCTCAGTTGAAGTGTTCTTATTGGCTGAAATGCGCCTCACCTCTGCTCATTCCTCTGCATCTCACAGCCCCCAATACCTCCTCACCAAATATCATCCCCTTCCTACTCTCGTCCCTCATGTATCTTTCTTCTATGTGCTTAACTGATCTCAATTCCACACACGGGTACCCCTCTTTCACCTGCACATGTGGTCATCTTTCCATTGCAGCCCACGCTTCTTCCTGTCCCCTAGGTTCATGTCTCCTACTTTCCTTCACATCTTATGTGCCTACTTTCCTCGGCACCTCTTATCTTTGTTTACTCTGCACTGCATACATAGGCATTCGCTCAGCATCTCGAGGTGACCTCCTTTGTTTCTAACTTCAAATCTTATCTGCTTTTCTCCTTTGTACCTTGCATTACTTCTTCAACTGTGCTTCTCAAACCTCTTCAACTGTGCTCCTCAAGTCTTCCATAACCTTGTAATTAACACTCTTTCCCTTGCACCTCACATATCCTAGTAATCACACCCATTGCTGCTCCACCTGTTCTTACCTTCTCTCCTTCAGTTCTTACCTTCTCCCCTCTGTTTCCACTCAGCATCAAATCTTCCTGGAACATGTCTGTGGTGAAATTCCTGGTGGAGAAGCTGAGGCAAGAATTAGTATCCAGTGGGCATCACTACACTGACCGGGAACTGAAAGGTATGGAAGCCAAGTAGAAGGAGGCACTAAAAAATGGAGATGTATGTCATTACAAATGTGCATTGAAGGCACTAAACTGTTCCAGAACTAGGATCCACACACAGTTTTCCTGATGCACCTCAACATTACACTGCACCCCCATCTACTCTAGTACGATGCACCCCTAGCAACTCTGACAATGTTTGTGAGAAATGTCTACTTTTTCATCAATGAGACTTGCACATAGTTCAGTTGGAAAACCCCAGTCATAAACCGTAGCATTTCCTGCAGGTTCATTAGTGTGCTACAGTCAGCTCTGCATATGCACCTAAGTGCTGCCCCACAGCACCCAAACGCCCTTGTGTTCAATTTCTAGTACTCACACATAGCTCTGACAATGCACCAGTCCTACCCTGTATCTTCCCTGATATTCTATATTTCAGCACTGCATCTCCCTCATAGCTCCACCATTGCACTTCGGTCTTACCCTGTCCTACAACTGGTTCTTCTAGCACTAGGAGCCATAAACTACTCAGCTGGTGCACTACATTCCTGACATGCAGCACCCCCACCCATCTAATACTGAACCCCACACACTGCTGTGCCAAAGATCCCCGATTTTGCCCCGCAGCACCAAGCCCTTTCTTGCAGCTAGCAACGTATCATACTTTCTCCAGCAAGCAATAGACATGCTGTAGTGACTGGCTCGCATAAATTCAATACCTTCCTTCTAAAAGTCATGCGCCATGCTGGAACTAGCCTGGTGCTCTGATGATCACATCCCTGACTGACTGCCTCTTCATAGTCAGCTTCAAATCAAGTGGGTCTTGCTTGCCTTACGTTTAACATTGTCCCCTCGTCTGTCTCATCTATTTGGTTGCAAAACAGACGTCTGCAGGAGGGTCAGGAGCCTTAAGAGCTGATGCAGGCCCCTCACACATCACAGGGGATTGATTCCAGCTTTTTCAGACAGTGTGTTCACTTTGGAACTGTCTTCTGTGAAAGCCATATTTAACACAAGCTACTTGCCGCTTTCTAAGCTTTGTTACTGCTCGGACCATTCTTCCCCCTTCCAGATTCATAGGATTTACCAGCAGCTGGCTAAAGACTGGGACATTTGTTCCTCAGCATGGAAATAGTTTAACGAGGGAAACAATGCACACACAGCCACAAAGCCCAGGCTACAGCTTCCAGGCTCGGCACTGAGTAATTTATAGTTGATAATATCCATGCTTTCACATCTGTTGCCTTTTGCACTCAGTCAGCACTCAGCATTGGCTTTTATGACCTTATTCAAGGAATGTTGCTCATCTCAGTTTACGGTTTCGAAAGATGAATTGCATTGTTTGTGCCTGAGGCTGCGTTGTTTCTGATCAAGCTACACCTGCAATTTCGCATTGGTGCCCCTCCATTACCCCATGCCTGATCTTCTTGAATTTGTCATGTGGAAGCAGAAGTGACAACACCTTTGGTTAGTTCACCTTGGTTGACAC
Source organism: Pleurodeles waltl (assembly GCF_031143425.1). Taxonomy (NCBI): domain Eukaryota; kingdom Metazoa; phylum Chordata; class Amphibia; order Caudata; family Salamandridae; genus Pleurodeles; species Pleurodeles waltl. Next base: position 341,862,297 of record NC_090445.1, read on the forward strand.
AGGCTCAATGACCAGTGGTTCTTCCTGAGCATTTTGTCCTGTGGAGCTCTTCAAGATACAATCTTATCACAGTCCACACCATAGTCCGCATCGGGTTGTGCTCACAAAGTGAAAGAATAGCACAACAGTTTCAGATGTGTCTAAAGGTTCAACACTGCAGTGTGTTCCAAGGTGTGGGAGAAGCCTAATTCTGTTGTTTGTCATGATATGGTTATCATTTCCATTAATGGAGTAACTGCTGAGGTGCTGTTAAAGAATGAAAAAACTAGCTACAATTCCGTAGAGTCTAAACCTTGCCGCCAGTGGCAAATCTTTGGATAGTGTAATGCAGCAGTCTGCATTGTTATCCCCACCAGTTCTGTGCCATCCAGTAATCTCCTGTGCTTGCAGAGGATGCACGGCTTTGGGTATTGTTAATATCCATGACCA